>NC_071391.1:26503789-26809805 GCF_022682495.2 Desmodus rotundus | reverse complement strand
CTTTACACTTTTGAAGATCACAGCAGTTATTTCATAGAATTTCTCTCAATGTGGGTTTGTCTGATGTTTTCTCATGATTAGATTCAGGTTATGTATCTTTGGCAAGAATATCCCAGAAGCAAAGCTGTGTACTTTGCATTGCATTCTAGCAAGCACACGATTTTGATTTGTCCCACTGCAGATGAAGTTCACTTTGATCCCTCAATTAACATGGTGTCTGCCAGGCTTCTCTCCTTTCTATCTCTAGCAATATAATTTTAGGTAAAAATAATAAGTCCAGGAATTATAAACAGTATAATGCCTTTTTATAAAGTTAAGAATAATAGCCCTGGCAGGTGTGGCTCAGTGGATTGAGTGCTGGCCTGTGAACTAAAAGGTCCCCGGTTCAACTCTCAGTCAGGCACATACCTGGGTTGTGGGCCAGGTCCCCAGTTGGGGATGCATGAGAGGCAACCACACATTGATGTTTTTCTCCCTCTCTTTCTCTATCCCTTCTCCTCTGTCTATAAATAAATAAATAAATAAATCATTAAAAAAAAGGATAGTAATGCTTATTGTAAATATAAATAGATGAGATAAAACTACATAGATAGAAAAGGAAGGAATGATGAACACGAAATTAAGGTTGGCAACTGTGTTGGGTGAAATGAGGTGGGGAGGTGCAAAGATGAGAAGGAAAGGAAAGCACAAGTATGTGTAAGTTATTGCGAAGTTTCCGGTGTTTGCATTGGGTAGTGGATTCAGGGAAGCTTATTATATTGTTAAAAACAAACAAGGTAAGAAGTAAAAGAAGGCCATGCTTGGACCAACAGGGAGAGTGAGTCAAGAACCATTGATTATGATTAATCCAATTCAGTGTACTTATACTCTAATTTTTTAAAGTTAAAGATTGCTTGATAGGTAGGGAATAGAGAGATACAGGGCAGCAGAAGAGAAGAACTAAATTCACTCCAATAACCACTGCCTCCAGCCCCCAACTACAGTGATCATGCGTCTATGAAGGGAGCCAAACACTCTACATCACTCTACTCTCTTGGCCCAGATGATTGGTTTGAGCCTGGAGAACAGACTGTACAGACCTAGGAAAGACATTGAAGCTTAGGGCACTTTGATAATAAAATCTAGGAAAATTCTCCTCGTTCCTGGAGCAATTTTGTATCCGCAGAACATTTGCATTTTTCCAGCTTCATTTCCCTGCTGCAAGAACACATATGCACTTCCCAGTCCTCTGCCTCACCCAGACCCTGGCTCTTGCCTGTGTGGGGTTAGCACAGTTGACACCAACAGGCCTTTATTGGAAAGAGTCCTGGGTTCTAATCCTAGTTCCATCATTAATTTCCAAGTAAGCTGAAACAAATTATTTCTTTCATTGGCCTCAATTTACCCAGCTAGGATTAGCCACTTTTTCCTTGATCCCAGAGATTCTGATTTATCAGGTGTGAGTAGAGCCCAGGCAGGTGTATTTTTTAAAAGCTACTCAGATAAGAATCAATGTACTTATTGGTCTCTACATACATCTCATTCACACTCCAATGTTCTCACTTTAATGCTTTCATGCTTTAGTTTTTCTAGGTGTATGACTTTGTGGTGGATGTCCATTGAGTTGAGTTTTCTCCAGAAAATGACCACACCCCACATTTGTCTGCCCAGGGACCCCACCCTTAGCTGTAGTCAATTTGTCTAGGGGTTGTCGCTTGACTGAATCATACAGTCGACCCTTGAACAACAGGGCTTTGAACTGTGTAAGTCCACTTTCACATTTTTTTCAATTTACTGTGCAATTCACACCCATGTCGTTCCAGGGTCAACTCTGCAGTTGGGAATTCACATCTGTGGAGAGCTGACTAGAGTTATGTGTGGAGTGGATTTTCCACTATGCAGGAGGGTCAGTGCCCCAGCCCCTGGCATTGTTCAAGGGTCAACTGTAGTCTCTTTCCTGGGAATTTGGAATTGGGACAAAGATATTTCAGTCTCAATCTTGACTATTCTCTTGAGTCACAAGTGAGATTTCTGCATCGTAAATCTGGTAACAGAAAACTTTTAGAATGAATCTGATGCACTGAAAAGAGAAGAGATGGGAGGTGAGAAGTGTACATGGATTCTCAATTGTTTTTGATTTCTTGGTTCTAGTCTCTCTGAGTGCCTGGTTTCCTTCATACCCTCCTGTGATGGTTAATTTTTTGTGTCAACCTAACTGGGCTATGAGATGCTGAGATAGCCAGTAAAGCAATATTTCTGGGTGTGCCTCTGAGGGTGTCTTTGTAAGAGAATAGCATTTGAGTCAGTAGACGGAGTAAGGACGATCACCCTCACCAGTGTGGTTGGGCATCATCCAGTTCACTGAGGGCCTGAATGGAACAAAAAAGCAGAAAAAGGATGAATTCACCCTCTGCTTGAGTAGAGACATCTATTTTCTCCTGCGCTTGGACACTGGTGCTCCTGTTTTGGGGGCTTTTGGATACAAACTGGGACTTGTACAATCAGCCCCCAGATTCTCAGGCCTTTGGATGTGGAATGAATTACACCACCCACTTTCCTGGTTCTCCAGCTTGCAAACAGAAGACTGTGGAACTTCTTGGCCTCCATGACCACATGAGCCAATTCCTATAATAAATCTCCTATTATATGTATATTTATATATATTCTATTGGTTCTGCTTCTCTGAGCAAACACACTGACAAACACACGTAAGGTAGATGAGATGGTGAGATAACAAAGCACCTTTATTTTGCTTAAGTTGTCCCTTTTGTGGTAAGTGGCGCAATAATGTCCTATCCACTGCCCAGTTCCTCCTCCTTCATCCTGGACTATTAGAAGGTCATTGGGAATTGATAGACGAAAGACTGAATAGCTGTAGGTAGAAAAGAAATCGCTGAACTGGGGGTGGAGGTAGAGAAATCAGAGGAGTAAGCTAAAGTGTTTGTTCCTCAGAAGGAATAAAAAAATAAAAATACACATTAATGCTACACATTAGAAAAATATATTTGAATATGTGTGTTAACATTTTCAGTAGCCACTCCAAAGATGAATATAAATACAGGGTGGGGCAAAAGTAGGTTTATAGCTGTGAGTGTGTGAAGCACGGAGTTTATTCTTATATTATCAATTATTATATTATTTTCCATATGAACAACTGTAAGCCTACTTTTGTCCCACCCAATATCTCTGTGAGTGTATGTATATATATATGCATGCATACATATATGCATATTCAAATAAGAAGAGTAAAACAAAATGGACAGAGGGAATTCCATAGCTTTCAAAGCTACAGATCTCTCTATTAGGAAAACAAAATCAGAAACAGAAAGTCCCTCTCAAAGAAAAGACCAACGATATTAAGTCAATGATTAGAATACCCTTCTTTGTCCTACCAAATTGACAGATAAACAAAAATTATAATATTTACTTTTGTCACAATCTGGAGAAATGAACTTCATATGAACTTCTGGTATGAATATATATTGCTACCATCTTGCCAGAAGAAAATTTGGCAACATATGCCAAAGCTGTGACTTAATGTATCTTGACTTTTGACTCAGAAATCCACTTCTAGGAATGTATCCTAAGAAAATAATTAAGAATGTAAATAAAAGTATGCATTCTTACATGGTTTATGATAATGAAATGTTAAAAAAACCTAAATGTTCAAAATTATGGTATTGCTATAATAAACCATGCTACTTCCATGCTTCAGAACACTATACAGCCATTATTAATGCTAATATAGGTTAGTATTTACTAGCATGAAACAGAAAAACATTCACAATAGTTTGTAAGCAATATGCACTGAGTTTTTATAAAATGAAATTAATGCATAGAAAAATGTCGGGAAGGACTCATACCATGCTAGGAAATGACGGGTTTTTCATTTTTTCTTATTTAAATATTTTTATTTTTCAATTATAGTTGACATATAATATATTAGTTTCAGGTGTACACTACAGTGATTAGACATTATATAACGTAGTAAGTGATCATCCCAATACATTTCATACCTATCTGACATCATAAATTTAGTTTTTAAAATATTACTGACTATATTCCCAATGCTGTACTTTACACCCCTATGACTATTCTGTAACTATCAATTTGTACCCTTAATCCCTTCACCTTTTTCATCCATTCACACAACCCCACTCCCATCTGGCAACTGTCAAAATGTTCTCTATATCTATGAGTCTGTTTCTGTTCTGCTTGTTCATTTTGTTTTTTAGATTCTGTTGTTGATAGATTGATATTTGTTGCCATTTTATTGTTCATATTTTTATCTTTTTATTTTTCTTCTTACAGAAGACCCTTTAACATTTCATGTAATACTGGTTTGGTGGCAATGAATTGCTTTAGTTTTTTCTTGTTTGGGAAGCTCTTTATCTCTCCTTTGATTCTAAACGACAACTTTCTGGGTAATCTTGGTTGTAGGTCCTTGCTTTTCATCACTTGAAAAGGGATGCACATACTTCCTGCTCATCCCTTCTGGCCTGCAAGGTTTGCATTTTCTGTATAAAATTTTGAAAGTGCATTACTAGGTGGTATAAGCAAAACCAAATTTTGCCAAATACAGGGGAAAGCCAGGGGACAAGAGTAAGATAAAATTAAATCACAGGAAGAACAAGGGATTGAAATAGAGATAGGGAGCAAGGGGAACAAATGTTCTGGTTTGTACTGGACAGAGGGGTTTCCTGGGACCAAGGATTTTCAGTGTTAAAACTGGGTAAGTCCTGAGTAAAAGGAGAAAAGTTGCCCCCCACACACACATTGAGGAGAAGTGGGAAAAGGTTGAGCTGAAAGGTCCAGAAAGCAGCAAAACCAGAGTGAGCAAGGCAGAAAGCCAAACAGGGTCCACACGTCTGTTTTCACTTGTTTTATTTGAAGAGGCAAGGGTTTGCTGTTGAGTACTGGTTGCTGAAGGAAGAGAAGGGCATGGCTACAGCTAGCCTCTAACTATGGTGAGGGCAAAAGAGGGATTTGGCTACGCTTATTTCACCACTGGTCTCCAGTTTCAATTTACAGTAGAGCTCAGCACCTGAGAGCTGTGGAGTTGGGCCTCTGATGCCCTAGGTTTACAACTCAGCTCTACTGCTGCCTGGCTGTGTGACCTAGGGCTAGTTCCCTAAACTCTCTCTCTTCTTCAATTTCCTCCTCTTTAAAGTAGAAATTATTATAATCCTACCATGTAAAGTTGTATTGAGCATCGAATGAGATAATACTTGCAAGCATAATATTTGACACATATGATGCCCTCCAAATGTTAGTTGTTATTAATATCATCACACCTGAATGGGAAACGACAGTAGCCCCAGAGGAGTGTGTGGGCATTTACATTTGCTGTCTGGGCACCAAAGTCATTCTTTGTTGAAAAGTCTTCTAATTTCGGTTCCCACCTCAACCACTTCTGATCCTTTGCACACCTTATCCCCTGCTTTGCCTCCCACCCCGCCCACTACCACTCTTCAGTCCTCCCTCTGCAGAGATCTTTCTCTGCACTTTGGCCTTTAAAAGAGTCCTCAAGCTCCATTCCTGTTTTGTGAAGACACCATTCCCTCTCTCCCCCACACCACCTCCAGGGACTTTTCTATTATTAGCAAGGAATTTCTAGACAGAATATCTCAACTTAGGGGTACTATGAGGTCTGTAAATTGTGCTTTTAGACCATTCTATTCATACTCCAGGACCCTTCACACTTACCCCCGTGATAACTAGGAAGAAGGCTGGTCCTCATTCACTTTGCCAGGAACCTGGTCTTCAAGAGGCTGAGAGAGAGAAAACAACCATAACTCAGTCAAAGGTGAACTGGGCAAGTGCTTAGCCAAGAAAAAAATGATAGGCCTGGAGGTAGGAAAAGAGAGGTAATTTTTTAACTGATCACTGGAAACCTCAACCTACAACTTGTTTTTAATTTTGGGAAATGCCCTAACCTCGGTTTTCAATATTATTACCAGTGAAAAATTAGCAAAAACTAAGTAGCCATGTGGATTAAACTAAATAACCACATGGATTTTGTTGTAGAAATTGTCTTTGTGGCTACATAGGGCATTTCCAGAGAATTCCCCATGAACATTAGTGAGATGAGTACTTACTGCTGGGAAATGCTAATTGCTGAGAATATAACAGCTGGCTAATGCAGGTAGGAAATAGGATGAGATCTTCCTGATCTTACATGGTATTGAAACAACTGCTTAGCATTATTATGAAGGGATCTTTCCCTGCCATGCCTAGTTATGTGAGTGATGGAC
This sequence comes from Desmodus rotundus, assembly GCF_022682495.2. Lineage (NCBI taxonomy): Eukaryota > Metazoa > Chordata > Mammalia > Chiroptera > Phyllostomidae > Desmodus > Desmodus rotundus. The sequence goes on along the minus strand of NC_071391.1, from coordinate 26,803,572 downwards.
AGCAACACCTGATGGCACCCCACAGTTTGCCTGAATTTCCAAAGGGTTTGTATTCAATCATTTATTCATCAGCTAAGCATTTATTGAGGCATTGCATTAACACGGGGAATATAAGGATCAATGAGGCACTGTCCTTTCCATTGAGGAGATCACAGTCTAATGTGAATGGATCATTATTATTAGAACTGTATACTGGAGTGCACTTCCCCCTTCCACTGACGATGGAAGATTGTGTCTACCTGGCTGAACTGAAGCACTGAAGACTTGTCAGAGCAGAGCACAGCAGAGCAGAGCAGAGCAGCACAAGCAGACCTGCCTGGAACAGAGCAGACCATCAAGAGCAGAGTGGCACAGAGTCATCTAGCTGGAGAGCAGCCTGGCCCCAGGGCTGCCTCACAGCTGTGCTGTCTTCACAGCTGTGCGGCATCACAATTGAGCTGTTGTGCACTGAATAAAGATTCCTTCTTCACTGCACCCCAAATTGAGGATTGCAATTGACACCAATGATCATTGGTTAGCACCAGACATTTCAGAACAGTAACCAATATGAAATAAACTGAAACAAACAAACAGAAAAAAAAAACCCAGCATAAACAGAGAAAGTGCAGGAGAGTAGATATAAACTCAGCGATAAACTTGTATTCATGTAACTAAAATGGAATGCTATTTAAAAGGAGCATCAGGTAATAAGATAAGAAAAATACTCTGGGAATTAAATAGGGTAGCTGGATATTCAAACAAACCAATAGGAAAAAAAGATATACCAAAATTCTGGAAACATATAAGAAGGTACGGCAATGATAGGCCTCAGAAGGACGGGCTGAGGTTTGAGGAAAGTTGTTCAGAGGGGAGAACATTAAACCAAACTTCAGACTGGATGCTGGCAACTAAAATTGGGCGGCAATGATGGAACGGTGCAGTAAGAGGAGGTGTCTTGAACAAGGATGTAGAGCATGGAGCACACACAGATTATGTGGAATGTATACATAGGGAAGTGAAATGATCGGGGTGGGACATGAGGAATTATTAAGGCAAGCAAAGAGCTGTACACTTTATTCTTCAGGCCATGGAGAGCCATTAAAAGGTTTTATACAAAAAAAATTATTCTAAGAAGCTTGTTCTGGCAACAGGGTTGAGGATGAATTGTATGGGAGTAACACAGGGCTCAAGGGCCTATTTAAAAGCCTCCTGCAATAGCTAAGAATAATGACGGACTAAAGCAAGGCAATATTAGTGGACATGAAGAGCAATATAATTTGAAAACATAACAATCATGATGATGATGGTGTCATACTTATCACAATAGCAAACAATTTCACAGTGTTGGTTGTAAGCTAGGCACTATCCTAATGCTCACAACAAACTGTGAAGTAATAATTATTATTATCCCCATTTTTTAAATATTGAAACTAAAACAAGCAAGTTTAAGAAAGTTGCCAAAGGCATTTTATTATTGAGGTGGATTATCTCATGTGGCTTACAGCCAGGAGGCGGGAGAGACTGTGATTGTACCTGTAGCCAAAGCTTCATTATCTTGGATGAATTAACCACGTTCTGATCCAACAGGGAGCTGGAAGGAGCTTACCTCCCTAGTAAAGGCCAGAAAATTAGGCTTCTGCTAAGCTGATCTAGGTAAAGATATCTCATTAGTAGCAGCATAAGGAAGACAGAAGCTGGAGAAGGAAGTCTGAGCTAGAGGCATAGGTAGATTTAGGAATTATCAGCAAATAGTGTTAATGGAAGCTTTATGCATGAGATTGTATAAGGAAAAGAAGTAGAAAAGAGATGAAACAATAGTAAACGAGAAAAGGTTTGAGGACTTTGTGGAATGCCAACATTTAAGGATCTGGTGGGGGAGGACGAATCTGTAAATGAGATGTAGAAGAAGCGCTTGAGAGAAAGAAGCCTGCTATTAGATAGTAAGTTTATGGAGGCCAAAAATAAGAGACCTTTAAGAAGAAGAGAGTATATTAGAGCCAGAGGTTGCAAAGATACAGGGTAAGAGTAAAACAGACAAGTATCCATCAGTTTTAGCGAGCAGAAGGCTGATGGTGACTTTGGTAAGAGCAGGTGTAGAAGACCAGGAGCAGGAGTTTAGAGTGATTATGAGGCAAAATCTTAGAGGCAGTGAGTGCAGATCACTCTTTGAAGAAGATGGCCAGTAAAGGTTCATCAGTCAGGGTTCACTCTGGAATATACAGCCACTATAAGTAATATGGAAATCATTTGAGAAATTAGTCCCTATAAAAATGTGGGAGGAGCTGGGGAAGGAGGGAGTTCGAGGGTCAGAGAAACCATCACTAAACAGACTGCCTAAAGAATGGGTGCAGATGGACTAGTTGAAACCCTCAGGGCAATCCCTGAAGCAGGTCTGGTTGCTTATGTGGGCCACAAAGAGAGCTCTGTGGGGAGTTCTGTGGACACTGCTACTGCTGGGGTCATGGGGGAGCTGCTGCCTCTGTGGGTCTGCTGGTGGGTCTGGGGCAATTGTTGGCCAGTTGGGCTAGTAGTAAAGAAGCTAAGCGAGCACAAGCTGGCACCCACTGAGCACTGTTCATTTGTCATCACATTTAACTGTGGAGAACTTCTGAGAGTAATGCCTTCTTCCTCACTCCTGCCTTCCAGATTTCATGCCAGTTTTGAGATTGGCAAATAATGACTAAAGCCATATGAGGAAGCGTATCCCAGGAAATATGGTTTCCAGTCTTAGCCAAGTTTACAAAGCCCAGGCCAACATGGAAGGGGAGGAAAAATAAAGGGTGGTAGCTTTGCTCTACTGGGGCCCTTGAGAACACTGCAGTAGCAGGGGGAAGTGACTCAGAGGAAGCATAGGGGTTCAATCTAAGATCCACGTGGAAGGGTTAGCCAATGACAGCATAATATACTCTGAATTCTTAGAGGAGGGAGGGTAGGTGGCAAGAATGTATGTGGCCATTGATATCGTCACAGGAAGAAGAGAGGGTAAAAATGATTGGACCTTCAATGTGGAGGGAGGGGGGAAGGAGTAAATGAAGCCCAATTTGGGGAACACAGTGACTAGTAAGTAAAACTAGGGCCTTGGAATTTTTCTAGAGTCCAGGATAGAAAATGGTGTGGCTCTAAAAGGGACCATGTAGCTCAAAAGCACATGACTGCAGACTGAGTAATCGAATAAAGACTGAGAGTTTGGTTGCCAAGAGCAACGTGGGCAAGGAAGAGCACAGTTTCCACTGATCTAGAAAAAGAACTTTTGCAACGCAAAGTGTGATTCAGTGCACGGAAGGAGCTGCATCTTTGTCACTTCTGTGTCCAGGACAATTCTCTAATTTGTATTTACGAGTTGAAAGGGAAAGGTGGCAATAGGAAGTGTGAAGAAGGGGACGAGCATGGAGATCCTGACAGACAGCTCACTTGAGTTTATACCTACGGTTAGACCAATATTGAGAGCAGTCAGTACAATTGACACTTTAGACTGGACAATTCCTAGTGTTAAAGGGCTGTCCTCCACATTGTAGGACATTCTGCAGCATCACTGGTCTCTACCTACCAAATGCCAGGAGCAGTCCCTTAGTTTAAACAACCAAAAATGTCTCTAGAGATTGCCAAATACCCCCTGGAGGACAAAATCGCCTCTAGTTGGCCACTACTGATTTAGAGAAAAGTAGCCATCATTTTTCCATTTTGCTAAACTGAACTTCCATTGCACTAAGAGGAGTTTGGGGTAGAGATCAATGGCACTCTCCTGAAAATAAGAATCAACCTACATATCCAATAGAAGATTGGTCAAAGTAATCATGTTATATCTACATCATGAAATATTATATAGCCATTAATATAAAAGTGTGAAAATACATTAATATGGAAATATGCTCCAGGTTGATTTTTTAAAATCACATGTGTGTATGTACTTGGTCTAGGCAAAAAATGTATGAGAGTATATAGCAAAAATGTTAGCAGTGAAAATCTTAGGAAGGGAAGAATTGTAGGCCTTTTTTCCTTCTTTTGTTTCTATGTTTTCTGCAAGAAAATACAATGTTTTAAAAAGGTTGATATGGGAGGAGAAGTATATGCCACTTCTAGGCCAAAAGGATAGGGATTTGCTTGTTTATGTTTATTTATTTATTTGGTTTTTGCTCCTAAAATTATATGCCAAAGAGGCAGTGTAATTTGGCTTTGGGAGCAGCTCCTTGAGGGGCCTAATATGTGAATTTTTCTGGTAAAACTGAACAAAGTTTATCTGAAGGTTGGAGGAAGTATAAACTCGGCTTATTCCTGCAAACCTCTCCCTGCCCCCCACCTACTTCATCAAGGAGAAGTTTAGATAAGAGAATCACTTAGAAGAAAATTCCGGAAGAAAGTGTATCCAATTCAGTGGCCTAGAAGACCATCTCCCTGCTGATGGCCCAACAAAATGAAAGTCAGCCTCAGGCTTCTCAATGGGAAGACGCACTGTTTGACGTAAATTGACTGTAGGCCTTTTCTGTGCAACAACCCTCCGTTGGCGTGCATGCTTATCTTTAATTACACACTGGCTCCAGCTAGCATCTCTTCCCCTTCTCTACAGGCCATGACCCTGAGGGGGCAAAGCCTTCAGGCTTTAGTGAGTCAGCCGTGAGAGGGCCAGAGAACAAAATGAGAGGAGGGCAGCTCCTCTGGTGGGTTCTGGTGGGTTCTGGTGCCTGAAGCCAGTCAAGCTGTGAACAGGTAAGAGGTGTATGCTTCTTCTGCAGGCCTTTTGTTTTGGTTCTCAGAGTGAGGGCCAGAAGGGAAAGCAGAGGAAATGAAGAACCTTTTCAAAAGTAACAGCAGTGATTTCTTCTTGTGTGTTTATAAAGACAAGTTTTTAAAAGTGAGATTTGTTTGATGGTGAGTCATCCCCAACATTAGATGGATATGATTCAGATGACCTTCCCTGACAGTAGATTCTGAAAATACAGGCTAAAGTTTCCTGATTGTTCAGAAACCCTCAAGAACTCTAAAAGGCAGCATTAGAAGCTTAGTTTTTAATCATCTATATTTTGGGGGGTGTTGCTGATAGGTTGAAAGCAAATAATAACAACCCTTGGCTCTGCTGGGAGGAATGGTTGCTTACCTAATGGTAACACTGGCAAAGCTTAAGTTGCCATTAGATGTGAAGCACAGGTAGACATAAGGTGGAATTTAGGAGTCCTGAGTTCTAAAATTCCTCTCTCAATAACCAGCAGGATGACCAGATCTTGTACAAGACACTTTACAAACCTCAGATATAACATGAGGGTAGAGTGAGACTAGACAGTGTTAAGATCCCCAACATCCTTCCTTAAAGTCTGATACTCATCATGGTTAAGTGTCCATCCTCTGTGTTTTCAGAAACTGGAATGGTGTATGTATTTAGTACATAGTCAGTAGAGAGTATAATTTTTCTGATAGTTTCCCAATTCTAATCTCCAGTCTCATTTCTTCTGCCTTCTCATTGGGTTTAGAATAGAAGCTTTTACTCAAACTTTGGGTAACCTTTGAGCCATTTTGGGGAACCAGCTACACTAGGCATCTTTTGGGTGTTCATTCTGTTGTTAATGACCATTGTGGTGGCCATGGGAATGTGCCTCTCAGATGTTCAACTATGAGAGTATGATCAACCAAGGGCCCAAGCTGCTGAGCTCGGAAATGCATTGCTATGATTGCTCCAAAGCCACTCCTCCTTAAGGATTCTTCTAGCCAATTACTGAGTCCACAGGGATACTAATGCAGACCTCTTCCTAGGAGACATGTCTCCCCAGTGGCCATGCTGATCTCTCCCTGGAACTTAAAACTTGGACATAGAGCCAGTCTAAGACACCCTTCTTCTTTCCCTCCCTCCCTCCTTCCCTCCCTCCCTCCCTCCCTCCCTCCCTCCCTCCCTCCCTCCCTCCCTCCCTCCCTTCCTTCCTTCCTTCCTTCCTTCCTTCCTTCCTACATTTCTTCTCTATTTCCTTCACTTGGGGTCACATTTACATCTGATGGCTCTCCCTTGGCTCCCTTACCATTCTGTCTCACAAATATTCCTCTTAATATATTTTAACCGATATTGTCTTGGCATCTGCTTCTTAGAGATCTGGACTAATGCAACCATTTTCTCTGAGAGTTTCCTCTATAATACTGGTTGGGTTCCCAAGTGTCTCCTTTGTCCTTCACCCCACTCCTTACAATTTGGACCAAGGGTAGACTAGTCACATTTTCTTTTCCAAGGAATTTGGAATTTGTAATCAGTTAGTCTCTGTGCATGGCTGTAACCCAGGGAAACAAATGACAATCATGGAATAGTCATCTTCTGACCAACAAGTACTTGAAGAAGGGATAAAGCCTGTCTGGAGAGAAAGAAAGTGACACAAACCTCAGAGACCAGAGATAGTACTTCCTGGGAACCTGATGACATTTCTGTCCCTAGTTTTAGATCCCCAGAGGCCTAGCTGTCTTTAACTTCTGCAAGATACGTTAGTATTTATTCAATACATTTAATTTTTGGCTTATGCTCTTTTAAATTGAATTCTGTTGCTTACTATCAGAAGAACCTAGACTCAGAGTCAGAACTGGTACCTAATGAAGTCTCGACTATGAATAGGCCCACTTTAACACAGAATGACAGAGGGTAACTCTCATTACCTTATGCCTAATTGTGAGGATGACCATGTAATTTATTATCCAATAATAATAATAATAACTTATTGGATAATAAATTATTATCCAAACTGTGACACTTTTAAAAGTAAATAGGGGAGCTATTTATAATTGCACTGAATCAATGGGCTTAATCTAGGTCTGTCCTAAACAAACTGAGACTAATATGGTCACCCTACCTCCACAAAGAAAATCGGTTGATAAAAGAATTCATGAAGTTGGATACAGTTGTGATGAAACAACTGAGAAATCTCAGTTGAAATCTCATATGTCTCTGAAAAATAAATATTTAGATTACTTTTTCCACATTCTCAATTTTCAGACAAGTAAACTGAGGTTCAAGATGAAGTAATTCGCTCGAGGCCACTCAGCTAAAAGTAGAAGAGCTGGACTCAAACCCCAGTCTCTGGTCCCCTTGTCCAGTGCCCTTTCCTCCATGAAAGAGCCCTGTGAACTCAGGGCTCCTCCCCCTACCTGGAACACCAAGGCCACTCAGAGCATGTATTCTTAATAAGAGTATATATATTTTTAAAGATTTTATTTATTTATTTTTAGAGAGGAGGAAGGGAGGGAGAAAGAGGGAGAGAAACATCAATGTGTGGTTGCCTCACATGCACCCCCAACTGGGGACCTGGCAACTCAGGTATGTGCCCCAAATGGGAGTGGAACTGGAGACTCTTTAGTTCACAGGCCAGCACTCAATCCACTGAGCTACAACAGCCAGGGCAAGAGTATATTTTTAAAACATCCCTAGGTTTTTGGATCCACTTGTTTGCTGATGGGCACTTAGGTTGCTTCCAGTACTTGGCTATTGTAAATTGTGCTGCTATGAACATTGGGGTGCACAGGCTCTTTTGGATTGGTGTTTCAGGGTTCTTAGGGTATAGTCCCAGCAGCAGAATTGCTGGGTCAAAGGACAGTTCCATTTTTAGTTTTCTGAGAAAATTCCATACTGTTTTCCACAGTGGCCTCACCAGTCTGCATTCCCACCAACAGTGCACTAGGGTTCCCTTTTCTCCGCATCCTCTCCAACATTTTAACTGGAACATAATCAATAGAAGAAAAAAGCAAACAAAATATAACCAGAGACATTGAAGTTAAGAACAATCTAACAATAGCCAGGGGGGAGTGGGGTGGGGACAGTGGGAAGAGGGGATTACAGGAACTACTATAAAGGACACATGGACAAAATCAATGGGGAGGGTGGAGGTGGGGGAGGGAGGTGGTGGGGGAGGGAGGTGGGTTCAGCTGGGGTGGGGTGGAGGGATGGGGAGAAAAGGCATACAACTCTAATTGAATAACAATAAAAATAAATAAATAAATAAATAAAACATCCCTAGGGAGTATCATCCTGTGCCAGTGTGACAAATTATTTCAGAAATGTTGCAATGATATCTCTCATCCCATATGCACTTCTAAAATAAATTCTTGTGTCTCCTCCAGTGGGAGATAGAGTCTGTTTTTCCACCATGTTGTATCTGGGTGAGACTTATGAGTGCGTTGACCAAGAGGACATGGGGAAGTAGAGCTGATGTAGTGTGATCGCTTTGCAGTTTTTGTTAGGGGTGCTGGAAATGCTTGCTTGTAGGACATTCCCTGTTGTAGTCCAGCCACCACGCAATCTGGATTTGAGAAGTCCAGGCAATCTGGAGGGGCTGCAGTTGACAGCCTAACTGAGCTCCCAGCCAACAGCCAGCATTGACTCTCAGCCATGTGAGCGAGCCATCTTGGATATGCAGCCTGACGATGTCTGCAGCCCAGCCAACGAACAGCTGCAGTCTCCTAAGCACACTGAGAATCACTCTGCTGAATCAAGTCAACCCATGGGAACATGAAACAAAGTAAATTTTTGTGTTAGGCCACTAAGTTTTGGGGTGGTTAGGGGATAGTAGATAACCAGAACACCCAGAATCCTCTCTCCAAGTCCGAATTAGGTCTGAGCTGGGAATGGACCTCCCTCTTGGGGTAAAGGGCTCACCTAATTACAACCACTATGAATAATCTTTTTTGTCAAGGGGGCTTTTTTATGGGGGAGCTTCAAGTACCATAATTTTTATTACTTGAGATAGGAACTGTGAGTTCCACTGGGATCTTTCCATGGAACAAACAAGGTAAAATCCAAGAATTCTTTGCACTCCATCCCTGACTTTACCCCTTACTTCCCTGCCTCATGCCCCAGACTTTCTGCTGTGATTGGGCCATCCTGGCAGCAGGCTGTCTGACTGCACCAGGCTGTGCTCATGTCATGGTCTCACCTGGAATTGTATTTCTGTCTTCATCAGTTCTAAACTTACTCTTCCTTGACGGAGTTTGAGACTGAACATTCTCTTGCAATGAGGTCTCCCTAAATGCTCTGCATTTGTCTATTTACGCAGGTGACACATTTTATTGGAGTTACTCGTTCGTATGTCCAACTTCCCAAGGAGGATGTAAATGTCTGGGTGACAGGACAGTGTCTGTTTATCTATCTGTCTATCTATCTATCTATCTATCTATCTATCTATCTATCATCTATTATCTATACTTTGGGTTTTATTTCTTTTTGAATTTTCAACATGAGGCTAGACACTGATTAAAAAATGTTTGATGACATAAAGCTAAGGAAGGTCGGTGAAAATAAATGGAAAGTTTTCAAATAATCCCTTCCTTTTTAATGAGCCCCTCTCACCAACAATTATGATAAGACTAACGCAAATTTGAGAAGGGCTTATATCAGACATAGAAAAACTTCTGTTGACCTGGTTTAAAGACCGGACACTGAAGTATATCCCCCTCAGCAACATGGTGATCACGGCCAAAGCAAAAATTTTGTGATGTTGAAAGAAAAGGTGGGACCTGACTACAATGTTGAATTTACTGCTACCCTGCATGGTTTAAATTATTCAATAATCATTATTCATTACATAACATGAAAGTGAGTGGTGAATCTATGAGTGCTGATGTGAAAGCAGCTGAAGAATTTTCAGGCCCTTTAAATAAGCTGATTGTGGAGGAAAATTACTTACCAGAGCAAATATTCAATATGGATAGAACTTCCTTATTCCAGAAATGGATGCCTGATTTTCACGCCTAAGAAGGCCAAGACAATGTCAGGCTTCATGGCTTTTAAGGAGGATAACAGTCTTGCTTGGGGACAATGTTATAGGCTAAAAATTGAAACCCTTTTTGATCTGGCACACAGAGGAGTTCCTAGAGGTGATTCCTGAGGAATTGACTAACGAGGAGTTGTTGGAACTGGAACAGGAATGCCTAGCTGAGAAAGAGACAAGAGAAAACTGTAGGAAAATAAAAAGAAACCCCAAGAGAATTTACAATGAAGGGTTTAGCAAAAAGTTTTACAGACTCAACAAGCTCCTTAAAAATTTTGAAAACATGAACCCCAACACCAAAATGTTTTCATTAAAAGAGAGAATGTTTATGGTGCATTATTCACTTTCATACAAATCTATGATGAAAAATGTTAACAAACCAAGCAAACCACTATAGACATTTTTCTTAAAAGAGTAACAGCTCTTCAAAAAGAGCCCCAGACAGGCCCTTCAGGGGGTATTCCAGAAGAAGGGATGGTTATCATAGGACATGGCAGCCCCATGCATGTGTTTGCTCCCGAAGACCTTCCAGTGGGGCTAGATGTGGAGCTGACATTAATGATCCTGAGCACGGCCTAGGCAATGTTTTGACAATAAAGTCTAAAAAGTAAAAATAAATAAATACATTTTAAAGTAGAAAAAAGTTATAGAATAAAAATAAGAGAAAGAATATTTTTCTACAGCAGTAAAATGCATTTGTGTTTTAAAATAAGTGTTATTGCAAAAGAGTTAAAAAGTTAAAAAAATTAAAAAGTTCATAAAGTAAAAAATTACAGTCAGCTAAGGTTAATGTTTTATTAAAGGAGAAAATTTTAAATAATTTTAGTGTAGCCTAAAGGTATGGCATTTATAAAGTCCACAGTAGTGTCCAGTACTGTCCTAGGCCTTCACACTCACTCACCACTCGCTGACTGGCTCGCCCAGAGCATCTTCCAGTCCTACAGGCTCCATTCATGGCAGGTACCCTATACAGGTGGGCCAGTTTTTAAAAAAATCTTTTATACCATATTTCACCGTACCTTTTCTATATTTAGATATGTTTAGATATACACATATTTATTATTGTATTACACTTGCCTACACTATTCAGAACGATAACATTCTGTACAGGTTTGCAGCCTACGAGCAATAGGCTATCCCATGTTGCTAGGTGAGCAGTAGGCAATGCCACGTGGGTTTGTGTAAGTGCACTCTGCGATGATCGCACAACAATGACATCACCTAACGGCACATTTCTCAGAATGTATCCTTACTGTTAAGTGACATATGACTGTACCATGTATCAGGAACTCTTCTAAGTGCTGCACACATGTAATATATACAATCCTTTTAGCCTTATGTGGTGGATATTATTACCATCCCCATTTCACTCCAATTTTTCTCTAAAATGCAAACAATAATTAATAATATCTAGTTCAAGGGTTTTATGAAGCATAAATGAAAAATTTCATATAAGGTACTTAACATAGAGCTTAGCACATAATGAGATGAGAAAACTGAGTAACTCACCCAAGAACCCGTATTTTAAAGGGGCAGCGTTGGTTTTGGACCCACACAGTCTGGCTCTAAAGCTCTCTTTTACTCTTCAGCGCTGCCTTCCTGGGACTAATCACCATGTCTGAAAACCCCTGGGAGTGCTTGAGGTGAACTACCTCTAGCTCTTCTTTCCCATGCTGTCTGCATTCCCAGTCAGGAGACAGGTTAATGAAAGAGGAAGAAAAGCAGATAAATGACTTAATACCTGAGAAAAGATTTTTTGGATTAAAAGTCAGAAAATTCAAAAGACATCATTTAGACAATAAGGTAATAAATGGCACAATTATTATCCAACTGGCTACAGGCTCATTCTGGCTCTGGAATCTACATTTCCCCTGATGTGGCTTCTGTTTCTGCCCCTCCAGGATAATCCCTCACAAACAGGCAGATTCTTCCCACCTACTGGTAACGAAATGAATTTGCTTGGAAAGCTGGAATTCTGTTTTTTTTAAAGGAGTAAATCTCCCAAGTTATTAAGAGAGTGTGTTGAGCTATGGGAATGAGAAAGGAATGGAGGAGAGAGTAATGAAAAGAGGGAGAAAGAACAAAAGATGTGAGGGGGTCATCAGAGACACCAAAAATGTTACAGATAGAAAGAGACAGAAATGTGAAGAGACATCACGCTGCTGTTTAATGCTCCCCCATGCTGAGCAGAGCCCACACTTCACTGGCGCTCCTCGGCAATGTGGCTAAGCCAGCAATAGATCCATTTAGGAACTAAGTCAGATGACCACCCAAATTCCAAGACAAAACAGAAACTCCATTTTCTTCTTAGTAGGTCCTGTGCTAGGAGAAAAGGGTGGGGAGATGAGTAGGAAGATTCCATGCGCCTGAAACTATCATGTTACAGGCAAGAAGGCGGACATGGAGAATTAACGTGAATACAGTGGGTTCCCAAGAAAATACCTGATGAGCTCAGGGACTTTAGGTTCATGACGTCTCCAAACCACAGATTTCTGTTCTCAAAAATGCAAGTAATAATAATAATAATAATATCTAGCTCAAGGGTTTTATGAAGCATAAATGAAAAATTTCATATAAAGTAACACAGAGCTTAGCACAAACTCTAATACTCAATAATTAGAGTTTTTTAAAAAGTAGTGATCTAATAGATAAAAGAAGGGTAGTAGAAAGTATGGTAGCTGTCAAAGAAACAGTGATACGGATAAGATCTGCGAGAAGTTAGAGGAGTGAGTAGGTATTAATCCCACTGCGGACTAGGGGAAAGTGGGCTCAGTAGGAAAGGTCACGAAGGGTGGGGAGGGGATATTGGAAATGGCTTTTAAAATGATTACCAGTTTACCAGGACAACCCTGGTTGGGTAGCTCAGTTGATTAGAGCATTATTCCCATGCACCAAAGTTGGGGGTTTGATCCCTGATCAGGGCACATAGCAGAATCAACCAACAAATGCATAAACAAGTAGAACAACAAATCAATCTCTCTCTCTCTCTCTCTCTCTCTCTCTCTCTCTCTCTCAAATCAATAAATCAAAAAAAAATAGGATTTTACCAGGACAGAAAGGAGGGGCCATTCAAGGCAGAGGAAAGGGCAGAAGCAAAGGCACAGAGGAAAAAAGGAGAGAACAGTTCAAAGAAGAGAAATTCTGTGAGGTAAGGAAGTGAGAGCAATTGGAGATGATGCAAAAAGGTAAATCAGACCAGATCAAAGGGGAGCTTTCCTCACCAAATATGCCATTGGACTTTACCCAATAAGCCAATGTTTCCCAAGATGTGTTCAGGAAAACACTCATTTTGGGAGACATGAGAGGTCACAGAACGAACACTCTCTGTCCTCTAGTACACGGAAAGTGCCAGGTGCAACTAAGATGAGCTCTTTGCTCCCAGACTCTGCAGTGCCTCTTACACACTAAGAAGAAGTAGAAGCCTATACAGCATTTCCCAAAAAAGTCTGCCCCATGCCCTCTGACACTAGTTCTGGGAAATCCAGGAAGGCCAGATGGGATAGTAGAGGCTGCAGCTTCCTATCTGTATTGAAGCAGATTCATTAACGTGAAAACTAGAAGTGTGTAGAATGGATTGATTGTGACAAGGCTGAGGGAGGGAGCTCAGTATGGATGGAGACTAGTGAATGGTGCATGTGACAGATGGTAAGGGTCCGGGCAGTGCCACAGGGACAAGGAGGGCCAGCCTAGAGTAGCAGTGAAGAGAGTGGACTCTGCAGCCAAACCACCAAGGTCATTAGCATTGTCCCTTAGTAGCAAATGACCTTGGACAACTGACTCCACCTCTCTGTGCCTCAGTCTTCTCCTTGTTAAATGAGAGTAATAACATGCTCATAGATGGGGTGTTAGGAGGGCTGAATGAGATAATAATTATAAAGTACTTAGAACAGCGCCTGGCACTTACGAGCCCTGCAAGAACACCTTGTTAATGAGATGGGGAGGACAGGATAGAATTCTCTGAGGGGTTTTGTTGGAACAAGTCAGAAAAGAGAGTGTGAACTGTACAAAGCATGTCTCTGCCCTCTTGTTCCAGTCTGGCTTCTTTTCTCTTTCTATGGTTCCCTTTCTCCCTTGTTTTGTTTGCATATCAGAGCCCTCATACTGCTTGACAAAGAAGCGAACAGGGGCTTTATGTAAACCTTTAACTTACATGAATGCAAATAAAACATATATAATTTTTAAAATAAGAAACACAAATCATATTAAATGTGTATGTCAATATAAAAATGTGGACTAAAATGACATATAAGAATTCAAGTGAGCCCTGGCTGGTATGGCTCAGTGAATTGAGTGTTGGCCTGTGAACCAAGGGATCACCAGTTAAATTCCTAGTCAGGGCACATGCCTGGGTTGCAGGCCAGGTTCCCAGTTGGGGGCACACAAGAGGCAACCACACATTGATGTTTTTCTCCCTCTCTTTCTACCTCCCTTCCCCCCTCTCTCAAAATAAATAAAAATAAAAAATAAAAGTAAAATAATAGAATTCGAGTGATATGAGCCATCCATCTGCCCACCTCCACACTCAAGAAGCTGTGACAGCTGTTGGTCCAGGGACGTCTCCTTTCTCATGTGCTATTCCTAGAGGCAGCAACTTGCCAAGCTGAAGAGGACTCCAGGGGTTAAAGGTAGCTAGTGTACTTACGCCTTCTCCCCTAAAAGCCCACTTGGTCTGGTGCTCAACTGAGGAAATAGAGATCTGTTCAGGGAAGAAACGCTGGCTGTGTTAGTCTTCCTGGGGGCACCCTTAGAAAGACTTTAAAAGATAATTCTGATGATGTGTTATTTTTTTTCTCACATACTTTAGAACACCCCTGCATGTGAATTGAAACTCTCTTGAAGTGTAGACCTGAGATTATGACCTGGGTCTTCCTGACTCCAAAGTCCTTGCTTTTCCCACCACATAGACCCTTGTAGACAAGTGCTTGTGAGTCAACCACTTGTTCATTCAACCCCTCTTTACTAGGTGTCTGTAACATTCCAGGAACTGAGCCAGGTGCTTGGGGATAGAGCACAGAACGAGTCAGACACCGACCCTGTTCTCAAGGGGCTTCCAGGATCAGGGGCAGGTGCTGAGTGGGAAAGGAATCGATGCAGGGCAGCATGGGGAGAAAGGCTCAGCCAGTCACATGCCCTTACAGCACTGCTTCCACTCGCCTAAACCAGGACCTAAGTGAGGGTCCTGGGTGCCATGATCCAATCAAGTCAAAGCTGTGGCTGGCTTTTGGAATCTGGGGGCTTTAGACAGAGTGGGTTAGGCCAGTTATCCTCCACCCTGGCTACCCATTAGAATCATCTGGAAGTCTACATAATAGGCTTTATCCCGTGAAAGTGTCATAAAAACCTCTGTTTCAACTAAAGATGAAGTAGCTTAAAGCTGACCCAAAGATTGAGAAGATGCTCTGCCTCCACACACATGCCAGTACATGACAGGAAAAAATGTCCTTGATCTTAGAGATAGAGACATATGTGGAAAGGAGCTGAGACACTCCAGCTCTGGAGGTGGACTGTTGGAGCTGGAATTCCAGCTCTGCTACTTGCTCAGTTCGTGGCCTTGGACACATTATTTAACTTTGTATGGCCACAGTTTTCAATTCAGAGGATTAAATATGTTAGCACATATAAACCTCTTAAAAGAGAAAATATATATCAGTGCATAATAAATGTTAGCTTTTATTGTTTTCCTCCTTATGAGGAAATCCCACAGGCCAATATGAAGCTTGGAGGAATGTCCCTTGGACTCTTGGTGTGTCCCTTCTTCTGTGGGTCACGTCTTAGACCATGCGGGTGTCCTATTGTTTTGGGTTTCTAAACCACCACATTTTTGTATACTAATGTCTCTTTTAATTGATGTTTTACTTTTCTTTGGCTTTGGGTATTGCGATAAATTAAAATGGCTTCAAATTCTTTATTACTTATTCTACCAAGAGGTATAATCTCATTTCCATTCCCTTGAGTCTGGGCTGAACTTTGTGTCTCAGTAGAATGCAGGGGTAATGGTGTTCTAAAATCCTGAGACGAAGTGATAAGAAGGCTTGGAGATTCAGTCTGAGTGCCATGGAACACTCACTCTGGGAAAGCCAATTGCCACATGAGAAAGTCAATCACTCGGAGGCCACCCTGCCAGAAAGATCACATGGAGGGACCCCATGGAGGGACCCCATGGAGGGACCCCATGGAGGGACCTCAGGCTTCACATGGAATAAGATGAGTTGTCCCTGCCAAGTCTGGCCGCCATTGATTCATGATTCATGAGCAGAAGAAATTAGTAAGGTTTAGAGTGGTTTAATTTGTAGAGATAGATAAGAAGAACAAAGAAGAATTTATTCGATTTATAAATGAATAAATCGTTTATACCGATTTATAAACTCGGTAAAGGAGCAGCTTCTCTGGGATAGTGAGCCATGTATATAACATGACGTGGATACTGAGATGAAGGAACTATACACAATCTGTGAGGCTGGGCGAAGCTGGCTCGCTAATTCTGCTGTCCACTTACATGTTGCTGATTTAACTAGAGTTGAAAGTCAAGATTCCTCCTACTGCTGTGAAGTTTGCTCTTGTGTGTTGTCTACAGCTAAAAACATATCCAGAAGAGGGGTGGTGATGATAACTGAGAGGCAGAGCTGATTCACAAAGCTGAGGCTAAAAAAGGACATGATTCATATGTTAAGGATGTGAAATTCCATTCAACAAAACTTTATTGTGCACCTAGGATGTGCCAGCCTAGGTACTAGGGAGGCACAGAGGAAATCCCCATGGGTGCACGGGTGGGCTGTGGGACCAAAAATTGCCTTCCCTGTGTTGAAAATCTATCCATCCCAGAGGATATGTGCTGGATTCATTGGGGCACAAAAAGGATAATTCAACTCTACCTGAAGAGATCAGGAAGGGCTTCCTGGAGGAGATGATGCTTCAGTGAAGTATTGCAGAATGAAAACAGGTCACCAGGAGCCAGGGGAGAGGTGGCTATGCTATGGCTCAGTGATTAAATGCATTCAACCTGGAAGCAAACTGCCTACATGCCATTCCTTTCTGTCAATGTTAGTTTTGTAGAGTAGGATAAGTTACTTAACTTCTCCGAGCCTCAGTTCAATTTTCTATGATAGGATCAACAATTATGGTGCCTTATAGGATTGTTTTGATGTTTAAAAGGGTTAAAACATATAAACCACTTAAAATAGCATCTTGGACATTGTAAGCATTCACTAAATGTTAGCTCCGACAGAGAAAAGAGCACGTGCAGAGGCACAGAGGCAAGAAACAGCATGGTAGATGGGTGAACTGCTGGCAGTTCACAGTGACTAGCACGAGGAGTTGATGCAGACATGAGGGAGGGGGTGAGCTGGCAAGCAGTGGGAGATAAAGCCAGAGATGGCAGTAGGGACCAGGTCAGGAAAAACATGCACGGACTTCATCTCCTAGGCAGTTATATTTTCACCATGACATGTCTCTGGAAGGAAATGACAGAATCACTTGTTGGGCAAGTATATATATATATTTCAAAGCATTTCAACATTATAAATCCCCAAAGTTTTGATAATGCACACCATCAACATAAGGGCAGACAAATTCCTCTTGACACACCAGGTATTCTATCTTCAGAGTACTGGAGTTCTGCCACTTCAGAGAAAGGAGAGGATATCGAAAGCTTGGCAAGAATGAGATTTTTTTTTTTGAATCTGGGGATGTAAGAGGCTGAGAACACTATAGTGGAAAATAGGGAGCCATTGAAGAATTACAATTGGAAGAGAATCATGATTCTCCTTGAATTTTAGAAATACAACTCTGGTGGCAGTTTGAAGGAAGGGTGGGGATGGTAGAAGAAGCTGGTCCATGCTGGAAGCAGGTAGAATAGGAAAATAGTGCAATGGTCCAGGCTAGAGGTGAGGAGGAGAGGCGGGGGCACAGCCTTTATGACGGACTAGATGGATGAGGTATGTCACAAAAGCTTCCAAATAGTGAGGTTCTCTTGGATTCCTCTGCACATGATAGGGACCTTTGGCCTTTAATGTAAGCATCCATTTTCCTGTCTCATCTCTCAGACCAGGCTGAACAGATTCATTCTTTGAATACAAATGTGAGTTTCTGCAATGTGGCAGGCCCTGTGCTACGCAATAAAAGTGATGATTTTGATTGTTCTCTCCAGGGATTATTTCATTATATATAGTCAAAAGACCACAAATAATCTTGACCCACTAATTTGTGGTTTTTTTCAGCTGAGAGCCAGAACCACAGGAAGGTCATTTCTTAAAACCTATAATCAGGCGGATTTCCCCCAGGCTGGTTTTGCAACCAGGTGCAGACCTCATTTCTGAATCCTGCCTGACTCAGGCACGCTGCCTTCACTGCAGAGATGTGAGGGGAGAGGAGGGCAGCCAAAACCACTCTGTCTTCACACCCAAATCCCTGGGGATTAGACTCATCATCATATCATGACTCCAAGGCTTCTGACAGGAAAAGCCAAGACATAAATCCCCTCCACTGTAAAAACCACGCAGGAAGGAAGCCAGCCCATGTTTGAGAGCCTCATTCGCAGAATCTCCCTGATCTGCAGGAGCTTCCCTCAGCGTCTTGGTGCCTGTGGTTCACACCTATAAAGCCATGGGGACAGCCTGCAGGCTGCTGCTCCCTTTCTCCCAGGGGAGGAGGAAGATGTCTGTGTGGATGCTTCTATCATCTCTGGCTCTGAGCTCATCAGCAGAGGATGCTTCGTGGAAATATGATGACTTCTGGTGCAATAAGCAATGATTAAAAACTTTTATTTTTTACAATGATTAAGATGTCCAGGTAACTCAGCACTGTGTCTTTAGTCCACACAGTAGGTCAGAGGTAAAACAGAGGTTGGGCAGGGAGTGCAAAGGACAGGAAATGCAGTAGTGATGCTGAGTCTCCCTTCATGCAAAGAGGAGGCTCAGGGTCTTAGTTCTGGCAGAGTCTGAAAATCTGAGTGAGGGAAGAGGTTTTGGGGCGAGTGGGGAACATCATTGCCTGTGGCCTAACCCGTGTAGCTGGGTGGCTATGTAAGTGGAGAGACCATGGGGAGAAACCAAAATCAATACTACCAGACTGTCCCAACCACTGGTTATTTGGAAAGGCGTGGACAAAGAGAGAGACTCTATCTCAGTGATTTTCAACCTTTTTCATCTTGTGGCACCCATACACTAATTACTAAAATTCTGCAGCCAGCAAAAATAGGTTCAATTTTTTAATGTATTCAATTTTTTGCTGATCTGACAAAAATATAGGTATAATTTTGATTCATTCACACCAGATGGCTATTGTGTTGGTTGTTGTCATTTTTTAAATTTGATAATCTAAGGGAAAAGAGGTCCTCTGACTAGTCAGGTATTGCATGTTTTAAAAATTCTTGTGGCACGCGCTGGTTGAAAATCACTGCTTTATCTAGATGCGAGCTCTGGGAGGGAAAATAGGAGACCAATTAGACTTTGAAGGAGAGGAGACGATAAACTTTCTGACCTAAAGAACATGGCGAGAAAGGCTTTGAGCGTGTCTAGTAATGCAGTTCTGGGCCTCCCAGCCTGACTTGCACAGGAACCGGGTTTTGATCCTGCATGCCTGACCAGCCTGGGCAATCCAGGACCTGAAGCGCAGGATTTACTTCCCCATTTTTACATATGAGAAAACTGAGGCTCAGGGAGCTGAAACAAATCACCCAAGTTCACACATCTAGTGAATAACAGAGCCAGGACTCAGTCCAGGACATGTAACTGTAAACATGGCTTTTCCATCATCCCAAATATTTTACAAGTCCAAAGAGGGATGGGAATTCTGGGTTCCCAGATTCAAAGACGGATGTGAATCAACGGATCTAATCAGAGTGACAGCAGGAGGGGCCAGTATGGTAAGTGGTTCCCTTTTATCTGAGGTTTTGCTTTCTGTGGTTTTAGTTACCCTCAGTCAAACATGATCCAAAAATATTAAATGGCAAACTCCAGAAATAAACAATTTATAAGTTTTAAATTGCACGATGTTCTGAGTAACATGATGAAATCTGGGATATGAATCATCCCTTTGTCCAGTGTCTCCACGCTGTTTACGTTACAGCCCCATTAGTCACTTAGTAGTCGTCTAGGTTATCAGAATGCCTATCACAGTGCTTGTGTCCAAGTAACCCTTAGCTAACTTCTATTAAAGTATATTATTATAATTGTTTTATTTTATTACTGGTTGGTGTTAAACTTTTACTGTGCCTAATCTGTAAATTCAACAGAAGACTATAACCTCTACACCAGGATGTGCTGGGTACTGGGGCTCAGCCAGCATAGCATCAGCCCACAAGGAATGGCTGTCACCATGCCACCATGCTCGCCTGAACCTTGATCCAACTGTGCTTGCTCTCAGGCCACTGCTAGAATGAGAGGGTGGCAGTAGTCACTGGGCAAGGGTGGGGACAGGGAGGTCAAGGAGGCTGGTGCTTGGGAACAAGGGAGTGAGCTACTGGGAACCCACCCCAGGGAGGCAGAAAGGCAGGGAGGCAGCAGGAGGCAGGACAAACATGAGCTGAGAATCTGTCCTTGGAACATACTTTGTTGTCTCACCTGACTTGACATGGAAACACAGTATCAAAGATAAAATTATTAAGAATTTCAATATGGCAACTGCAGAACATGAAACCCGAACACTGGTGTTCTTCTGAAGGCAAGGTCCTAATTGCATGCCTGTGAAAGTAGTCCTGGGAATATGCTAATTCAAATAGCAATGGTCTTAAGTACAAATACCATGCATTAATCTCAGCAGTGTCCCCCAACACCCCACCCTGGACTTCTACCCTACTGTCAATGTCCAGATGGCTTCCTTGGAAGTCATAAAAATTCCCTGCTCTTGTCACTGGTGCTGTCCTCCGCTCTGTAGTTTCCCCTGCTGCTGCTGCTGTTGTTGCTGCCTCCTTCACCAAGGCTCGTAAGGGCTCACTCTCTGCAGGTGTCTGCTTCACTTATGTTCTAGAACAGGTGGCCTGGCTATTTTGATTTCTCCTATACCCTGTATTGAAAATGTTGGGAAAAGTCTATTACAGCTAATGTGGCTATGTAATTAACTTATCATCTGTATTGGACATGAAAAGTGTTAAATTAATAATTATCCTAGGACAACAGGGGTAAATTGAACTGTCTCAGGCAAATCAGGATGTATGGTCCTCCCACATGGGACTGACTAGAAAGACATCTGATTGATCTTATACAGTGTCACAGACTTAAAAATTCTAACACTGCCACCTCCAACTAGTTCCTTAACATGTAACCCAAGTGTCTCAAATCCCCCCTCCTTAGGGAAGCTTCCCAGCACTTCTAAGAAAAGGGTCAGCTTTTTTCCTGCTCTACCACTGTTCCCAATCAATACTTCTAATCTCATTGTCTTGTCTGTGAACCTAAATGACAGCAGCAAACTTCCCCACACTCTTTCTTTGCCAGGAAGACTAAAGGGTCATGATTCAAATCTGACTTCTACTGAGCTCTCTGGGGATTCTCCGGGTTGGAGGGGGAGCGAGGATAGCCATGAAGGTGACTTTTATATCCTTGCAGTGTCTGGAAAAGGATTGATTTTTCTCTTCTTTCCAAACAGCGGTTGGGAAGCAGGGAACATCCACCCCCATGCTTTCATGTTTGCTGATGCTCTTTCAAAGGTGCCAGAGGATTGATGTCAATGGCTGAAAAATTTTAATTGGCCTTAAATAGCATATTTTAGAGTTCAGAAGGGATTTTATTAATGATTTCATTCTAAACGTAGAGTTCACTATTGCTTAACCTTTGCTGTAAAGGTAATTGCTCAGCCCAAACTATTCTTCTAAGAGGGTGAAATCATTCTTACCCTTTCTGAATAGACTATCAATAAAAGAGAGATTTGGTTTATATTGTTAGGCCCTATTTTTTTTTCTCAGATGTTATTCTTCTTCACTCCATGGGAACGTGGTCACAGAAAATCAACTCATTTGACATCTGGATGATTTTTATCTTCATATTTTTTTCACTTGAACAAGAACTACCTTTTTAAAGAGTTCTATTTATGCCATGAAATATAAGTATAACCCTTTTGGTTCCTTCTGGGGGAAAAAACTCAAGGGGGTTTAACTTCAATAGTGTTAGCCCTGAACTCAGAAAATGTGTCGTTCAGAAAGGAGGGATCTTCCAGGTGTTCCCTTGCAATAAGATAATAATGGAAAGGCAAATCTTAAAATCTCAAATCTTCTTTCACCCCTTAATAGTTTTAAGTTTGAAAGTTTACCATTTAAGCAACCATGTTCTCACTTTTCTCTTCCCCAACCCCAGCCTTCCTACTTTCTCTCCTTCCTTTCTTCCTTTCTTCCTCCCTCCCTCCCTCCCTCCCTTCATTTGTTCCTTCCTTCTTTAACTGGGCTAGCATCCATAAAATACAGGCAAAGTTTTTTAATCAATCATTATTTAGAATCCTGTAATATCCTAGTCCAGCTTCACCAATATTATAGTCAACCATACATTTATTAAATGAAAATATATGTTTGGTGTTATGGGCTGAATTGTGCCCCCTCAAAATTCTAACCCCCAGTCCCTCAGAATGTGACTGTATTTGGAGATAGGGCCTTTAAAGAGGGGATTAAGGTAAAATGAGGTCATTAGGTGGATTCTAATTCAATATGACCTAGTGCCCTTATAAGAAGAGGAAATTAGGACACAGATACACAAAAGAGAATATCAAGTGAAGACAAAGAAAAGAAAACAATCATTATAAGCCAAGGACAAAGACTCAGAAGAAACCAACTATGCTAATATCTTGAACTCAGACTTCTAGCCTCCAGAATCATGTGAAAATAAATTTCTGTTGGTCAAGCCACCAATCTGTACTAGTTTGTCACGTAACCCTAGTGCACTAGTAAAAGAGGTTGATCTTGTAGCCATTCAATTTGCTATTCTTTTTAATTCATGTTGTGTCTAAGTGAACCTTATTGAAAGATAATTTAGATATAATAAAATACATCTTATTTTAAATGTGTGGTTCAATGAAGTTTGGCAAACATATACACCCATGTAAACATACCACATTGAAAAGATACAGTTTTATGCAAACTAGAATATTCTTTCATGCCCTTTTGCAATCAATCCCACCTCCCTAGCTACAGGCAAAAACTAATCTGCTTTCTGTTACAATACATTAAATTTGCCTGTTCTAGAATTGCATATGAATAGAATCAGACTACGTGTACTCTTTTGTGTCTAGTTTCTTTAGCCTAGCATAATGTTTTTGAGACCAATCCATGGTATTGCATATATCAGTAGGGGTTTTTTTTTCTTTTTGGTTGCTGAATTTTATTCCATTGTATGTATAACCACAATTTGCCTATTCACTTACTTGTTGATGGACATTTGGGTTATTTCCAGTTTTTAGCTTTTATGAATAAAGCTGCTCTAAACATTCATGTACAAGTCTTTGTGTGGATATCTGTTTGTATTTCCCTTGGGTAAATACCTAGGAGTAGAATTGCTGTGTTATGTGTCATGTGTATGCCTAATTTGTTTTTTTTTTTAAGAAAAAAAAAAGCCTACTGAACTCGTTCTCCAAATTGTTTTACTTTCCCACCAACTTTACTTCCTTAAATCTCAAATTTATCATTTTACTTTCCTACCAATAATGAATGAGAGTTCCAGCTGTTCTAGATCCTTGTCATTTTAAAACATTTTTAGCCATTCTAATGGGTGTGTAGAGGTGTCTTATTGTGATTTAGACTTCAGTTTTCCCAGGTGACTAATGATGTTGAGCATTATTCATGTGCTTACTCAACACTTGTGCACCTTCTTTGGAGAAATCTGGTCAAATCTTTTGTACATTTTTAATTGGGTTTTTTAAAATCATTGAATTGTAACTTTTCTTTACTTGTTCTGCAGAAGAGTCTTGTCTGATATATGTATTAAGGATTTTTCCGTCACCTCTGACTTAGCTTTTAATTTTCATGATGGTGTCTTTTGACAAGCAAAAATGTTTATCTTTAATGATGTTGGTATGAATCAATTTTCCCTTTAATAGTTAGTGATTTTTGTGTTCAAGGAAATACCAAAGTTGAAAAAGTTTTCTTCTAAGAGTTTTATAGTTTTAGTTTTTTTCATTTAGGTAATGACTCATTTTAAGCTTTCTGGGTGTATATGGTATGCAGTAAGGGTCAGGGGTTTTTGCGTGTGTGTGTTCATGTGGCTATTCAATTGCTGTAACACTATTAGTTAAAAAGATACCTATTTTCTTATTGAATTACCTTGAAATCTTCATCAACAATGTATTGGTCATATTTATGTCAGTCTATTTCTGGATTCTCTATTATCCCATTGCTGACTCTGTCCATCTTTATGTCAATACTTCACTGTCTTGAATACTGTAGCTTTATCATAAGGCTTCAGGTCCAACTCCGTTCCTCTATTTCAACATATTTTGGCTATTCTACATGCCCACGTGTAGAATAGGTCTTTTATATGTCCACACAAATTTTAGAATCAGCTTATCAAATTTCCAAAAATCTGCTAGGATTTTATGTTGGGATTGTGTAAAATCCATAGGTCAACTTGGGGGAGAATGGACATTTTAATAAAAAGAATAATGAGTCTTCTCTCCAATTATTTAGGTCTTTAATCTTTCAACAATGTATTTTATTTTTCATTGTATTTTAGTTTGCTCTTGTACATATTTTGTTATATTTATCCCTAAGTATTCAATATTTATTGATATTGTTATAAATGACATTTAAAAAACTTTTATTTCCTAATTTTTTGTTGCTAATACATAGAATTATACTTGAGTTTATATATTGACATTGTTTCCTGAGGCCTTGTTAAAACCTCTATTAATTCTAGTAGTTCCATTACAGAGTCTTAGAATTTTCTATGCACATAATTATGCTGTCTATGAATAAAGATAGCTTTACTACTTCCTTTCTAATCCGTATGACCTTTATTTATTGCCTTATTGCACACGCTATGTTCCCAGTACAATGTTGGCCAGAAATAATGAGCACAGACACCTTTGCTTTGTTTCTGTCCTGAGTGTGGAAGCATTCACGGTTTTGACATTAACTTTCGTGTTAGCCTAAGGTTTCTCACAGATAGTCTGTATCAGCTTGAGGAAATTCCCATCTATTCTTAGTTTGTTCATGGCTTTTGTCATGAATAAGTATTGAATTTTGTCAAATGCTTTAAAACAAAATCTATTGAGATTATCAAATGTTTTTTCCCCTTTAGCTTGCTAACGTAGTGAGTAAAATTGATTTTCAAATGTTAAACCAAACTTGACTTTCTTAAGTAAACCCAGCTCCTATTGGCAGTTCCAGACCAGCCTGTGCTGCCTCAGGAGGGGAACCAACTAAGGCTGATTGGAGCTGCTTCAGAAGCCTGAGCACCAGCCCTCGCTGGGTAGGGGGAGGGTGCATCTGAGACCCTGAAATATGCAGGCCCTTCTCAGAGGTCTGTGGACAAACTACTCAGGTTCCATTCTCTGAGCAGCTAATTTCTGGTAATTCCACCTCCTCTTTTTCTCCTCACAGCCCTGGGGCTCATGGTACTCTCATAAAATCATGATTTCTCAGTTGGAAATACCTTGGAGATCATTTAGTACAACCCTCCAGCCCATTCATGAATTGTTGCTACAGTAGTTCTGTCCAAAGGTCACCTGTCCTGGGCTTGAACTCACTGTAGACAGAGAGCCCACGATCCCTTGCTTCTTCAAATACAAAGAAGTTAAAAAAATGAAGCAGGTTAAGAAGAGATGATATTATTGTTGGGGCATTAGCTTTCCCGAGCAGTTCTAAAAGGCCTAAAAAGCCATTATCCAGTTTAATCTATTTCAATGTGGGTTTCTTTTTTTTTTTCTTTTCTTTTCTTTTTTTTTTAGGCTGGATTCTGCAAACTTCCATGGACACACTACCAGGATTCTGTAAGTCACTAATGGAAAATTATTTTCAGAATTTATTTTTATAATACTCTTAAACAAGTAATATAGGTATATTTGGGGGTGATTTCAATGATCTAGTGCTTATAACAGAGCACTGACACATACTTTTAATGACCATATTCACTTTGTGTTCACATTTATAGTCTACCTGAGACATTATTATGGGTTAAGAATAAGGACACTGGATGTAGAGTGTCTGGGTTTGAATTCCAGATGAGCAATTCACTTTATGTCTGACTTTGGGCAAGTTACACAGTCTTTCTATGTCTCAGTTAATTACTCATGTATAACATGGAGATAATTGAAGTACCTTATGGGATTGTTATGAAGATTCAATGAATTCATATATTGGAAAAATGCCTGGCACATAGTATGTGCTATATAAACGGTAGCATCATTAGATGGTATTAGCTGAATTATTTCCAGCTATTAACAGAAGCAGGCAGAATTAATATCTATCTTAATCATTATGTACCAAGTGAAGACTGAACAAGATCACATCACATGTACAAAGGAATCATAGCACTCGTAATTGATAAAATGGTAAGAGAATTGAGTAAGTATATAATGGCACATTATACTGTAACACACTTCATAACACAGAGTGGCAATTTAGTTGAACAAAATAATATCATTTGTCATATTAATATATATTTAAATCTTACTACATTTATAGTTTGCTTGTGTTTAATTTTAAAATTAGTTTTCTATTTATAAGTCACAAGGACTGGAAGGAAATGTTTGGTTTTATGTTGTGCATATTGAAATAACATGCTACTGAAAATAATTTGTCGCCATTGGAGGTGCATGAGATATTTTTTTCCCTTAGAATAGGTCTACCCAGGATTCAAATTTAGGAATTACTGATATGGCAAGGTGAGTTATTTTCCTAATAAAGCATCATTCTTGGTGGTCACCATAAGTGAGCCAGACATAAAATAAGTCACTTCTGTCCCAGGTCAGCCACAAGGAGGGCAGAGGTAGCCACTTTGAAGCTCTTGAATCACAGAGGCTCAATGACCAGACTTAGGATCCACTGTATGAAATTGGGAGAGGGTGCATTTAGAAGAGACTAAGTATCTGTGATGGAAGAAAAGTAAGAACCGAATGTGAATAGCTTAATGCAGAACTAACAAATGTCTAAGTTCAGGAGCCAGGCACCACCCTCATAACAATTCTTATACACTGATGACTTTATTCTCTATTTTTCTATGAGGAAAATGGGGCTCAGGAAAGTTAATTTGTTTACAGTTACAGAGCAAAAAAGTAACCAAGTCAGTGCATCTACCTGGGCTGCTTGACTCCAAAGCTGATTATTTTGTACTATAGCTTTGTCCCTGAAAGCCACGGGCCTGCTCCAAAATAAAGACTTGTGACCAGAAATTCTGCCTAGGAATTCCAGAGTCCAAGCATTTTTGGAAACACAAGGCCAAAGGAGCCTCTCTGAGTATTCCTTGGCTTCTGACCCACAGAGGAAAGAGGCCTGGGTGACTGTGATGGTTAATATTATATGTCAACGTAACTGAGCTATGGGATGTCGGGATAGCTGGTTAAACATGATTCCTGGGTGTGTCTCTGAGGGTGTTCATTCCCAGAGGAGATTAGCATTTGAATTGGTGGGTCCTCCCCAATGTGGGGGGCCAAATCCTGTAGTCCACTGAGAGCCTGAAGAGAACAAAGAGACAGAGGAAGGCTGAAATAGCTGACTGGTTGAGCTGGGACATCAGTCTTTTCTGCCTTCAGTGATTCTGGTTCTCAGGCCTTCAGATCCAGACTGGAATCTACACCATCCTTTCTGGCTCTCTGGCCATCAAAGCATACCGCTGGCTTTTCAAGGTCTCCAGCTTGCAGATGATAGATTGTGGGACTTCTCGGCCTCCGTAAATGTGTGAACAGATCTCATTTTAATAAATCTCTTCCTAGATATATACAGGCATGTTTCTCTAGAGAACCTTGGCAGAAGCTAGAGGAGGCCAGTGCTCAATATTCTGACAGTTCTAGCTTCAGCTCAAGCAGGAACATTTCTACCAGAAGCTTCTTTCTTTCCTTTGCCCAAATATGTTATGGAAGAACCACGGGTCATTTATTTTCACAAGTGGGTTCATGACCTTAAATAGTTATAGATCCAAATATATGTGGGAAAAATAGGCTTCTTCCTCCTCAGTTTACATGTCATCTTCTCTGGAGTAGAGGTGTCCATGTCCTACTGCTGGGAGATTCCTTTTCTCCCAGAACAGAGCAGATGCTGGAAAGAAAGCACACAGACCAGTGCCTCCCTCTCCCTCCACCCAAGGATTTCCATTTTTTTTGTTGTTGTTCCTCTCCACTAGAAAACTACATGCTGGGCTTCATTTTTAAATGTTCACTTGGAAGTTAGAGTTGAAACATCCCCAAGACCTCAGTTTTCAGAAAGGCCAGTCCCCAAGTACAGAGACCACTTCTGTGAAAGCATTGTCAGTTCTCCTCTGTTGCTGCTGCAGGGTCCTCTGGGGGCTCCCAAAGACACTTGAGAGCCTGCTTCCTCCCAATCTAGGAGCCTCGGGCTGCCTCTGCTTTGTAGGGTAAGAGGCACTTAATGTTTCTCCCACTGGCTGCATCTGATTGTTAAGGGCAGATACGGTTTTTGTAGAGCATAGCTAATATAAATATGTTTAAGTTATTGATGCTTTAGAAAATTTTCTTTCAGCTTCACAACTCTTTAGTTAATATGATGTAAATTATCAGAATTGTCAAGTTTAGGAAATTTTTTCTATCAAGTTGTAAGATTTGGATGGAGTTTCCACAGACCAGTTTCTGGCAATATACATTTCAAACCTTGTTTCTTCTCCACTCTCCACATACTTCTGGTGTTCAACGTCACAGGAAACATTCATATCACCATGTAACCTCTGGCCTTGAACCTTCATGTCATGATACCAGGAGAGTTGGCACAGAAAGCAATAGAATTATTTCTGGAAGCTACTTCTACACCAGGGTGGCTAATCATAACTATACAGGAAAGTGCCCTTGATCCACATGAGTACATACCACCGAACCCAAGTTCATTATGTCCCCAGTTCAACTTCCCCCTAGGGTCTTCAGAATGTCTGTGGGCATACCAACACCAGTCAGCTCGCGCAGAGTGTGAGAGATGGGGTGTTGTGGGGGAAAGGGTGGTCTTATCTAAGTGCAACTGAGTGTAGCATCACAAATTCTAAAAGACATACAGCCACTCAAACATGTTACTACAGTTCTCCCCAGAGACTTGGAAGGGACTGATGCAAATGAACTGTAAGGCTTAAGCCTCATTCCTTTCACAATATTTTCCTACCTTGCATGTTAGGTATATGAACTTCCTACTCCTTATGGTCCATTTTTTTGTGTGTTCATAGTGTCTTTAAGGTGCCAAAATATTTTTTGTTTTACTATATTTCTATACTAGATGGCCTTCCCAGTTTGCTGAGATCGGCCATTAGCCATTTAATTATTATTTAAGTAATTAGCCCCTGCTGCTCTTTACCCTAATGCATATCACAGATTGTTGCCTGTGGGAGAAACAGCCATTTGAAGAGTTCTGCACTTGTGACTTACAATTTGGGACCTAGATTTGGACCTAAGCTTTGTTTTCTGACCATGGTGTCTTAATATTTATGGTGTGTCTTTCCTGGTTGATCAATAATTTAGACCTCATGTACCTATTGCCAGCTGTTCAGAGTAACTGCTCAAGTCTTTAATGTCCCCTTATGATTTCCTGAAGTGAATTTCATGTACAACACATTGCCTATTTAGGTCTCATAATCCCAAACAGAGCCTCCAAATTTGGCAACAATATGGCCAGCTATTGTCATGCGATGTATTTACAAATAGAACAAAATACTCTTTTATCTATATGGTTTCAAGCTCTACATTATTTCCTACAGGGTATGAGGCACTTTATGGTTATAGACCTTTTTTTAATGTTTTCTCTTACAGAAAGAAAAAAAAAACTAGAACAAAAAATAAAACTCAGAGAAGAAACGTGGTGTAGAATGGTTGAAGGATAGAGTTTATTTGTAGAAAAGTGGACATGCAAGCGTGGTGGCCACATCTGGGTTAATAAATCCATTCTGAGCTTCTTTGTGAAAAAAATAAAAAGGGAACTCTGATAAGTTACAAGGTACACACTGTTCAGTAGATCAAACCATTGCTATTCTTCAGAAGCTCAGCTTTTCCTGGTTCTGAGATGGGGCCCAGGATATTGCTCATTCACTGTTTAAGTCCCATATGGTACCTGATACTTAGTAAATACTCATAAACATTTGTTGGGACAAGGAATGAATAGATGAGAGAAATCAATGTTTGCTTTCTCTAATAAGTTGAAAGTTATCTGAAGGCCCATTCTGTGCTTCATTCATCTTTATATTTCCCCAAATACTTACTATGGTTCATTCATTCAATAAGCATTGATTATGGGCCTATTGTGTGCCAGGCAGTGTTCTAAGCTCTAGGAATATTATAGAGAACAAAACATTCTAATGGAAGTGAACAAACAATAAATGAGATAATTTATGTGTATATTTGAGTATTTATATAGTACATTAGGTAGTGAGTGATCCTTCAATACAGAGAGCACATGTTTAAATTTTGGATGAATTCCAAAAGGAGCCTGAACCCCAGAAAACCTGGGAGGGCCTTCTAAACAAGGCCTCACAATTGTGATGCAATGACTAAGTTTGTAGAATGGCTTCACTGGAGGCCTTGCACTGGTCCCTGGACTTTGTGCCCTTTAATAATGGGTGGGATGTCTTTTGCAAATTCTAAATCAGAAGGCTCTGGGTTAAGATACTTTGGAGCCCAGGAGCTCTCCTGGGAAACCCTATCCTCAGATCGAATAGTGGGAGCCTAAGCTGGGGCTATCTTTAGAAACAGGATCTCCTTGGGGCTCATTTATAGCCCTGAGCCGTTCTGCCTCCTACTAAGGGAACTCCCAGGATGGGGCCACCCTACCCAGCCAAATGCCCGTGGTCAAACCCTGAAGAATGTTCTCTCTCCTCTCTTTTGGCTCTCCTTCAGCATACAGGGACTGTTTGGCATCCCCCTTATCTGCGGCGCCAAGAAGACTAAGAGTCCCTTGACAGCAGGGGCTGGTAGGGTGCGCACTGGAGGCGGCCTGATGGCCAGGGCCCATTAACCTCCTCTTCCATCTCCTTGTTTTACAAGAGGTCATTGCCACCTCGCTGCCCAGTCAGAAGCCAGTAGCAGCTTTATAGCCTGCTTACAGAAAATGGCTCAGCACTTAGGCATTTTCTGGTGTCCCAGGGTTCAAAGTGAAATTAATTTCCATTACCTCCCATAATAAATCACCTCACCCAACATGTGTATGAAATTCCATTCGGGAGACTCAAAAGGCCATGCTGGGGCTCCACAGAAAAGCCTACACACTTCAGCTTGCACTTAGTTAATGTTGCTGTGTGGGATAGAGTTGATGGGGCCCTGCAAACAATTAGGTCCCAAGAAAGCCAATGGGATGGAAAACAGCCCTAAAAAGATACAGACAGGAAGCCAGCCTGAGGATGCTGGGTTTATGTAGAGAAGGGGGACGTCATTCTCTCTTGGAGCACTTTTTGGTGACCCCTTCCTCTCCTTCCATGGCCCTTTTTATCACAGGCACCACAGCACTGAATCTGATAACATGGTGGGGACAGCAGTGGACCCCTGCTTGCCATCATCATCTGGATCTTGTTGGGAACATTCTGAAGCCTCTGTGGGGATGTGTGTGGCTAGTCATCCTGATTCTCATTTTATAAAACAAACTGCTGAACGATCCTAAGTGTGGCATATAGCTGGATAATGAAGAAAGAAAATAGCAAGGTACAGCGTCACTGAGACAAACCCACGGAAGCTGAAAGGATGGTGATCGTGACTCACACTTAGCAAATCACGTCTGAGGAATTTAAGCCAGAGAAGCAAAGGGAGAGGGAAAAAGACCGGCCCAGAATCTTCCAGCTGGAAGGGATCTCACAGAGTGCTGACTCCAATCCCCAAAGTTAGAGATGGGGACAAAGAAAAACAGACAGGAAGTTATAATAGTAACCAGTACTATTTATTGGGTCCGCACTGTTCTTCCAAGGTACTACCATGTAACATTTGCATCAGACAAACTCCACGGAAACCCTGCTTTTTAAAATTTTTTATTTTTAAGAGAGGTTTAGATTTCTAGAAAAATTGATAAGATATTACAGAGAGTTCCCATGTATCCCACACACTTTCCCTTCTTTTTAACATTTGACATTGGTAGGGTGCCTTTATTATAATACATGAACCAACAATGATATATTGTTATTAACTAAAGTCCATATTTTATTCAGATTTCAGTTTTGAGGAATTGTGATCAGGTATTTTTTTTTTGGATGCCCACCTATTGAAATGTATCTGATCTTTTTTCTCATGCTTAGACAGGGGTTATAGTTTTTGTTTGTTTGTTTGTTTTTTTAAGGATTGAGATAGGTATTTTTATCTTCAATTGCACATGATAAAACAAAGCCTCAGCGGAATAAGGGGAATTACCTGACTCAAGTCACCAAAGAGTGATGGAGCCAGGTTTGGAATCAAGGTCTTCTGAATGCAGAGATCAGAGTTTTTGACCATCACACTGCTTTCCTGTAACCCAGTGATTTGGAAGGCCAACTGGGAGTTAAAATCTGAGACCCAACTGATGTTCTTTCACAGAGATGGATGGATGGATGGATGGATGGATGGATGATGGATGGAGTGATAGGGCGATAGATAAACAGGTGATAGACATTTTATAGTTGCTTTCTTGATGACATAAGTAACATAGTCTCCATATAAATACTCAAGCACTATAAACATGTAGGAAGTGACCATGCCTTGTAAGCCTTCTAAAATAATTGCTACTGTTAGGAATAGAGCCCCTCCCCCATTTTTTTTTCTATGCTTATACCAGAAATTATGTTAATGTAAAGATTTTTTGAAAATGCAAGCACCTTTCACTCAATTTTTCTATGAACCTAAAACTTCTCCAAAAAATAAAGTCTATTAAAAATGGAAGCATCTTACACATATTGTTCTGTAATTTTTAAAAAACAATATACCTTACAACTTTATGAATTAATACATTTTTAGTTTGATATCAAACTTTCTATGCACTCTTAAGCAATTGCTGGCTTATAATGAACATCAGATTTCTCAATTTATTGCTGGGGCTCTTTCCATTAACATGGTAGATATAAAATTTCAGTAGGCATAAGCGTCATTCAGGCAGCTTCTTACAATGCATATTTTAGGCACCAAGGCCTTATTCTTATTCAAAAAAGATCTGGAGTAGAACCCAGAAATTTAGATTTTTAAAATAAGCACAACTTTTTCCTCCATGGGATTATAGATAAGTGCAAGTGATTTTGAGACCACACTTTGCAAAAAAAATTTTAATCTCCCTCTTTATATCTTGGCAGCATAGTTCTTCCTTGGTTTAGAAAAAAGAAGTTCATTCTGATGTCCAAACTTCAGAAACTCCAGTTGATTGGCTAGACCGAGATAAATCCAACTTTGAAAGATAAATGGACTTGCTTTAATGACTAAATAGATTTATGGTATATGTTGGGGGCAGGTGAGCCTGGGCATTTCACATGTATTATCACAGTATGCTTGCATGTCTTCACGTGTACTGTTCACATATTCTGTCTCCAACAAGCTGAGGGGTAAGCAAACCAGCTAGCTGTCTTGTGGCATTCTATGGGCGAATCACTGGAGCCTCAGAGGGACTTGTGAAGGTCACATGGGTGGCTGTCCAGGAGCAAGGACTTCATCTTAAGCTGACTTTGAGCTGTGTATCAGTATCCATTTACTGAAATGACTTGACAGGCTCAGGTAACAAGCTTATAAGAGGAGAAATGGCCCCATTCAGTGCTGCCAAGACTTTCGCTTTCTGCAGAAGGCATTTTCCACATGGTGGGAAATCTATCCATTAGTAGCTCCAACCTTGCATTCAGTAGTGTTGTGGCCTGGGGTGGAGGACTGCTCTTCCATCTAATTTGAGTATGAAAACAATCCCAAGAGATTCCCTGGATTCTGATTGGTCCACTTCGGATACATACTAATATCTAGATATACCTCATTGCCAAGGGGATGGGGACTGCAACTGGCCAGACCTGGGCCACAGGCCCAACAATGAAGCCCCATTAGAGTCGCAGGTAGAAGAGCAGATGCAGATCCTTAAAGTACTGGGTGGGGGATGGACACAGTTACTAGAATAAAGGGAAAGGGTTCTCCTGCAGTAAATAAAAGCCAGTTAGGTTATTCTCCCAGACATTTTCCAAAGTAATTTACTATGGACATTTCTTTTTTTTCCCCATATATGAATATCAATTCACTTGGAACTAGAGTTTCACAGAACTCACTGAAGGAAATGCTGTACTATTTAACTCATTAGCAAATTCTCCTTTAGCAGCAATTACTGATGAACTTCAACCAAGTCAAATGATTGCGATTTTTAATAGGCACAGGCCCAAAGAGTGGTGTTTTGTTGCAGGAAATAAGATTCCACAACCAACTTCACCACATCAGAGCACTCCAACTCTGTCAAATAGAATGACTCCTTTCTATAAATACTAGTTTTTAATATTCTCTTTTCCATCCTATATCTAAAATTTCAAAAAAGATCAATATTATGCTTTAAGTACAACATAATGGAAATAAAAACATTTTAACATAAATTAACATCTAAGACAATATGTAGATGTTTAACTACAACTATACTAGAACATGTACTAAAGGCCCACACGTACTAAAGAAATCGGACATGTGCGTTTATACATAGAATCTCTAGCTACGTGACAGGTACAGATGCAGAACGATAAGGAGGTAGAATATTGCTAATGCAAGTACCCTGAGTGGTATTGCCATCAGTGATGTGATCTTTTCCAAGGGTGGATTACACAAAATTAAGGATAGTTTTCTTTATTTACATGATAGATGCTTTGTTGGAAAATTCAGTGCATACTTTGTGTAAATATGTAAATTTCAGTTCAATTTTTAAGCTCTAGTAATTATAAATAGGTTGTTTGTTTGATTTGCCTATATTTCAGCCTAGTGGGACATTCCACTATCATGCAGGAAAGGGAACAATTCTTCACACATGGGGCAATCCACATAATATCCGTGACTTTTAGACTCTCTGGTCCCAGTCCACTAAAAGCCAGTAGAGCCCCCCTCCACCAGTAATTTGACAAGCAAAACACTCCCATAAATTTCCCAAATGCCCCCCATGGTGCAGAACTGTCCCCATTCAGAATCACGGACATACAAGTTATCTTTTGGGTTATAATCAAAGTTCTCAGGTTTCAAAAAGAAAACTTGAAATAGAAAATTCAGTGTCCCAACATTACGTTTCCCAAACTTTCATGAGGAGAGCAATGGATGGGGCATTTTTAGGCCATTTTTTTCTATTTGGAAAACCAGTTAATGTGTAGTTAAATCTAGTGCCCCATGGACAACATTGGCACCCTATTTTTCTCTACAAAATCCTTGTTTTCTCAATGAGATAGAAACACACAAAGAACAGGTTAGGAATCATTAGGTATTGCTACATTCCCACCCATAAGGCCCGGCGCAAAGTATATTGCATTTCTTATCTCTTTAAATCAAGCTGGTAAGGACGACATAATTTTCCCTTTTGTGGTGAGGTTATGGAGGGTAGTAGATCTGACTAGTCAGCCTGACGCCAGACCTTGTACTGTTCTTCTCTGTCTTCATGCGCAGCAGCAGAGCTAGCTCCATAACACCAAGGATAAGCCCAGGGTTCAAATCTTCCAGCACTTACTGTTGTGTGAAATTGGGCAAGTTATTAAATTTCTGTGTGCCTCAGTTTACACCTGGAATGATAATAGTATTTATTTTCAGAGGATCACTATTAAATGGGTTAAAACACTTTAAAATGTGGCTGGTAACCCTCCTCTTCTTGGCGGGGGATGGGCTTGCAGTCCTGCTCCCCATAATGTACGGAGGCAGAGGGAAAGGGCTCTGGCCCCTCCGCATCATGTCTTCCGTGCTGACGGTTTGCAGGCGGCGGTTCTCTCCTCAAGCCCCGGGACACTGGTAAAAAAATAAATGTGCCTGGTATTCAGTAGTTTCATGACTATTGGCTATAATAATGGTCATCAATTCTTTTTCAGCTGCCTGAGGCAGTTTTGAAATTTCTTCCCCTGAGTCTAAGTTTACTTACAAAAGCCCCCATTTCCTCCTTTGTTTGGGATTATGCCTGTCCTCACACCCATTGCAGAGCACGAGCTGGGCATTTCATAGTTCTGATGCAGCCTCTGTCGTTCCCATCCCCGGACCCCATTCAGTCTTTCATTAAAAAGAAAAAATATATATATGTATATCCATACATATATGTGTGTGTATATCTATATATCTATGTATCTATATATATGCTTGCTCTAGGAAGATACATGAGTTCTCAGCTCTTCCTCTAACTTGCTGGGTGACCTTGGGTAAGTTACCTCAATTCCCCAGGCCTCCACTGGTGCCTTTGAAAGCCAGCGACCTCTAAGATGACTTCAGGCATCATTCTTTCCTCTACCCCTTCCCCACCTGGATGAGGGAAAATTCTGGAACTAGAGAAAAGAGACTTTTCTTGTTAGAAGTTTTGGTGGGTTTTATTTATTCAGCATTGGGATTTTTAAATGGTCTCAGCTACTCTCAGAAGTCAGTGTTTATCAGCCTATTAATTTTGATCCCCCCGGCCATGAAGATAACAGCTACGAATGTGGAGAGGCACCTGCTCTGCGTAGAAAGCAGGCACCCTAACAGTCTGCCCGACTGAGTCGTTCAGTGATTATTATCTTTTTTATGTGCGCTGCACTCTGCCTTCTACACACACACACACACACACACACAAATTTGTCAATCATTAGAGCCATTATATGAGGAAGAAATTCCAAGATGATCATCCCAATTTTGCAGATGAGAAAACTAAGCCACAGGGGGGTTATGCAAATTGTGTATGATCCCTGGGTCAGATTCAGGTCTGCTATCCCTGACTCCAGCGATTCTCAATTGATGTGTTGCTAGAATTTTTAAAACACGCAATACCTGACTATTTAGCCAGGGGTACTGACCTCTTTTCCCTTAGATTGTCAAATTAAAAAGTGATAACAGCCAACACAACAATAGCCATCCAGTGTGAATGGATCAAAATTATATCTATTTTTGTCAGATTTGTAAAAAATAATATTTTTTGGTGTGATGCAGAATTTTAGTAATTAGTTTGTGTGCCACGAGATGAAAAAGGTTGCAAATCGCTGTCCTAGTCTAATGCTCTTGGCACCAGTGATAACAAGCACACAGAGAGCTCCACAATCAAATATATCTCAGATATATTACATCACTCAATCTTCACAATAGCCTTAGGAAATAGATATTATCACCCAATCTCATAAACAAACTCAGAGCCTTACTAGACTTAAAATTCCCCTTGGGCAGGGACCACATCACATTTTTCAGTGAACTCACCCGAAGTAACCTAGATTGAAAAGGGCAGAGTTGAGGCCACAGCCAGCTCGTTTCTCTGTTCAACACATACGCACAGGATCCCAGTGCTGAGACAAGAATTCTCTTCCTGTGTGTGCAGGGGGCTCTGGGAAAGACAGGGGCTGCTTCAGCAAGGAAGAGGAAGGAGAAGACCTGGTTTCATCCATCACTACGTATATGCATTAACTCCCCCAGAAATGATTCCCCTGGAGCTCCTGAAGGATTGCATTTATCCAGTTTTTATATTTTAATGTATGCATTAGTGAGAGGATGTATACTCTTCCCTCTTGTCAAGATTTGGGGCTAGGACAACCTATCAGGAATAACTTTGCGGGGAAAGCAACACTAA
Source organism: Desmodus rotundus (assembly GCF_022682495.2). NCBI lineage: Eukaryota > Metazoa > Chordata > Mammalia > Chiroptera > Phyllostomidae > Desmodus > Desmodus rotundus. The sequence continues at coordinate 26,766,087 of NC_071391.1, read as the reverse complement.
CATCTCGTCTGAATTCCAAGATCCAGGCTGGATTGAAGACAATTCTTGACACTGGCTGGAGATGGGCTTTAGTTCAGATTGAATGCCATTAGAGTGGACCTCGCTTCTGGAACTTAATTTGTTCTGCAAGGCTGTTTGAGAAGTGATTTGTTGGAAAACTGAATCATTTTTTTTTCCTATTAGAAATACAGGTATCAGCATAGAAGGGTTGTTGGGTCAAGAACTGAAGTTTTGTTTGACAACTGAGACTTTTTTCTGTGAAAAACTTGGTCAAGAAATGAATTGTTCGAGATGGGAGACATTCAAGAACCAAGGTCTGACTCTGAATTCAACAAATCCCCCTTTGGGTGCTGCATTAAGCACTGACGACACAAAAATGGGGAAGACCATCCCTGCCCTCCACCTAACAAGGGAGGTAGATGCGGAAAATGTGAAGAAGTGGAGGGTGCACACCATGTGGACTCTGGAGTCAGAGCCATGGATGGAATCCCTGGTCCAGCCTTCACTGTATGACCTTGGATAAATTTCTGAACACGGTTATTTCACCTGTAAAGGGGGAGGTATGATATTGGTCCTACCTTATGTATTATTGTTGCAAGGATTAAATGACTTAATACATGTGAAGTGTTTAGAACAGTCCATTACACAAGGTAAGTGCTTCCATAAAACCATTATAAGATAAAGTGAGAAGCAGAATAACAGCTAAATCCAAAGCACTGAAGAGGAAACAGTGAATTCTTTCCAAGGCAGTGGGGATCAGGAATGGCTTCTTGGATTTGGGAGGATGACTAGGATTCTTCCCAGGAGATGGCAGAGGGGGAGCAGATGGAACACTTAGTAAATACTACTAGGATAAACAATTACCATCTACTGAGTGCTTACTGTTTGCATGCCCCGTGCTAGTGCCTGACATAGGTTATCTCATTTAATCCTCTCACTAAAAGTTTATGAAATTGGTACTACTATTATGACCATTGGACAGATGAGAAAATAGAGACCCAGAGAAGTTAAATAACCTGCCCCAGTTCACACGCCTAGTATGGTCAGAAGTAGGACTTAATTAATGACGACTGATGTCAGAATACACTTATGAAACTGTCAAGTTATGTTTTGGTGGGACAGTGCTTCTCTGTCCCACCAACAAGTATTGAGAGCAACTTTTCCCATTTCAGCTCTTGATCATTTAGAACCTGAGATCCGGCCATTTGTAGAGCTTGCCCATCAGCCTTGTCTCTATGCACACAGCTTGTCTCATGGGCTGATGCTGGGGTAGGAGGGGACAGCTATCGAAGGGGGGAGCTTTCAAAGGACAAGATGGGAGCCCTCCAGCTTTTCTCCCAGCCCCCACTGCAGGCACCACCCGCCTTCCATCCTTTCTCTGAGCGACCCTGTGACGCCTGATGAAATTAAACCTGCCCCAACAGGAGCAAACTCTGGGCATCTGGTTCTCTGGCACTTTTAGTCTAATTGCTGCCCAATGAATATAATAGCTCCCTGAATATCTTTTCAGCAACACAGGCTTCTGAAGCCATTCAGAAAGGGCTGAACACCAATAACACTCACCCTTCTGTCTGAGGGCTGAAATCTAATATCAGTCAGAGGGTCCTGGTTTACAACTTGGTTTTCATCTCAACAAGGTCCCTCAGTCTCAGGTTTACTGTCCAGTCGCTAGACAGGGGCAATCTGTGACATCCCCCTAACCTCTCTCCTGCTTCTCACGTCCCAGGGCTGCTAAACCCAGGATAGGATCACAGGATTACTTTTCAGGCTGAGAACAGGAGCTGCAAACTTCAGCTGAAACCCATTTTTCTGAGCAGCCACCTATTGACCTTGAAGAGGCAACTGGCTCAAATTGTATGGAGTTCAAGCATGCAGATCAGGTGGACGCTTTGGTGAATTAGACCCACTAATGTAGTTGGCAGGTGTGGATCCAACATTGGAACGTGCCCACATGTATCACCTTGTCTTCACCCAAGGTCAGACAAAGAGCCAAGAACAAGCCCAGCTCCTTATAGCTAAATCTTAGGTACCTCAGTGTTTTAACTATCTATTGGAGGGAAACAAAACAGACCACTTCACAATGTAGTGGCTTAAATCAAATTGTGGCTGGGACTGAAGTCATCTGCAATATCCAATATAACTCACTCCCATGGCTGGCACCTTGGCAGGGACAACTGGAACGCTGAGCTCAGCTGGGACCCTCAGGCACGTAGGCCCATCTCTCCATATAGTCTTGGGTTCTTGCCCTGTCTGCACAGAGTTTCCATATAATCCCTCAGCCAGGTAGCTCAGCTTCTCATGCAGTGGCCAGGGCTCCCCAAAGTAGAAACTGTTGGTCCTTAAAGCTTAGGTGCAGAAAGGGCCAAGTGTCATTTCTACTGCATTCCATTAGTTAAAGTCATAGGGGGGCCAACCTATATTCAAGGAGAGATTTTATAAGAGTTGTGAATATTTCAGGAGCAGCTTGAATGGAAGCCATCATTGGAGAGTGGTTATTATACTCGGTTTTGCATCTTGTTTGTGCTATAAACAAGAACAACCCACGTTTCCTTATGCAAGCATACTTTCGTCTTATAGAGCTACCATTTGTTTTGTGCTTACCATAGAGGAGGCACGATGCTAAATGGGTTATATCATTGTCTCTTTTAGATTTGTAAAAACTGAGAGAGCCAGGTACTGGTACTACCATGTTACAACTGTACAAATTAAGGTTCAGAGAGGCTGAGTAAACCTACCTAAGTTATTCAGCTGGTAAGCTAGGATTAAATCGAATATTTATTTGCCTGCAAAAATCTGTTCTTGTTTTAAAATATATACAGACAAAAGTCACAGCATTGTCACTTCTTGTCATTCTGCTACAGTAAAGAGCCGGCCACACTTGCCCAAGCTGAGGCTGTTGGTGTTTTGTCCAAGAGCCCAAGGATGTTGAGGAAAAACGTGGCTATATACTCAGAAGCTCTTTGCTGCAGGCTGGTTGGGCATCCCACCCTGGGGTTCTACCAGCCTCTGCTTGTATGCTTTAGAGGAACTCGGGCCCTGGGCAGAAGGCTTTTGCTTTCACTCATCTCATTCCTGCTGTGGTGGGCCTGGATCTAGGAACTCAGTGACCTGGTTCATTGCTCAGTTTTCTGTCTCAGTCTTCAATCCCTTTGCTTGGCTCCTACTATTGGCCTTCCTGGAGGCTGAGGGTATAATAGTAAAGATGTGGACATACTCATACCCTAATTAGTAAAGAGGTAGTAACTATAAAGAATGGGGTAAGTCCACAATGCTATGGAGGGACATAGAATGAGCACATCATTACATGAATCAGCCAGGGTAGATCATGTTATGCTGTGGTCAAAAAAAGAAAAATTCAAATTCCGATGGCTTAAGACAACAGGGTTTGTTTCTCACTCATGCTACAGGTCTACTGCAAGCTGACAAGGGACCTAAATTAATGGAGCAACCAGCAACGACAGAGGGAATATAGCTCAGGAGGATCTTGAACTACCCATGAAATGCTATAGCCTGGAAGTGACATGTTACTTCAGGGCACAACTTAGCCAAATCCATTCACAGCCCCACTCATCCAGAAGGAGTTCCCACGTTTGATGCTCCTATGTGCATAGGAAATGATGTCTAAGCTGAGACTGAAGGGATGATTAGGGGTGAGGTAGAGAGTAAAGCATGAGTATTTAGGCAGGGGAAAGAGCAGGAACAAAAGCTTGGAGGCAAAAGAGAGAATATGATTTTGGAGGACATAAACTTGGAGGATGAAGGGTGGGGTGGGGTAGAAAAAGAGGATCCTTTGTCAGCACTGTAGACTTTAAACCATCATAGATATTTCTCATGTGAAAAGCAGCCATGCAATAAGCTGGTTGATGATTTGTGCGTTCATTCACTTCTTCACTTTGCACGTGGGTTCTTTCCAGTCATGACTTAGCTCACGGAATTTCAGTTGCTCTCCAGTATTCCTTCAGTTATTTGGCCATGGTCACTGTGTGGACGGATGGCTATGAAAGCACTTTCTTAGCAATGTTATCAATGCTAACTCATTGACTTTATTATGGTGCTTTATCCAACAAACAACTTTAGAAAAAAGTTCTAACCTCCATTAGTCATAAAGAAATCCTTAGACTTCAAGAAGGTAGGAGAGAGGAGTGCTGTTTCTGAGTGAGTGAACACTCCAAATATCTGCAGAGCAGGCCTTGTGCCATCTCATATGCAGATGTGAGTAATGGAATCCATCTGAACAGGAACAACAAAGCTAGGACTTTCTCCTAATCGGTGGATGGGGCCAAACAAGTAATTTCCATAGGCTTGCGTCAGAACCAAACGTTCCAGAAAGTAGTATTTCACTGAAGGAGGTTAATGTATTTACTCACGGGTCTTTTAATTAGATATTAACTGAGCATGTACTGTATACCAGAGCTAGGAACCAAAGCTGTGGCAGTGAACACCACAAAGGCCCTGCCCACTTGGAGTTGACAACCTAGTCAGGGAGACAGGCAATGAACAAGTGAATACATAATGCATAAGAGAAGTGCTATAGATAAAAATAAACTAGGGTAAGAAACATAAATGGTTAAGTAAGGCCTTGCAGAAATGAAAGATGACATGTGGGAGAACAGATAAGGAAATGCAAAGAAAAAGCAAGAGCAAAAAGCCTTGAAGTAGGGCACCCTTGAAATGCTCACAGAACCACAGGGGGGAAATATGTCTAGAGAGAGGTTGACACTGAGGAAAGAAGTCAGAGATGTTGTCTGAGCAATGGGAGAGGGAGACAGATAACATCTCTCTCCATTATAAAAATTTTTGCTTTCAATCAGAGGGAAGTGGAAAGCTGGTGAATGATCTTGACCAAAGATTGGCACGATCTGATTTAGGTTTTAGAAGGAATAGAGTCAGGGCACCTAAGAATGAAAGCCAAGAGATTCCTCTGGAGGTTATTCCAGGTGAGAATAATTCTAGTTGGTCCTGGTTAGTAGCAGTGGTTGTAATGGTGAGTGGTCAGATTCTGCTTATATTATGAAGGAAAGTATTTGATGTTGGATTAAACATGGGGTGTGAGGGAAGGAGTAGAGTGGAATATGACCCCAAGATTTCCATCCTGAGCAAACGGAAGAATGGAGCTGTCATTTACTGATATGGGAAAGCTAAGAGCCCGATATTTGACATAATATTTGAATTCCTGTTAGACACTTGTCGGAGTACCAGGTATGGGACTGAATATGAGTCTAGATGTCAGGGAAGTGAATAAGGTGGAAATTTGTATGTAGCCAGGGGGAAAGCACTATCTAATCCACAAGGTAAACTAGTTTCACACTTGGGTGCTTATAAAGGTCTTCACTGAGCTCTATAGGGAGACTTTATGGGAAAGAAGCAGAATGTTGTAGGGATAGGGAGTTCTCCAGTAGAGTTAAACGTAGTTCTCATACTACAGCATTTGGAACTTGGTAACAATTAATTTAGGTAAATGAAGGAAAATTGGTGTTCTAATGAGCTCAGAATTAACCCAAATATATTTTTCCCAACCTTATTCAAGGCCAACATGGCCCAGATCACACCATTTTATTCCATTCTACAACAACTCCAGCACTGTCAATGTCTCTACAAAAATGAGAGTTAGGAATTTTGCTTAAGGAACTCAGAGCTAAATAGCCATGCCTGGTCAAATATCCCACCTAGAGGTCATTTCTTGATCAGATCAGTTCTTAAGATGTAGCAAGGAGTCTTCGAATGGGGTTCGTGGCCACACATGGGTCCAGCAGTAAGAAAAGCTGCAATTATCCCACTGTATAACTGTAACATTTAAAATATCCAGCTACAAGGGCAACGTTTAAAAAAGAAAATGTCCTCTTTTAAATTCTAGAATGACCTCCATTGAAGTACAAGTGAATATTTCCATGCAATGGGGAAAGTGTTTCTCTTTGTGCTATTTAAAGAAATAAAGGTAACAGATATACCATTTTACATTCATTAAATTAGCAAAAAGGAAACATCAGTGATGACATCTACAGCCATTGAGGTTGTGGGAGTATTCAGCCCATGTATATAGGAGAAAAGCATTTTGGTACAACCTTTGGTAAGTACTATCTCATCACATATTTTGGTAGATTGGATGATCTGTCCCAGTTCTGACCTCTTCCCCTCCCTCTAGGTATAGAGTGCATATCCCTGCCCTTGACTTCAGGCTCAGCCGTGTGTATTTGCTTGACCAATGGGATGAGCAGGCACAATTTAAATGGGGACTTGAAATGCGCTTGTGTAGTTGGGCGTGAACTCTGATGCTTTTACCACCTTCATAAGCACACGTCTAGGTTCACCTGCTGCTGTTGAGACCAGGATGAGAGATGTGTAGAGTCGGCCCAGTTGAGCCTAATTTAAATGTGCCAACCAGCAGATCCGTGAGATTAAATGATCGTTGTGTTATGTCACTGGGTTTTGCAGCATTGTTATATAACACGTTTGAAGCACTAGCCAACTAGTACAGATACCGAGTATCATTAACAATGTTAATACTCTCCCATCCTCCAAATACAGTTTGAGAGCTTGTTCAGATAAATTCACATGTGTATTAGTCAGCATTGACTAGGTTATTCTGATGTAACACATGGGGCCTAACTCGACAACAATGTATTTCTCAGTCATGCAATACAGATACGGGAAAACATTAATAATGTGTATCCAATGGCACACATTTTGGGCCTGAGTTACATCTACCCATCGCATACAGATGGAGTGGTGGGGGAGAAACGGACAACTACCTGGACAGCCAGATGAGCGGAATAACGCTAAAAATCAGAGGGCTATCAAATTTCAAATCTTTCTCATTTGGCCTAGCAATTTCTCTTCGCTGTATTTACCCTTTGGAAATAATTTAACGGAGTAATTTTAAAACTTTGAATTAACAAGCTCTACTTTTACCTGTTGTAGAAGAACTAGAAACAGCCTGCTTGTCCACCATAGGGAATGCATAAGTAAATCAAGGTACGCAAAAGATCATAAAAGGCATTTACAGCATAAGATTAGGGAAAAAAGAGAAATAATGTTTGTAACAGGATGATTTTTAATTATGTAAAATATTTGTGTAAGTACAAATTTTAGAAGGAAATATGACATAAGAAAAACATAGGCTGAGTATTTATTGGTGGGTTATTTTTGCTTTAAAGACACTTTAACCATATTTTTGTGTTATTACAATAAAAATAAAATGACTCTCATTAAATATCCTTCTGATGGTGTTTATCTGGGAAGTAACTAGTTAGAAAATACATTTGCTATGGAATGCTAATCCCCTGGAGAAATGAGATAGTGTCTATTTAAACATCTTAAGGGTATCAGATGCTAAGGTGTAGTAACTTGCAATGAATACCTGTAATTTGATGAATTGGTAACCAAATCCATCCACCTGAATTCAATCTTTTTTTTTTTTATCATAAACTAGACTAAAAAGAGAGAGCAAGATTTTAAGCTTTTAAGCTATCAATTCAGGTGAAACAGAATTTAATCTTTAGTAAACTTTAAAACATAATCTTCACAAAAAGGTAGATAGTTTTAGAGCCCAGGAAGAGGGGTGGCCCAGCTATTCAGCCAGGACACTCCCCTCGGGCTGGAGCCAACAGACACACTGGCATTCTTACACATTGAACAATGCTCAGCTCTCCTCCCCTGGGGAGCTGGGGCCCCAGAGCCAAGGCCCAGGCCTCTGCCTCCCAGATGGCACATCCACAGGCACATCTTTGATGTGGGTCAGGGTCAAAGTTTTGGAGACAATTTCAGAAAGACTCATTATCTCTGGACATAGCTTCTCAAACTCCTAAAAAAAAAGTATAAGAAATTCAACATACATTTTGGGAAATGTAGATAAGAAATTCTCAACTGCTATAGTTCCAAGAGGTGTCTTACTTCTTAGTACATCTTTTCAAAATAAGTCTTTCATTCATTCACAGCATAGAAATCCATATCGAGTGTCTATTTTGAGCTAGAAGCTAGAGATAAGGTAGAAAACAAGAAAGACCAAAGTCCTTGCCCCTGGGAAGATTGCATTCTCCTGGAAGACACACAGAACAGCTCTGCTTTTCCTTCAGAACTCATAATGCTAGGAAAAGATGAAGGGGTGAGAATCCAGAGTAAGATGCCTATTGCTCTAAAGAGTGATAATGAAACAATATGCTAACTAACCCAAATGTATTCCCAGATTCTAGCACCTAAGACATGTATTGCTTAGTCTCAAATGCCCTAAGTATGTATCAAAACTGTAATGTTGGGATTCTTGATCTTGTTTGAACTGAAGGAAGTTTTGAATCTGATATTTCCTCTTCCTAACATTTGTGCTACGGATTGTAATGAATTCTTTTCCGTGCATTATTTGGTTCAATTCTTATGACTACCCTCTCAGGTAGCTACTTTTATCTCATTGTACAGATGGCAACTAAGGTTTAATAACAATAACAGAGAAGTTATTAAGGTCTAATAACTTCTCCATGGTGGGAAAATTGAAACTGGTGAATTCAAAATTCAGATTCTGTCTCATGCAAAAGGCTGTGCTCTCTCCTACAACGTGCTGCTCACAGACTTTGTGGTCAAAAGACGTGAGGGAACTTACGAATGAATGAAAGAGCTTATTGGATAAATAATAGAAGGTGATTTGGAAAACAATCATACCTTAGAGGCATCATAGTGTTTGTGTGGTTGAGTTGGCTGGGTGTTTTCTGATTGTGCGAATGATACAAGAAAGGGTGGGGCTTTGAAGTCAGGCTGGGCTGCATCTGAATCCCAGCTCCCCCAGTTCTTACTGTTACCTGTGACTGTAGAGTAGTTACCGTATGACGTTACCCTTTATGCAAGGGTGATAATAATACTTAACCTCACAGGTTTTTTTTTTTATGAGGATTAAATGAAGTAATGGTTGTAAGGCAACTATTACAGTCCTTGGTATATAATAAGTTTTCAAATAATGAATTCATTTAACAAATGGTCTCCCTAATTCTCTGTTGCAAATCTGCTTCAGGTAGGTCGGGCTCAAATAAAAAGACTAAAAAAGTAAAGTTTTTCTGTGGGGTCCACAAAGGCATTTTCTTATAACAAATATCCCACTAATGTGAGATTAACCCTCCAAGATTTTCAGTTTACTTCGTATTTCTTTTTGTTTATCAAATTGTGATCCGGATCTCAAATGATGTGTTTATCTAAAATATCCCTTAGCAATATCTTGACACCCTTGTCCTTCCAATCCAAGAGCATGACGAAGGGAACAGAGGCTTCTAAAGCAATTCCATGAGCCAGTTACTGTGTCAAGGCCCCTGCACTCAGCATCTCATCTCATCCTCTAACATAAGTAGATAGGTTCTTTTTAAAAATTTTCATATGTGAGAAGATATGCTAATAACGTAATGAAAGGAGACACTGAGAAACACAGGCCAAGTCCAGACCCCCGCTCTTTAGCAACCAACCGCCTCCCCAGCATGTCTGGTATCACCAACCGGTGAGTCCTGCTCACTGGCTAGTCTACGCTTGTTCCCCCTGAGCCACTCTGTGCTCTCCGCCATCAGCTTTCTGCTCAGAGAGGCTGATCCTCATGAATTGTATCATCAGGATCCCCCACATACTGGCTTCCAGTTGGGTTGGGCCAATGGGAGTTACCACAGGCGGCCATGAGAGGTGGACTAGAAGAGAAAAGCATGAGATTGGACTGTTTATGGCCCCAATCCCCACTCCATCAGACCACAGGTTGACAGTAGCCATGTTTCTCTACCAAAGCCCTGTCTTTTTCCTATAGCCCTCTCCTGGGTTGACATCCCTGTCCCAGTGCCACCCCATTTCCTGCTCCTTTGGACCTAGGGAAGGAAATGGCTTCTGGAACCCTGGATGTTACTAGAAGCAAGGCTCTTCACCATCCCTTGATGTTTTCCCTTGTCCTGTCCTAACCTTTGTAATGATCCCTTCATTATAACTTCCTGAATTACCCCATTGGACCATCTGTTTTGCATCGGACTGTGATTGCTACAGCTTAGGTAATGGAACCTAAGAACTAGGTGGGCAAAGTTACTTCCTCTACAGCAAAATTAATTTATGTGGCACAGACCAACTCTAAATAGAGTCCTTCAGATACTCAGAGCAGGGAATCTCTTTAACTTTTCTTTTCATATCTCTCCCTGAAGATGGAATTTATCACCCATTCTCTTCCAGAATTGCCAAGGAGACAGAGTTATTTTACTCATTCAGGGTACTTCCACTCTAAGTTTGATTATTTCTTCATTTGAAAGTTTGGAAAGTTCATTAAAGCCAGAGACCAGAACAGATGGTAACATTTTAATTTTAACTTGAATACAATCCCTTTTGGTATTACTAATGATGCCTGATTGCTTTAAGTTTCATAGTAAAACAAAACCACTTTGACTTTATTTTAGAATGATGGCACATATTAAAGTCACATACAGTTATTTCAAAAGAAGCTACTTGAAGGAGAAACAGACAGAAGTAAAATGGATGTATTACCACTAGTTTCCCTCGTCAACTATCTTAGTAATAAAAATTGGTCTATTAATAAAGCCAATTAAAGCCTCTTACATTCTGCCTCATTGACCAGAATAATAGTTTTAAGAAGCAGTCCATTTGGGGTAGGGTTATGTTGCCCCCAAAAATAATGTACCAAAATTTCTCTATATTAGAGAGATTTAATTCAAATGTATCATTAGCTTTTATGATGTTTACCAAGTCTTCCCTGATCCTATCCCCACCCCACTGCCAAGACCCTAGTTCAACTGCTTCCTAATGGTTCTCTCTGCCTCTTGTACAGCTCCTCACCCATCCATCCTCCATGCTCCAAACAGAAAGTTCTTTCTACAAAGTGAGTCTGACCATGTTTCTTCCCTGAGTCACACCTTTGGGTAGCATCCTATGGTCTACAGAATAAAGCAAACTCCTGAGAAATACAGACTAGTCTTGGTTACCTTTCTGGTTGTTCCTACTTTCTTCTGTGACCCCAAGATCTAGGCCTCAGATACCTTGGGTGCCCCGTCCTGCTCTTTCCTGGATGCAGCCTGCTTTCCAGGGTCTCACCCAGGCTGTCCCTCTGCTCAGAAGGTTCATTCCCATCAGGCACTGTAAGCCTCCCATGTGCCTTCTTGTGCTCAAGAGACCGAGTTAAATGTCAGCTCCAGGCTAAAGTTCTTTCTCGCTGACTCCCCTCAACAGCCTTCTACTGCCTTTCATTTCCTTTTCAGAATTAAACAAAAAAACCCTTCTAAACCTCTTGTTATCAATTTGTTCAACATCACATCTTTGTGAGAATAGGGAAAGTCACCAATTATTAATTCTCTTTTATGATGCCATGCCCTTCTGAGTCAATGAATTCTAATTATATATTTAGAAAGGAGCTAATGTTTATCAAGCACCTACTGATGTGCTAGGTGTGTTATTCACAGACATAGTTTGACTTAATGCTCACAATAGCATGAAATAGAGAAACACTATTATCCCATTCTGTTGATGAGGAAACTGAGCCTCAAAATAGAGAAACATTGATCAACGTAGTTCTGCTGGTGGTGGGGAATCCAGAATTTGAACCCATGTTCTCTTTGACTCACAATCTGTGCTTTTTCCATTACGCCACCATTTTCTCATATAAATAATTGATTCACAGATTTTTAAGGCTTCCTCTTGTTTGCATAGCATGTTACAGCTTACAAAGTACTTTCACAAAATTATCTTATTTGGTCACCAATAAACCTGTGAGGTACTTAAGGCAGGGTGAGGACCTCACTTTGTAGATCGGAAGGTCAGAGAGGGAAATGATTTGCCCAAGATCATTAAACCAAAAACTTCCATCTCCTAAGCCAGAGCTCTTTCTCTGTAACAACCGTGTCTCCAGCACAGATATAGTTTCTTCCTGGAAGGAAAGAGGAGTTAAATCTTCAAAACTGTCTACAGAGGCTCCAAATGAACTTCCCACATATCTTGCCCTTTTGTTCTATCTTAGCCACCCAAGGGTGCAACCTCTGCCCTAACTGGTCAGCTCAGCTCAGCTGTAAAACCTAGATTCCAGTGTGGCACACCAGTAACCAGCTCTGACCTCAGATGTGGGATTCCATTTTTGTTTTTGCCCTTCACTGAATTTTTTAAAAAATGTAATTAGCTCCTAACTTTTAAAAGTCAAGTGTCTAGCATCTCTTGAAACAAAATGTTGATACTGCTAAAATCATTGGCTCTGATGATGAGATGAGTCAAGCTCTATTTCCTCTTTTACGTACCTGCGGGCCCTGTTGGCTCCTGAGTTTCCAGCCCAGGTCTCACCTTTGAAGGCTCCCTGTTGACCATTTTACAATGCAAGAGAGTGTGCAGGAGCACCTGGCACACATTTGCCTCCTCCTCTAATTTTTTCTCAAAGTTTAGTTCAAGGCTCTGCTTTCCTGGAATGATTCCCTTCTCTTAACCATTGAAGAGTGCCCTCTATTATTATGATATAAGGACAAATGCTTTGCTCCTTCAAACAGAAATAAAGATATCTAAGCATCATCTATTCTGCATCCCTTTATGAAACCTCATTCCATCTGTCCCGGAGATATTCTTTCTTAAATGCTCCAGAAGCAAGGGGCATTTGTGAGTGGGAAAGAACGAAGTGTTCGTCGCAGGGGTTATGAACTTACTTCAGTCGACCGGGTTTCTGTTCTTTGTCTCACTTTCCCTGGTTTCTGAATGATACGGAAGAGACAGTACATACCATAATGTAAATGACAAAAATATTCCTCATTAATTCCTTTGGGCCTCAGTTTTCTCATCTGTAATACCAGGGTGGTAGATTCTTTGCTCTCCAAAAGGCCTTCAAGATCTAATATTCTCTGATGTTATGAGGCATCCCTCTTTAATATAAACCCAATTTTTGTCTTAACAGTGTTTTGGTTCCACATTTATAATTAAAAATATATCCCAATTTTCAGATAGGAGAACAGCCTAATGATCTCTCACAGTTTTGGGGTGCCCACAAAGCCAGGGTACTTCCTGGCTATACATGAGGCCCCATGGATAAGTAAAAAGAGCCTTAAGTTAATGGCTGGGGCAGTTGGCTATGCCACTTACCTGCCCCATTATCCTGGGAAAGTCCTTTTCTTTCTCTGGGTCTTGGTTTCCCCATTGTAGAATGGGAACAATCGATGAGTCAACAAATCTGTGATTGTGGATGTGATAAATACGCATCTGTGAGCTTGAGTAGCTGTGGCAATGGAAAAAACACTGGGCAGACATCAGCAGGCTTGGGTGCTATTCATAGTTCTGCTACTCACTGTGTTTGTGACTTTGGGAAGTCACACATACTCTGGGCCTTCCTCCCTATTAGCATTTGTCATCTTTTATGTTGTGTTTGTCTGTGTGTTTCTAATCTGGCCAACATCATTTATTTTCATAACCGCTTGGACTATAGGCATCTGAGTTTGCTACTTACCCAGGAATTTCATTCATTCAGCTAATATCTACTGATCATCTCTTAGGATGCAAAACTTTTCTGAGAGTTATTGACAGAAGTGTGCTGCCCCAGTGAAGATGACTTTCAGGTGAGGTCTACAATTCCATCGTACATGGACAACACCAGGTCTGGTTGCTGGCACAACTAATTTTCTGCATCCTCCTTCCCCCTTCAATGCATCATCCTCATCCTTTTTTCTGGCTTCCACTCAGTGGTCACCAACACCCTTGAGTCCTTTCAGCTGTGCACCCTGCTCTCACACCAGCCCTTCTTTAATCTTCACCCTACCCCCAAGCCAACAATGAAAGCAAGTGCACTCACGGACATGGACAGTAGTGTGGGGATTGATGGGGGGGGTAGGGTACAAGTGGACAAAATATTAAAAAATAAAATAAATTTGAAATTTTGTTAGATATTAAAGAAAAAAAGTAAATGTGCACTACTAGATGACCCTTCGACCCAAAAGAATGGTATGGGCAAGGACTCTGGGATCAAGAGAATGTGGATTCATATTGCTGTGAAGCTACTCGTGGGCTATGGGACTCGTGCTTTGGGAGCCTCAGCTTCCTCATCTGTAAAATACGAATGACACTACTACCTACCCTTTCGGGAGAGTGTTCAGGTTCAGCAAGACAATGCATGCGCAGGACAGAGCCCGGCCTGGCAGGTTTAAAATGCTCAACACATGGTCCCTGTTATGACCACCCTGAGGCCTGGACAATGGCATTTGTGGTCAGGTGGATTGCAGAGATGTTCTGCGAAAGGAGAGCTCTTCCCACCACCTCCAAACTCATACTAATTAGCCTGTGTTAAGGACAGCATACACAGGACCTCAGTTCAAAATCAACCCCAGTGAGACAGTGAGGGAATCAGCCACAAGATTATAATTTGCCCCTCTGGCTGCTCAGTTTAAGGAGGAAAATCTTTGCCAGTTCCAGAGACAACACAGCATTCCTGCGGCACATGGTTTTGACATCCAGCACCAAACACGAGGCTCTTGACAAAGCCCTTGTTTTCTTGCAAGTGTGTTTGTCAGGGGCCTTGTTTTGCAGATAATGGATTTACAAAGAGGCCGTTCTTCCTTTCTGGCACCTTGAAAGGAAAAAAGTCCCTGAATGGGGAGAAGGATCAAGTGGCTGGTTTGCATGCACAGTGTCTCTTGCCTACAGATTGTACCACTGTGCTGCATAATTACACAGCTCTGGCACACAGTTTTCTACAATTAGGCTAATTATATAAATACACTATGATTATCTGGAAGATAACGTGAAGTAACACACAAAGAGGAGTAGATGGACCTGAGGTAAACCTGAAGGGAGTTGATGTGGATGGAGCAAGTTCCGTGGGATCCCAGCATGTTGCACTACAGCAAAGGCAGCAGCTTCTAGCCTCCCCACTCAGCAACCCCTCCTCCCGACTCAGGAACCAGTCCTTTCCACAGTCTCTGTGGGCTAGTCACCCTCCAGGTCACCCCAAAGTGTTCCCTTTACCATCTCTGTCTTATCACAACAACTTATAAAGGACAATTGTGTTGGAAGCCATATCTACATTCCCGGCCAACAGCCCAGCCACACTGCTGACATTTAAAGGCAGGCCGTGGGTGCATTCTATATTTCCCCACATTACTGATGGGCTTGCCATTCCCAGATACTCAGGCCAGAGCAATTAAGCAAAGGTTTACACTGGCATAAAAATTGCCGCTGACTGACAGAGGGCCAACTCCAGAACCTCTGGCCTGCTCTGAATTCTGGCTGCCAACTCACATTTTGACAAATGTATGTTGAGCTCTGGAGGAAAAGAGACAGCTTCACAAATACATGCAAATGAACATTTTTGGTTAATATTCATTATGTCTGTTTCCTGGACTCTCCTGGACCAGGATTCTCGATATTCATTCAACAGAGTTACTGAATACCTTTTTTTTTTTTTCCCCCCAAGCTCCAAATTTGATTTTGGAAGTAGAGCAAGAAACAGAACAAGCATGGTCCTTGGCCACCAGGAGTTTAGAGTCTAGCTTTGGGGAGAGAAGGGACATGCTCTGCTTTCAATTGGACTTGCCTTTGCTGTGACTACAGAGGACTGCATTACTGTTTCCAATTGTTTGCTCCTTGTCTAGCCATGCTGTTTGCCATGTGACTAGTCAGTTTCTTTCCTTAGAGATGGAGTTACTGCCCTACCCACTTTTGGTGGGCTTGGCTACGTGACTTGTTTTGGCCAATGGAATTTGGGCCAAAGTAACAAAGAACCTGTTGCGAGTTTTGTTCTCAACAGATATCCCACACAATCACTCATCACTCCAGCCTCTGCTGTGAAAAGAACAATTCCCATTTGCCCTGGTGGTCCTGGAAGAATGAGAAACATGTAGCAGACCTGAACTGAACCTAGAACCAAACCCTACCCATGGACCAGAACTGAACTGGAACTTTCTGCCTGGAGCAAAGCCCAGCAAACCCAGCAAACATCATCAGAGCCACTCAGACGCCCTTCAGATGTACGCATGAGAAACAAATACTAATGGCTGTATGCCATTGAGATTTTGTGGTTGTTCTGCTACACAGCGTTTTTATGGCAATAGTGGGCTGATGCAAACGCTTTTTGAAGTTTCTAATAAGGCCTTGAGCGCAGGATGTGTTTCACCTGAAAAGATGGTGAAGAAAAAATTCTGGAAGGATACAAAGCAAACCAAACTGTTAGCAGTGCTTTTCTTCAGAAACAGGTTTGGGGAAAGGGGTTTGGCATGTGGGGGGATAAAAAGGGACCATTTGTTTTTTATTCTATCTTCTTTGACTTTTTAAAATTTCAGTAATAAGCATTTTGCAATTTTAAAAGAAATACATATTTTGTTTTGTTTTGTTTTGTTTTGTTTTATTGCTCCTTTTTAAAAAATTGCTGTTCAAGTACAGTTGTCTCCATTTCCACTGCATCACGCCCCTATCCCTCCCCCCCAGAAATACATGATTTAAATGTTATTTTAAAAATAAAAACGGGAAACTGAGGAGAAGACAAACATTCATCAAACCCTTAATGCATTCTAGGCACTTTGTTATCATTTTATATACATGACCTCATTTAATATTCACAACAGCCCACAAGGTGGGTAAGATTATCTCTATCTTTTTAAATTGAATTTTGGGGGGTGACATTGGTTAATACAATTACATAGGTTTCAGGGGTACAATTCTATAACACATCCTCTGTACATTGTGTTGTGTGCTCACCACCCCAAGTCAAGGCTCCTTCCATCACCATTTATCCTGACTGTCTCTGTCCCGAAGATGAGGGAACTGGGCTCAGAGTGTTATGAATGAATGCTTGCCCAAAGCCACATATCTAGGACACTGGAAAGAAAACATCTGGATTCAAGGCTGCTAACCTCAAAATCGCTCTCCTTTGCTTCATATTATATTGTTGCATGCTGTCCCAGATGAATCAACCTGCGCAGCCTCAGTTTCCTCATTCGCAAGAAAGAGGTTTGGACTTCATCATTTCCAATGTTCCTGATAGTCTAAGATTCCATGAGTGAAAATTCCCATGATGCGGTAAAGATTCTTTACTTTCAGGGGAATACAATCAAATTTTCTTTAAGTATAGTGCTCCCCTAGCTCACATAAGAGCTTATTATTTCCAGATCATTAACTGCTTGACATAGAGATTTGGCTGAGAAACTTGAAGCTCAAGTGTTAGAGGCCTCTGCCAATTGAAGATCAGTCAAATGTGGATAATGGCTTCTGTTACTCTAATGCAAGCCTACAGGAAAATGTGATTCAATTTATAAAAAGTCTATCAAATGCAGCTTTTCAGGAATTCATCTGTTGGGTACAACAAGGTACATCTGTGCTATATTATCCAAATAAGTTCCACCTGGCAGACAGATGACAGTAAAGCTTAAAAAGGAAAAAAGAAATGAAAAAAGAAAGGCGTTTTTAGAAAGTACTTTCATCTCATCTCACTCTATTTTAACTTTTTCTGGTCTCTCACACCCTCATTTCTAGGTAAAGCAGAGGCATTCATTTGGCCAAGCAATGAATGAGGCACTTTTATGAACAGAGAGGAGTGGATGGGTCATGAGAAAACCCTTTCAAATGTCATTCCACCGAATGAAAAATTGGGAAGGGGGAGAAATGGGAGGAAAAGCAGGAGTCCATGCTTTGTCCAACTGGCTTTCCTTGTGATGAAATTCATAAAATGGTTGTGGAAGCTGTGCAGTGTGAACCCCCAGAGGCTTGTTGTAGCTTCTTCTAAAATTGAGGGTCCTAAGAATGCCAAGGAAAAACAAGCCATCAAAACTTGCAATCATTTGGGGGCATTAAGATCAAAACAGGTTATTTGGATGTCTGGTGTAGCTGAACTTGAAGAATACTTCCCAGGCCAATGTGATTTAACACAGAGGATTCTTATTATAGTCAGTCCCCTGCCTTAGGTGACATTTTAACTTTCAGCAGCAGATCACCCTCCCCTCTCCCCACGGCCTGCTCATTTTTCCTCTTAGTCTCTGTGGCTTCACCCAAAACAATGTCATCCATTCTTATCCAGGCCTTTGTAAACCCAAATACCTCCAGACTCAGATGTTAGGTTCAAGAGCCAGACATCTATTTCATTATGAATATCTGTCTAGACATAAAAGGGATCACTCAACACTGCCTCCCATGATCCTGTGGGCACCTTGGCTATAGCAGACCAACACAAGACAGACACACGTACCTCCACCTGCCCTACCTCTGAGCTCTCGCTAACCTTAATAGATTCTACTTTCAGTAGAAGCAAATAGGAAATAGGGAGGCTTCTCGGCTAGTAGAAGTGAATAGTGATGTGTGTAGACACTGGTTGATTTGCCAAGTTTATTATTTTTTTTCTAAAGTTAGGTGGCTTCCTGGTTTGGGGGGAAGTACAGAATATTCAGCCTTATTACTCTCTTGGATGTATTAGCAAACCAAAAGGATCAAGAGGAAGATATTGTTGATTAATTATTTTGTTCACAACTGGAAATCCTATGCAGAATCATTGGTCTATTAGCAACAGGTGAAGTGTGAAATGCGTCTTTCTCAGGAATTGTGTTAATTCACGATGGCTCCCTCTCGCCATCCCTTCTGTAAAATGGTGATGTTGAACGGAGACCACTTAGTGTTGATGAAGTCAGCGTGGGGTCAGGCTAGAGTATCAAGTTCTTTGCCAACACAGAGGTTTCGCCAAGAGAATTGTCTATCTAGGTTGTTATTTGAAATTTCCAGAGCAACCGATCCGTTTTCTAATGATACATTCTCAGAAATGGCCTCCTTAGAGCACATTCTTCCCATTTTATTCCCGAGAAGACTGAGGCAGCAAGATAAGCACTCAAATTAAATTTTGCATGTGATTCTAACAAAAGGAGACCTGGAAAAAATACAAAATAACCAAATTAAATTTGCTCCCCTCAAAATGAGGTTGTTAGAAGGCCACACACATTCTATTAAGGCTTCCTTTGCTCCTTACCTCCTCCTATCACCTCAGGAAAAGCTTACAGAGTCACTTCAGTCACGTAGAAAAATTAATCTAAATGCCTCAGAATTCTTTTCCTTTCTCACAACAACAAAAAGACATGCCCTAGGTTGTTCTATAATTTACATGAGATTTGACACCTAAAGATTTTTAATATTTTCAAATGTCAAATCCACCATCAAAGGATTAGTGGCAGCTATGAAAGGCATTGCAAAAAATGTAACAAACCTCTCAGGAAATTCCAAAGTTGTAAACAAGGTAATATGTCTGGACTGTGCCTTTCTATGGAGGTGGCTACTTTGAGGAACACTCTGCTTCTTTGCACACGTACATTCAGACATTCATTTTGCTCAAAGTACAGACAGACACAGTCTCATTGTTTTCAATGTAAATAGCGCCCCTTGGGATTTTCCAACACAAGGACTCTATGTATATCCTACTTCGTTTGGAAAAAAAAAATAATACTGTCACTTGAGTCACTCTCTTAGCCTTCACAGTCAGCGTCCTTTACAGCAACCTTTTCACCAGTCGAAGCCGGAATATCAGAGCCTTAAGACTTACCATTTTTTTTTTCTTTAAGTATATTTTTATCCTGTGGAATCATTGAGTGATATCCCTATTTTATTGCTCACTATTCTTTGTCATATTTAGGAGCCTTTCAAAGAAATGGGAACTACTTTCTGGAGATGTTTAGGGATTGTGTACTTTCCTATCACATTGTAATTTTTATAGGACAAAAGTGGCAAGGCTAGAAACGTTTCTATCTTGAAGTCACTGAGACAGTCTGGGTTAATGTTAGTCAAAAGGCTTGGAATTTAAGCCTCAGATGTGGTTGAGAACTTTACTGCTGGTATAATTTTCCTTTAATCTTTTTCTTTAAAAAAAAAGGGGAAGTTAAGTGAGAGATTAGAAAAAAATGATAGCAACTCCTAAAAATCCAAGAATAGGACTTGGTCATTGGCCCCACTTAAATGGTTAGGTTTATAGGTCACATTAATCAATATTTGGTTTCATAGCAGATGTGGAGGAAGTGAAAAGTCTGGATTCCAAAAGAACCAAGAATACTGAAAGGTATCGCATTTCACACGCATGGAGAAAAATGGAGAGGAAAAAAAGATTTATGTATATCTGAAAGCAATAAGGATGAAAAAACACAACTCAAGTCACCAAGATCACTGTTGAGAAACCAGATTTGAATGCTCCTCTGAGTTTTCTTCGTTAAATTTTGCCATCAGAAAGCCATGAATAGCAAGTATTAATTTTAGTGCATCACAATGGGATCTGCTGCCCCACCCTGTGGGGGACTCTTTCAAATCACACATCTCAGTATCTCGGACAAAGGCAGGCATTCTTTCCTTCCCCACCCCCCTCTGCCTCCCTTTCTCAAAACTTTCAAAGTTTGGCCTCTGTGTCTTTTGCAGAAGATCTTTTGTTTCTTCTGTTCATTCAACAAACATTTACTGAACTCGCTCAGCTTCTCCACCAGGTGTGACCTGAGAAACATAAGGAAGAGTTTGACCATGGGAGCAAAGAAAACCCAGACGATGGGGGAAAAAAAACAACCCCAATGTAGGAAGGGTCTTGAACGAAGATTGGAGCAAAATTGAATTTGGAGAGGGAGAACTTTTGCTTCCTCCCTGGTATCCACTCAACACAGGTACTTATTAATGTCTACTGTGTGCTTGGTGTGTGCCAGGCCCTCTGGAGAACATAACAAGAGCAAGACAGAGCCTTCAGGTCTTGCTCACTTTAAACACACCCTTTCAAGTTTTATGACACCCTTCTGTCCAAGTCCTCCTAAACCTATTCACTGCATTCACCAAATCGCACAGCTGGAAGCAAGGAGCCATGTCTGCCCATTTCCAGTTGGAGTGACTATGTAACAAGTACAGATATCCTACGAATAATTTGAATCGGTTGTTTACCAGTGCAGTTATTTTAAGGCCGGCTTGTGACTGCTACTGGCAGGTTGGTGAACAGGGGCAAACAGGAAATGAATGAAATCATTTATTAACATTGAAAATAACAAATGGAAAGGTGTTGGGTCCTGGGGTAAATAGCACTTGCCTGCTGCAAATGACGGAATGGGAATTTTCCAAAGAAAAGACTTACCTGAAAGAATTTTCCAAAATTTGCTTTTGGTGTCATGGAAAAACACCAATTTTGAAGCAATTGTGTCGATTGCTGGATGTGTCCTCAAGAAGACACATACTTGGAAGAACTATAACATGAATACCATCATTCAAAATCATGTCTTGAGTATATTCTAAAAATAAAAGAAAGAATTTAAAAAAGGAAGATTTTATCACACACCCATCAAATGCCAGGTCTAGTAATAGATGTTTCCCTAGACATCATGTTATTTTCATGTTATAACAAACCTGTGAGTTAGAATCACCACTTTGCTAATGGAAAAAAACTTAGAGGCTCAGAGAGGCTAAATAACTTGTCTGAGGTTGCACAGCTGTAAAATCCTGAAACCAGGATTCGTGTCTTTCCATCCATCTGCAAGGCTGCCCTCACTCCAAGAGCTGTCCCTAATAAGAGGATTTGTGTAAGGGAGTGAAAGCTTTTTGGGGAAATGCAGCTTTAAAAAATGTTTGAGATTAAATCATCTTTTAAGAGATGCTAAACTCAAAAATCACAAATCACATTCTAGTTCCATCTGATAAATTATGTATTAATCATATCTTCTTTGAAATACATACCAGTCAAGAGTATTGTTGAAAGTAGAAAAACATTTTGCTTTGATATTCCTCCTGCTGCCCAGTCCTGTGCTTTGCCCCGGGAGCCAGTGCTGCCTTGGGAATGAGCAGTGACCCAGGAAGTCAGCTGAGGGAGGAAGGTGGGTCTGGAAGTTGTTATTAGAAGCGCCAAAGGATTTTTATCACATGGAAATAATTAAATAATGACAACTTATGAGAAAGGATGTTATTGTCGTACGATTTATAGTGGCAAAATTTGGCGATACCCAAATGTCCAACACAAGAGATTAGATAAATAAATGAAGCTCCTTTGAACAATCAAAACTTTTCCAGTGGTTAGAAATAGTGGTGTATTGAAAGGTGATGTGTGTGGGGGGTGGGGGGCGGTGAGGGTGGTTCATAATACTATCCTGTTTGTTGTGTGTCTGAAATTTCCCAAGATAAAGGATCTTTTAGAAGTAGCCTTGTGATACTTTATGTGTTAAAAGTCATAATCAAAAGTAGTAGAAATTTCCGTTGTTTATCTGCACCCAGTTTTCCTCCCCTTTCGAGTGCATGTGGAAGGATTACATTTCCCTGCGCCCTTGCAGGTGGGCAAGGCCATGTGACTGGTCAACAGATGGCAACAGAAGTGACATGTGCCACTTTCTGGCTGGGGCACTTAAAGGCCAGTGAGGGACTCTCCAGCCCTGTGTGTTCCCTGCCTCGGGAACACGGCCGTCTAAGCGGCAGGCCTTTGAGCCTGAGTGAGGACAATGTGGGGCAGCTCCCCGACAAAGCAGAATGGGCCTGTGGTACTAGCAGGACATAAACTTCTGGCGTCTAGAGCCACTGGGGTGTTTGCTGCCACAGCATTGCTTAGCACGTTCAAATTAAAAAAACAAAGCAATGGAATTTGATGAGAATACTCAGCTTGTTTCCCTTCTTTCTGTCAGGTTTTTGTGAAAATCTCATTTCCCGGGCAGCTTCTCCACATCAGCTTATTTTAGAAAAATGTCAGCACCCACAGGGGTCGGCAGATCACCTAGTCTGTTTATGAATGCAGGGTCCACAGAGGTCAAGCGAGTGTCTAGGACACAAAACTTCCGGGCCAGTTCCTAATACAGCCATTCTGTTTATTGTCTCCTTCCCGTATTAGACTAGAAGCCTCATGAGGACAGGGTATTTTGCCTGCCCTTCCAGCTGTGCCTAACCCCTGTAAGATGAAAGGACGGATGGTGAGAGAGAATTACAGTATATATCTATACAAAACTGTCACCTTTGTATATTATCACATTTTGCTCTTATTCCAGCTTGGAAAGAGGTAAAGTTATGATTATTAAAAATAGAAGAATTAAGTGATCTTCTCTACATTAAAATCACACAGCTGAATCACCGTACAATGCATGGTGGTCTTTTTCTGTGCTGAGCACCTTCCATGTTTTATTTGCTTAACGCTCACAACAACCTTACAAAATCAATTGGATGATTATTGCCCTTTTACAGGTGAGAAAAGAGAGACAAAAAAAGGCTGAGGAATTCAATCCAGTCATTCAGCTAACATTTGCTGAGTACCAGCTAATGCCAGGCACTGCTCTATGCAATACATGACGATTGGAGTTCTAGAGACTAAGTCCTTTTCTTCTGCATCTGTGGGGGACAGGGGAAGGATATTGAAGTGCGTTGGAAGCCTGTGGGGTCCCCTCACCGCCCCTCAGCCATACGTCTGAGCCTGAAGGCTTCCATCACTTGGCACTGACAGTGTGCGGCCTCAACTGTGCACCTTCCCTCTTTATTTTCTATCTGTGGAGATACCTTAACCCACGGGCATTTCAGAATCAGGCAAAGAATTAACACCCGTGGAGGCAAATGTCAACTAACAGAGGATGGAAGTTCATGGATAAAACTCTCAACTCCCAATTTAGGCAGATAATATGGGGAGGCAAAGATTCGGAAATTCAATGCACAATTATGTGGAGTGCTATCAAGAAGGCAAAGCAGGGTGAAGGGGAAGTGTAATCCTGGGGTGGTGATGGCGAGGCTCTATTTTTAGATTGAGTATCCAAGGAGGACCTTTCTGAGGTGGTGGGCAGTGAACTGATGACGAGGAAGCAGTCCTGTGGGCTGGGGCTCAGGCTGGGGGTGGGGAGCAGTGTTTCAGGCAGGTAGAAGAGCAGGTGCAAAGGCCCTTATGAGGAAACAAACATGGGAGAATAGTGTGTGAGGAAGTAGAGGGTGAAGTCAGGGTCCAGAGCAAATGGAGTCTTGTTGGCTGGTCAGGAAACTTAGAAATTATTTTCATTGCAATGAGCAGCCATTGGAGGGATTCAAGTAAGAGAGTGAAAGGACTGAATCAAGTGTTCCGGGTTCCAAAGCCAGGCTCCTAACCTTTGCATCAGTCAGAACACGGAGTCCTCGACTGTAACCGACACACAGTATGTACCACCTGCAAGGATCGAGACACACATGGCATAACGACGTTTAGGTCAACGACGGACCACGTATGTGATGGCGGACCTGAAAGACTATAAAGGAACAAAATTTCCTATAAAAAAATGGAAGGATGTGTGGTTCAGGAGCAACAGATATGCCCTATGTTCCTTTTTCTCTCCATCTTGGTTTCTTATTCCTACTAATCCTAAGGCCGCCTTTCACTCCCTTCTGACGGTCAGTATTCCTGTGATCTATGCCTTACCCAGCCGCTCTCCTCAATGTTTCCAATCAATCCAGCCCACATCCTTGCTCATGGAGCAGCACTGGCAGCTTTGGTGTACCACGTCTGACCTTCTTGAAAGGAAGCAGAGGGAAGGCTTCTGGGACAGTGTTTATAGAGTCTTCAGCAGTGTACGGTACTGTCCTGAGCCTCCCCCTTCACTGACCACTTACTCACTGACTCACCCAGAATAGCTTCCAGTCCTGAGAGTTTCAGTCATGGTAAATGACCTATATAGGTGGACCATTTTTATCTTTTATAAGGTATTTTTACTGTATTTTTCTATATTTAGAAATGTTCAGATATATTTAGACATTTGTTATTGGGTTACAATTGCCTACAGTACTCAGTACAATAACATGCTATAGAGTTTTGTATCCTGGGAGCATTGATCAGAATGTAGCCCCATTGTTAAGTGATGCCGAGCTGTGGGAACAACAATATTAATATGACATGATCTATGTCTTCAAAAATAAAGCTGCAGAGGAGGGGGGAATGCATGTTTATACAAAGAATTCTAATCAAAGGCAGAAACAATGTAAAGCAACAATAAGGTGTAAGTAGTCCGTTATGGGGAACAGGGATGCCTGGTGGACTGCAGACACCAGGGGGAATATCCGAGTGGGCCACTGAAGAACAAGAAAGATTTGTGTAGACCAGAAAGCCAAGAGAGGGCATTGTAGCCCAAAACAGAGATGTGGGGAGATGACCGAATGCAGAATAATGAGATGTCCGGTAGGCTAGGGTATCTATCACCCAGAGTGCACGAAGGGATGTAACATGATATGAGGTTGGAGTGATGGCTTGGGGTCAGATGGCAACAGTCAAAAATCCTTCACGAAGGTGTTTACTCTGCAAGTGTCTAGGAGCCACCTAGGGTTTGTGAGCTAGGAAATGACTAGATGGGACTTTGGCTTTAGGGCAATTACTCTGATGTAAGGTCAACTGGGGGGCGAGAGACAGCTGAGAGGAAAATTATCCTCTTGCCCACCTTTGGGAAGGTCGGCCCCTGAGCCTGTCAATTGCTCACTTTTCAAGCCAATGGTTTCTTTCCCAAGCTTCTCAGAATGTCCTGGATTTCTTGTAATTTGATGACCTTCACTGCTGCAAATATGAATCATTCTGCATATTTACACTGGGCCTGGAAAACCTGGAGAGAACATAGCGTCCTACAGAATGTTTGAGGAATTATGAGACCTCATGTTATTTGTCACAGCCCTTGGGCAAAGATGTGGCCCCGGGCAGCTTCTCCACTTAAGATCATATAAAACGTGAGAAGCCATAGTATTTGGCAGGTCATCCAGTCCAGTTATGAATACCAGGGCCCGCCCACAGAGATCTAGGGTATAAAGATTCAGGGCCAGAGCTTGATAGCATGGGCTTTCTCATCCGGTGCTTTACCCACCAACAATAATCACAAAAAATCCTCCTTGCTCAGTATAATCTCACATTTAGAGTAGTTTGAGCCCAGCTCTTAGGTTAGTGAGGGCCAAGAAGTAATTGACAAGTATCGTTTGTAGGAGCTACCCCAAAATGCAATTACAGTTTTCATTTTTTCAGGCCTAATGGTATTTGATATTCATTAGCACATTTCCTGTCAAATTACAGAATGATAGGGTCTCATAGAGATTTTTAAAAGTGATCTGGTTCAATTATACAATCTTCAGAATTCTGTAATTTGACTTCATAAAGGCACAAGGGCTTAAACCGATAGTTGTCTTGGGCCAAAGAGTAATAAAATATACTGGTTATACCAGTCACTCATTTGACAAAGAGGGTGTGTAGGTCTAAACAGACCCAATCCTCAAGATGCGGACAGTCCAGTAAAACACCTGTATGTTTTCTTAATTCTTTCCTCCACTGCCCTCAAGGCCCTTGTTATTGATTTGGCCCTTTTGTCAATTTTAGCACATTATTCCTAGATGTCTTCAACAGCCTGCTTTTGATTTCAGGAGGAAGGAAGAGGCACTCTATAAGCCATGCAGAGACACCCCCCAGCTTCCTTTCTTCCATCCTAGGCTGCAACTCACCCAGCTCACACATCTGCCGAAGCCTGGGTTCTCGCTCAGTTGACTGTGTTTGCTGGCGAGACTTCCCCGACCAGGACCAGTAATCATAACAGAAAATAGGCCTCCTTGACGGGGGCCTGGAAAAAATTGTCCCGGTTAAAAACACACCAAACCTCAGGCATAAATTACCCTGACAGTAGCAACGAGAGAAAACCTGGTTCAGATAAAGATCTGCTTGCCCTGTATGGGAGTTTCACAGTCTTCTGGGGCTAAACCCTGGAGTGAGCCTGGCACCCTTGTCACAGGCAGACTTTTTGCTCTTCGAGTACCTTTTTACTCTTCAAGTACACACTGGCAGGAACAGTGCGTACACGCCAAAGACAGAGCGAGCGCTTGTCATAAGAGTAATAAGCTTGGGCAAAACACTTCTCTGTTTACCAGGCCTTTTTCATTTACATATGTCCTCAGTGTAGAGGGTAGAAAATAAACCGCGGTTGAGGATGGGGTGTGATGAAGATGTTTCCCACCTCCCTTCTATCAAGGAAGACCAAATTCCAACTTTGTAGCCCAGCTTCTACAGATCCTGAGTATTCCATGCACAAAACAGTTGTGTACAAAGTGAGTTGGCCTAGAGCAATACAGCATCTTGGGTTCTGTAGCTCTGGAGACATGTTATAGGGTATAGTAGCCACTGGCCAGCCACACGTGGCTACTAAGCCCTTGAAGTGGGCTACTCTGAACTGAGATGTGCTGAAGTGTACCTACCCACTAGATTTTGAAGACTTAGTATACAAAATTAAAATACCTCAAGAATTTTTATATGAATTTCATATTGAAATAATACATTAGATATACTGAGTTGGATAAAAGATGTTAACATTAATCTCACCTGTTTCTTTTTGCATTTTGAAATGTGGCTACTAGACTATGTAGAGTTACATATGTGGCTGGAATTATATTTCTATTAGTGTGGCTCCAAAGGCCCATCTGGGATTGAGCTAGTTCGAACCTCTTTAACCCTCCTTGAATTGTGAAGCGGACGCGCCTCTCTCCAGAATGACAGTGTTGGGAATCACTTTAAGAGAATCCAAGAAACAGACGGGATTTGTCTAGAAAAATGTCTAATGCTCCCTTTTCCCAGCCCCAGGGCTGATGAAGAAGGCTACTGGGTGGGGGGGTTCTGTCCAGAGGAAAATGCTGCAGAAGAGATTTTGAAGACTCCCATCTCTTGAAAAAACAAAAAGTGAAGATACGGCAGCCATACATGATGAACCCAGGACTGAGGCCCAGATGGGCAGCGAAGACAGGCCAGCTCCTTGGTCACCAGGACACCCTGGAACTGCGGTTTAATGCAATTGACCCACCTAAAAAATGTGCAACCAGGAAAACTAGGAAAGAGGCTTCCTCTCGCAGCTTCCTGCTGTGACAAGCTCTCTGGCCAGCTCAGATGAGGTCACTCACAAAGTAGTCCTTGGCACTTGCTTCTGTTTCATTCCATGGCTCAATGGTTCTTCTTTCACAAAGTGGGCTTTCTGTTTCTCTCCTTGCCCCAGTGAGACAAGGCCTTTTAAAATCGAAGTCGGGTCATGTCACCTCCTCTACTGAGAACCTTCCTGTGGCTCCTGTAGCCTCAGAAGAAAAGCCAAGGCTCCAAGAGTGACCTGTGAGACCCATTTCACCTCCCTGATGTCACCTCCTACTCCTCTCCTTAGTTCACTCAACTCCTGGCTGTGCCCCAGGTCTGACCTTTCCCTCTGAACCACGAGAGCCTTCTCTCATATGTCTACATGTTACCTGCCTCACCTCCTTTAGGCTTTGCTCAAAGTTCACTTGCATAGCAAGGTCTCTCCCTGACCACTCATTCAAAATTGCAACATGCACTCCTCCATTTCCAATCTCCCTTACCTTTCTCTACTTTTCTCCTTCCTAACACTTACTGTCTATCCAGTGTAAGTGATGAAACTTACTTACCCATCTAATTGTTTACTATCTCTCACTAGAATGTAAGTATTGTAAGGGTAGAATCTGTATGTGTGTATGTTTTCTTTATCAATGCATCTCAAGAAACTAGAACAGTGGTAGGTATTCAATAAGTATTTTTTTTAATACATAAAGGAAGTTATATAATGTTTGTTATCCTTTTTACTCTTGTCATTACCTTTTCAGTGCAAACCCATGTCACCTGGTACTGAGAAGACCTCAGTAGTATCCCAGCTTCTCTCTTGGCATGGAGACATTTTCTAGTCCCATCTAACCTCACTCCTTGCATTCCTTCCTTAACAAATCCACTAGATACTTGCCAACAGCCAAAGTCAGCGAGAAGTATAAGAACCTTTGGCAAATGCTTAAGTACGAATAGTTTATGATGGAATTCACTAAAAAGCCTCTGAGGTACAGCTCTTTCACTCTAAATATTTAGTTTGAAACCTGTAGGTAATGGAGAATCATTGAAACCTTTTCTGCAAGAGAGACTTGTGATAAAAGGGGTGCTTAACTATTCATTCTTTTCAATTCTTCAAGGCAATTTTCTCAGCATCAATTCAGATAGTCATAAAGCAAACAAGGGGCTCACGTTATCTCTGACCTTGCAGGAATGCCTTCCTTGAGTTACAATTTGATTGTCCACATGAAGCCCTTTCATCAAGAGCTGTGCAAGGCTCACCCATCTGCGCAGCTTCTCTGCGTCCTTGATGAAGTTTCTTATTTGGTCACTAATGAGCTGATCAAAGACCTATGTGATTGTTCCCTCCTTAAAAGTAGTAACAAAAGAAAAAAATATTTCTTTTTTGCTTCTGCAAATGAATTTGATTTCCTTTTGTCAGGGAATGGCAACAATGAAATCAAATATATGTCTATTTTGCTTTAATTGTCAGAAAAGCTGATTCAGGGCCCTGTTATGGAAGTATTTAACTTATTAGCTATATCTGGTAACTTTTGGGGAATGGGGGATTAAGCTCTACTGCCTGGAGGAAGGTGTATCATAGAATTTGTGCATATATGTTAAAACAACACAGCATTAATAAATATTTGGGAGGGAGATCCACTGAGACTACCAAGTTTTGTTTTAACTCTAAATCAATTCCTTCCTCCTCCAGGTAGATTTTCTAAGCAATAAGAGTTGTCATCTTCAGAGTTCCTCACACATAGTATATATTTCAGCGTGTATCAATCTCTGTTTGCTATGATCTACCTGGAAGATTCATCCTCTTTATGTGCTGTCCCAATGGCTACCCTCAGAATATTGTGTTCTGCCCAGACTTCTAGCTGTCATTCGACTGCTGCCCCTCCCACTGGCAAAGCTGGGAAAGACACAGCTGATCTGGCCACTTCCTCTAATTCTTAAATGCCTATGTCTTTATGCATTTTTATGCATGCGTGTATGGCATTCACTTATTTTTATCCTCACCTGAGGGGGAGTGAGGGAGAGAGACAGGAAGAGAAACATCAATGTGAGAGAGAAACATCGATCAGTTGCCTCTTGCACAAGCCCCAACTGGGAACAAGCCTGCAACCCAGACACGTGCCCTGACTGGGAATCAAACTCATGACCTTTCAGTTTACAGGATGATGCTCCAACCAACTGAGTCACATCAACCAGGGCTCAACTCTTGTGTTCTTAAGTGTAAGAGTTGTCATGGACATGAGAGTCATTAGACATGCATCTGAACCTCAGGTTGGCTATGAAATCTGGGGTAAGTCGTTTTCTTTCCAAACCTCAGGGTCCTTAGCCATCAAATAGGAATGCTTATAGCTACATATCCAGATTGTTGCGAGGACTGAATTGATGGAGAGAGGCAAAGCCCCAGAAAGAGTGGCCACCTCACAGATGGAGCATATTTGCTGGTTTCCTCACTCATATGACCAGCCTCACTCACACCCACACATCTTCACCCACCTGTGCCTCCATGCCTCTTTGGGAGCTATTGGTTTTCACACTGTAGACTGGGGAGTCCTTAGGGGCCACCTGGGTGGCTCTTCAGATCTCTACCTCTGCGTCCTCCAGAACAATCTGCTTTGATCAATGTTATATATTCATTTTAGCATAAGATTTTATTTTGAAAAAAATGAGTGCTAGAACTTAACTTTTTAAAACTGTACACTCTAAGTTTCTTCAGCGGACAAGAAATGTATGTTACTTTTATCATCATCCCCCAGTGTAGACAATGAGCTTGTGTATGCAGTTGGTGTTTAATAAATGTCTAACCAATGATGGAACTAAGAGCTCCTGGTGGCTCTCAGTTTTATAATAGAGCATGGGGCGTTTGTCCACCTATTTTGGTTATTCCAAACCACACATGGCCTGCCCAAAGATGGCCATCTGGTTTCCCTATGAAAGATCAACCTTGTAAATTGCTTTTCTCAGAGACCCCATAAATATGGGGCTCTTGGCACTGATTAAAATATAATATTGACTTTCTGAGTATACTCTAAATGGAAAGAAGCTGCATGTTCCTGAAACATTTCAAGGGTTTATGAAAGTTCATAAAAAAGTTTCTATTTTTTGGAAAGCTGATTTGTAAGTTATCTCTCTCTCTCTCTCTCTCACACACACACACACACACACACACACACACAAATACACAGTCCTGTAAGTAACTGAGACACACCCAAAAGCAAATACAAAACTGTTAATAGTACTTATTTTTCAGTGGTGAGGTTATTCAAGGTTCTTGTTTTCTCCATTTTGTTTGTCTGAATTTTATAACTTTTAAATAAAATGTAATGTAATGTATTTTACTGAGAAAGTATATGAGAAAGAGGAGGGGAGTGAGTGAGAGAATTTAAAGGGTGAAACGTTAAAACCTGTATTCAAATTTCCCTACTAGCAGTCCTTGAAGTATTGTTACCTGAAGCTGTCTGTGCTTTGGTTTATTGGTGGTGATGCCATTTGCGCTTCTTGGCATCTCTCGTAGGCAGACATAGTCAGCTAATGTCCAGAGCATGTTGTAAGACTTACAGGCCACCATCCAAAGATAGTAATGCCTTAATGAACAAGCCCCTGAAAAGAAGCAAACCTGAGGTTTGATGACTTTTGTATTATTTGGGCATTGCCATAAAAAAAAGACATGGGGTCATAGAATTCCAGAGCAAAGATTCAGAAAGAGAACGTCTATTCCACTCCTTACCCCAAGTCAACTGAAGTTCAGAGAAGCGACGTGATTTGCCAAGACAATTTCGGACTTCCCATGAGAGCTCGTTCTCCACCTTTTCTTGGTTTCTTTGCTCAGTCATCACAGTTCGGTGTAATCAGTATTCTTGTTGGTCAGTTTTTAGAATCTGTACTTTTATTACGTTATCCAGGTAAATAAGACCAAAAGCAAAAATGCCTTGGAAACGAAGCTGCATCACATTTCTCCTGCCATGGCTGCTTTGCTTAATGACCTAAATGCACCATCACTTTGGTCAGGGTATTGATTTACCAGGGAAGAAGGTGTTATTGGAAAGCAGTGAGTCAGACTATCCATGCAGGGAGATGCTGCTCTCAACACACTACAAGTGAGATGTTGGGGGGTGGGCAGAGGGGTGTGGTGTGGAGTGGCAGACAATGAGTTAGAGAAAAACAGAAGACTTTTATATGTTCAAGACACAGAAAGGAAAAACTACAGTCTCCAATCTGCTCAGTTCACCCAGACTATTGAAAGTAGGCCAAAGTCAAGGGTTGACCCTTTGCCTCCCCCCGCTACCACTCGGCGTTGTCCTTTTGAAATCAATCCCAGCCACACTCTTGACCAGTCCAGTCCTGGGCTCGCAGACTTGCGCTGATTTTGATGAAGCCGAGGAGTATCCTCATTGCCCACAGCTGCCAAGTTGCCAAAAACAGGTGGCTTCAAATAACAGATATGTGTTCTCTTACAATTTGGGAGGCAAAGTCCAAAAGCAAGGCAACCTCTTTTGAATGCCTTTTAAGTGTGAATTACTAGTGTGAATGGCTGGGAATTACCATGTCTGTTACTTTGGACAAGACGCCTGACTTTTGCAGACGTGTTTCAGCATCTGAGACAGCTTTCTCGAAGTCTCAGATGCACTTTTAATGAGTACACGAGGTAAAGTTAGTGACGTGGCTGTCATTCAGTGCCCGGCAGTAGCTATTATTTTCAAGACGGGGCTGAGAGTGCACACTGGTACTCTCTGCACAAGAAGGGGCGACAGCTACATCCTTGTTCTTGTCCCAGTCACATTCTCCCTTGGGGACTCCGTGCTAATAATTCTCCCCATAATTGTCACAGCACACAACTGCGGGAATCAGAACACTTCACCACCACCCGCTATTTACAAGAATGACATGAATAGTTCTATTCAATCACTTAGAGATGATTGAAGACATTTATTCCTCATTTGCAACAAAGGGAGAGAGAGAGGCAGAGAGAATAAAATATTAACAAAGCATAAAATGCAGTTTACATTTGTGTTTTTATTTTGACTCTGAGCTTAAAAAACTGTATGCTTTTGAATGAAACTTTGAACATTGTAGGTATTATTTCCAACAATGCTAAGCAAGAAATGTGTCCTTGATTGATAGGGTAATAAAATACCAGCTTTCCATTCTGAACTAAACTGAAAGTGTAAAAATGCATTGCCCAGACCACACACCCCCATTCTCCACCCCAACTTTGAAGAGAATAGATTGTATTAGAAACATCTTGCCTTGGGAGGCACTAAAAGTTGTATATAGCTTTTTGAAGTATAGGGTTCACTTTGATCTCTTTTGGGGGGAACTTGGGGAGCAATATGCTGGTACCTTCCATAGAGAGATGTAAGGATTAAGTGATCAGTGCTTGGTACCTCGTTAGTCCCCAGTAAATGGTAGTTTTGAATTTCCTGCTTTCATCCCCACGTACAATGCCCTATGCCCCATTCCTGGCCAGAAAAGACACACAGACTTCTCTCCCGCACCATCCGCGTAGTGATGTCTACACTGCACTATTGGCCATGTAGCGCCGCATCTGTAGCCTTTATTTCGTTGTACAGATCTGGAAGCCAGTACGGAGCTTATCCCTGTGAACACTCTCAGTAAAAGTTTGTTGAATTTCATTGACTTATCATGCAATTGTAAGAATTAGATGGTGCTCAGTGCCCACGTTCATTTGCACATGTGTTTACATATGTTCGTATCCCACCATATGCTACAAAGGATTTAAGAGTATTCAAATGAATAACATAAATATTATTTCAAAGAAATGGAAGTTGTAGTTGTTGTTTAAATGAAAGACCAGAAAAAAACTATTCTGCCTTTATGGGGGGAACATCCTCCTTGAAGTCTTTGGCTTCTCTCCGATGGCAGCACACAGGTTACCTGATGGGTGAAGACTGGAAATCCTGGCCTGGAATCAGGGGACCCAGAACCATGAGAAGCTCATTGTTGTCTGGGTCATGTTTAAAATGTTGTCCCTGGCCCTGGCTGATGTGGTTCTGTTGGTTGGAGCATCATCCCATAAACCAAAAGGTCTGGGTTTGACTCCAGTCAGGGCACAAGCCTAGGTCGTTAGTTCCCCGGTCTGGGTGCATACGAGAGGCAACTAATCGATGCTTTTCCTTCACACCTGTTTCTGTCACTCTTTTCCCCCTCTCTAGGGTCAATAAGTGTGTCCTCAGGTGAGGATAAAAAGAGTAAAATGCTGTGCTTGTTTTCTTCTAGATAACATACATTTTGGACCAGCCTCTGTCGAACAGTCAGCGGATATGTGCCCATGCAGTCTCCACCATCTAGAGCAATGCAGATGTGTTTTTTCCAATAGGCGTTTGTCAGTAAAGAGATTCCAGAAGGCAGTCTTCCCAGTGAAGCCAGGTGGGGGCAGGATCATGGGCCATATGTGTCTTGTGGATGGATGCCAGCAGGGACAGGAGATGACCAGGCACCCCTGCCAATGTTGTGACATCCATTAAGGTCCCTCATAGATGCAACCACTGAACTGGGTGATTTACCCTGAACTGACCAACATTAAGTTTCCTGCCACAGAGTTAAATTCAATTCAGTTATAGTAAAGCTGCTTTTCTCTGCTCCTGAGCTAACGAACTGATTTTATTTTTTAGACTCCTTAAGGTTTTGTTTTAGTCTTTACTGTATTTTTTTGCATTACCATTTAGTCCTCTTATACTTGGTACATACATGTAGATAGTATAAACTTTATTTTCTTCTATTTTTAAAGTGATATATGCTCTTAATAGAAATGTTGCCTGGCTTAACTGTCATTATGTTTTTCAGGAAAAAAAATTACCTTACATTTTTATAGACTTTTTTCATTAAAAAGGTATTTTTTCATATGTAATATTTCATTTAATCCTTATGACAACTTTGTGAGACAGAGATCTAGCCCCATATTACAGATGAGGAAACAGACTTATGAAACAGATGTAAATTCGTTGGAATCACCAGTCACAAATGGGAAGAGCCAGAAGCAGAACCCCAATCTTCCAATTCCAGTGCTGCTTTCTTTTCTTTTTTTCTTTTTTCTTTCTTTCCTCCTTTCTTTCTTCCTTTCTTTCTCTTCCCTCCCTCCCTTCCTTCCTTCCTTCTTTCCTCCCTCCCTCCCTCTCTCCCTCCCTCCTTGTCTCTCCTCCTCTCCTCCTCCTCCTCCTCCTCCTGCCCCTCCCCCTCCCCCTCCCCCTCCTCCTCCTCCTCTTCCTCCTTCTTCTTCTTCTTCTTTTCTCTCTCTCTCTCTCTCTCTCTCTCTCTCTCTCTCTCTCTCTCTCTCTCTCTCTCTAGCTTTTAAACAACAGAAACATATTGGTCACAATTCTGGAGACTAGCAAGTCAAGAAGAAGGTGTCAGCATAGTTTTCTAATGGTGAGGGCCTTCTTCCTGGCTCATAGCCTGTGCCTTCTTGCTGTGTTCTCACATGGAGAAAGGGGCTAGGGCTCTCTCTGAAGCTTTTTTGTAAGGCACTAATCCCATCTGTAAAGTTGCGCACTCACGACTTACGCACCTTCACAAACCCCTTCTTACCAACACCACCATGTTGGGCTTTAGGATTTCAGCATGTAAATTTGGGGGGAGGGCACAAACCTTCAGATAATAGTATTCTTCCTAACCCCTCACAAGAATTATCCTTAACAGCCCATTTATGACAATGCATAACAAAGCAGTTACTACTACTACTACTACCACTACTAGCTATCCTCTATGAGCAGTTCGATATGCCAGCACTGTGGTTAAGTATGGGCATTTTTGTCCCATCAAATTCTCCCAACAACTTAACCATATAGGAAGGAACATGCATTATTTCCCAGCATCTTATTCTTCTGAAGTCAGTGTTTGGTTCAGGGATAGAAGTGACAAAATCAAAGGGAAGCCCCTAATAGTGGTTTGGTGGCTGGAAGAGAAACTTCTTTTTTGTGGATAAGAAGCAGGAGACATGTAGTGTAGGATTCTGCAGCAGTCATTCTACTAACACCAGCAGTATCAGCTCAAGGATAAAGCCATTAGGATGAAAGGCAAAAGAGAGAAAGAGGGCAAGAGCCTGGGCCCATTGTGACATCATGGTGCTGCTGGATCAAACCTTACCTGAAGCTCATCCTACCTCTTTCATTTATATAAGCCAATAAATTCCCTTAATTGTTTAATCCAGTTTGAGGGGTTTTGTTGTTGTTCTTTGCAACTTAAAGCATCTTAACTAATCCAGGTAGATATTACTTAGTAGCTGTGTGATCTTAAAGCAAATATGGAATCTCTCTCTGCTTCTTTTCCTCATCCATCGATTGAGAATAATACTAGAACTTAGTTGCGGAATTGTCATGCAAATAAAGAGATAATGGAGATAAAATATCAAGTACATATAGTAAGAAATCTATATACATGTGTATGTTAGTATTGCTTCCAGACACAATAAAAGAATGAGGACCGTAATTACTTTAGGTCAGATATGAGATGCCTGACCATATTTATTTCAGATGCTTCTGTTACCACACATATGTACTTTGATATTTTGTTTACTGTGAACTTTTAGTATGTAGAAGGCAAGACTATGTCGTAGTATTCTTTACACCCACCTCGGTGCCCAGCTTTGCGCCACACATCTAGCATGGGTTTGATAGAAGTTTGTTGAACTGGAGAATGAAGCTCTGAGAAAGGATCCCAAAGAAAGAGAAAGATAGGCAAGCGTCAGAAAAGGTATACCTGATGAAATAGGTGTCAGGAGTGGCCGGGAGGGGCAGGGACCAGAGCACAGGTGGAGCGATTTGGCTTGGCCAGGGGGGTTGTTAATAATCAGCGGGATCCGATCCCTGCTCCCGAATGACTGTCATCACATTTCTTTCAGGGTTGCACACACAGCCAGGCGCTAAATATTTCCCAGTGGTTGTTACTGAGACAAGGCCTGGGAAAGACATTTGTAAGAGAAAGAAAAATCACAATGAGCTTTCCTCCAAGAGCACTGGGAACAGCATCTGTGTTTATGTTCTAGATTAAACCAGATATGAATTTGAAAGAGGGAATTCTAATTTTTCAGACAATATTAATCTTTACTACATAATATTGTAGAATGGAACAGCTCCAACTGAGAAATGAGTTGCTAAAGGTCTCCAGTTATATAAATAATAATTGTAGTAAATATCTTGATATTATCTACTGGTATTTTTAGAAATATTTCATTTTTTTCTTCATCAAAAGTTATGTTGAGGGTAACAAAGTATGTATTGTTACTTCCCTTTAAACATGGATTAGTCATGGATTAAATCATCTGGAGTGGACCGAGTTCAACGATACTATTGTTAAGGCATTAAGAAGCAGCAATAACGTGCCAAGCAAAGGGCTTGCCCTGGGGACACAGAGATAAATGAGTCAGGAGCCCTATCCTCATAGAAATTACATGTTTTATTACCCCAAACTCAACTAATTGAAATTTGTCTGTAGTCAAGGAGAAAGAAGGCAAATAAGATGAGGTCGTCTTGTGGGTTCTGCATTTTTTTGCATCAGCGGGGCCTCTCCTGGGGTCTAGTCCACACTGAGCTCAGACTTCTACACAGCAACGGATGCTTTCCATTGCTGTAATGGCCCAAGGTCCCCATACAATCCCCTTGGGCTGCACAAGTGAGCACATGCCCCCCTCCCCTTGGAGATTTGAAATGTGTGTGTAAACAAAAAGCTCAACAGAAACACCTGTGGACCTCTCCTGGGGGTCAGGTGTCTGAAATGGCCCAGAAGTGATTTCAGCGTCCTTGTTTCTTTCCTTCAGAGGACCTGTTTCTGATTTGGATCCTGTGCAGGAAGTGACTTGTGTTGCCAGAGGGAACTTACGTTTCTTTCCCAAGCTCTCCCACAACTGCTCCCTCTTCTGCCCCCTCAATTGCCAAGGCTCCTGTAGATGAGAAAACTCCCATTGCAGAAACGAAGCTGTAGCATGATGCCTCGCCAGCATGGATGGACGGGAGCAAAATTTTCTAGGTTCTACATCAGTAAATAAAGACTTAGAAATCAAAGGTATACCTTAAGTACAAACTTGTGGGCAAATGCATCAGCAAAGCTCAAGACTCAATGGAAAGACCCTGGAAGAAGTGACGCACATCACAGCACGCAAGCTGTGCATGTGACAGGAGAGCAGGCTTCCTAGAGGACAATGAAGACTGTCCCAGATAAAAAGTTGGTTATCACCAACTTCCTGATATTTATAGAGTGCGTCACTCATTCAACGTGGACTGTGTGCCAGGTTCTGCTCTACATGCTCGATCCATCCTTACCTTAACCTGATGCAAGAAAACCCATTTGAGAGCACAACTGTTATTATCTTAACTGTATTGATAAAGGTACTGAGACTCAAGAAGTTCAGTGACTGCCCAAGATTTCAGGGCCAGAACTCAAATTCAAGTCTGTCTAACTGAGTTTGCTTATAACCACTGTGCTCTACTCCATCCTTAGCAGGGAGAGACAGGAAACTGATTGCAGAATCCTTTATGGATCTTTTGTGATCTGTTGTGTGTATTTATACTGTGCGGTATGTAGTTGCAAGTCACACAGTATGGTTTTTATTCCATAGAGTGCGTTCAGCCAGTTACAAAAAAACCCCTGTCCTTTCATAAAATACAACTGCAAAACAATACCTGCAAACACTCCCGGAGACAAAAAGACAAAAAAATTTCAGCGAGTAACTGGAAACCATAAAAACTGGGACGTTGCTTATTTTTAAGACAATCAACTAAAAATGGTAGAACTTAAAGATGCAATCATGTAAATTAAGGACCCAAACATTTGAATTAACAGCAGTGAAAGAAAGAAAAAAAAAAAAAAGAGGTAATAGTAGTTTTACCTGATTCCTACTCAGAAAAAATAAAACATGTCATTTGTATATAAAAATGTGATTATTTTTCTTTCTTCTGTGAGTCAATAGAGTTGGTAGAAAACCTAGCCCTTTAACTCAATTGAAGTAGTAAACTTACACAGGATTTACAAGTTGTCTAATGCGCAGCATAAGTTTCGATTCAGCAGAAGAAATGGACGCTTCACTAACAACACCCGGTAACAATTACATTTAGAACCGGAGGTGGATATTTAATAATCTTGATATTATATAGGAAAGTATACTATGTTATGATGTAACTTTTAAAAATTTCAACAAAAGGTATTATTTTTTTTAAAAAGTCAATGTTTAGGGCTAAAGCGAGAGCCTTGCCAAGAACAGCATGGCCACAAGTCCTCTGCCCACACGGAGGGGAGACGTGGCCTGCAGCTCTCAGGTCGTGTGAATCGCTCACGCCTGAGAGATGGAGAGCATGTGACCCAAGCCACTCTGGAAAAGTCAGAACATATTTTAAGACGTAATTGTAAGCAATAAATCAGTTTTTTATTGCTGGTAAAAAAATGTTCAATATGCTGTTTGTACGGCTTTAGAATTGTGTTTCTCTAAATTAGGCAGTTTGCTTCCCTCTGGAAAATGCCAAACATGAACCATAATACATGGTTCTCATTGAATTTCTTGAACACAGGAATACATAGGACCAGGTACTGTGTTAGAATTTGGGGCACAGAGGTGAACAAAAGCAAGTGCTCTTGAATATCAGATTTTATATATAGTCTTGTTGCCACGAATATCACACGTCTAAAATGTAATGGAATATGAAACACTGATTTATTCTTTTTAAGTGATAACTTCTTTCCTGTTTTTCACACTCTAAAGAGAAACAGCTCACCCCTAAGAAATGCAAACTTATTTACAAATAAGCCAATGGGTTCTGCCCAACATTTACAGCTATACACACCTATCAGACTATCTGCTCTGATTCTAGTTAAGTACAATAAATATAAATGACCTCTCTGAACCTTAGGTATATAAAGTAATTTTACAATGCCAAAGCTAAGGTTTCAGTGTGTATGATTGCCTCATAAATATTTACAAATAGGTATTATTGCAGTCACCTTTTTGTTTGCCCCTAAGGTACAGGTAGTCTCATGTTTGCATCAATAATTTCTTTACATTTATTTTGACATTTCAACCAGTTATGAATGTTTCTTAATGTACACCTGTGAAGAGGCTGGCTGGCCCTTTCACAAATAGACACATTTGAATACAAAATGTGTATTAATGATACAAATGACTTCATCAATGTGAAGTCTGGAGAATTGATTATTTAGGAACCCCACCCCTTACCCCAGCAGTTTTCTTTCTAATGACACTACTAATTGAAAAATATTCTATATCAAGCCACTTGAATGCTGAGTTGTACAATATTAGGTTACATTCCTCCTGGTAATAGACGCTCTAATAGATTGCAGAATCTTGAATTTTAAATATGTCTCAGATATAGATACGCTTCAAGGTATCACGAAACTATCCGTAACTCAGGATTTATATTGCAGCTGTGTTCTATAGATAGCTTCATGGTGGTCACTAAAAAGTAAACGTTGATAACATTCACTGTACTGAACATGCTTTTCTATTCCAAATGTTAAAAATTATTGGCATCCATTTGAAGAACTTAATAAGCATCTAAACTTTTGTACAAGCGCGTATCTGGAATATGCCTTGAAGCAACTTCTTTTCACAGACAAAGTCTGTAAGATATCCAAATACCACCGTGATATGTTTAAAATGTGTATAGGAATTAAATATCAAGTCCTTTTGGGTGTGTATTTCTAAATGAGCATGAAATTATTTGGGGAAAAAAGTAAAGATTTTCATTTCTTGTGTAGGTCAAAGGAATGGTTGCATTCATCTTCTCTTTGCAGCTCGCTTTTGGCTAGTAGCGACTTTCTCTAATGGTCATTAAGGTCATTGCTGGGAATTAGTTTACTTTTCTAAATGTATTTCACCTGGAAATGTCATTTCTATGCAATCAACTGTATCATCCTGGGCCTCTGAGCAATGATGCTAAACTACTGACAGATGGAGGATTTTGAAATGAGTTCCAACTAATTCTGACAGCCATCACTTCCCACCACCCTCAGTTAAAAATTAACCTCCAATAGTGGGAAAGAGATGATGAAACCTCCCCAATACCTACAAAAGATGTTTAATATCACGAATTGTTATTCATCATTTCTTTTTTGGGAGGGAGAATGAGTCCATCTGGGGAGTTATCATGACTACTAAATAAAACCAAAAGCTCATTATACTATACCTCCTACAAAATTAAACTTACAGTCAGGAGGAAGCAGTCTTCCAGGGAAGGTCATTGTCACAGGAATCTTAAGTATTGTGTTGGTCAAAAGAAAGCACGAAAATTCACCTGCACAGAGTTTATCTAGTTTAATTAGCTCTCAAGGCTTGTCTTTTAAATCTTCCTGTGACATGGAGAACAGCACCAATACATTTGCTTCAAGAGTCAAGATCTCAAATTATTTAAAGTATTTAAGAGAGCGTCTTTGGCTGGCGGGGCGCCACGAAGTGCTAATTAGGCATTAAAATAAAAAAGGGAAGCAAGAGGGAAGCCTCTCTCATTATCAGCTTTGAAGGCAAGATTAGGGACTTTGGACTTTGGACCTTCAGCAGTGTAAGTGCCCCATTGCTTGAAAGATTTATTCTCTAGTGGAAAAGACTCAGGGTGGCTTTGTCAAATCAACAGCCAAATACATGACTTTGGCAGAAGCATTAGCTTGGAGTTAAACACTGATTTTTGGGAAAACCCACATGAAAGATGGCCAAGGTACATAGGCCTGTGATACTGTAATTAGTGATGGATGTGCTTCCTTTTCCCATCATGCATATCTCCTTTTGATAGCTTTTATCTCCTGGCTTTGCTGCTCTGTGCCAGTGACGGCCAGGCAGAGAAATGCGAGCTCTGTTGATTCCAATTCTTTCCTTTTTCCTTTTTAAGACATATTAGGAAAAAGATGAAAGAATGTTTACGAGGAAAAATTGGTGAAATTTTGTAAGATAAATAGGCGAAGAACAGTAATATAGAAATTGTGTATTTCAGTAATGTAAAAAACGTGGTAGCACTGACCATTATAATAAAAGTGAGTGTGTTTGAAATGAGGGTGGAGACTTGAGGACCGGCACTCAGAAGATGGAATCCAGTGGCATCAGATAATGTAGTTATGGGTCACCTGTGAATGGGGAATGATTTCATTCAGAAACTCAGAGGGCCGTGTTTGAAGTTTTGGTATATAGAGTGGGGGAGAAGAAAATTTCCACTTTCCCCTTAGGTCTTCTGGCTGGTCCAATAATTTAAATGACATAAGACTGATTAACAGGAGAAAATAACTATATTTAATTCTGTAGGGACATACAGGGGTCCCATAAAACTATGGGGCCCGAGGACAAATCAGGCTGTTCATGCTTCTATGCTGTCTTCAGCTAAGGAGAAAGGGCGGTAGTGATTTGGAACTTCAAAGGGGAAGAAAGCAATTCATGTGGGGGCAGAAAAACAAATGTTTGGTAAACAAAAGTTTGCTGGACCACCTTTTGCGATGGAACACAGAGGGGACTTTGATCAAATGGGCCTTGCCAGCTTCCTCCCTATCACACCTAATTCATACTAAGCTGTGGTTATCTATGATGATAGCTCTGTGCTGGAGCCAGTCCTCTATCTCAATTAGGCAGTTAGTGGGAAGGTCAAAGGTTCTTCCCAAGTATTTTGTTTCTTAAGAAAATAACCAGTTTAAAGTAATCAGTATCCCAAAGAGGCACATTTTGGGGTGGCAAACTCTACTCCCCTTCTATATTTATATGGAGGACAGAGGGGGGATAGAATAAATACGAACTGATGAGTTTAAGGGACGACACTGACATAATGAAAGTTTTCAGTTTAATTATGGGAAACACTTAAATGAGACAGTCATATATGTAGTGCACATAAGCATTTTATGTTGGGAGGTTTGGGAAAAACGAATCCCTCACATATCTTT
The DNA here is from genome assembly GCF_022682495.2 of Desmodus rotundus. Taxonomy (NCBI): domain Eukaryota; kingdom Metazoa; phylum Chordata; class Mammalia; order Chiroptera; family Phyllostomidae; genus Desmodus; species Desmodus rotundus. The sequence goes on along the minus strand of NC_071391.1, from coordinate 26,723,486 downwards.
TCTAGGTTCAAAACCATTTGAGTAGACGTGAGATCTGGATGGGAGTACCAACAGAGTATGAGCTTTCTCCTGCTTCCCCCCAGGTTTAGATCTCAGAATTCTTACCCAGCCAGCCCCATGAAGGAACATAGCTTACCAGACGCGTTTGCGTGAGCAAGAATGGGAATGCTGAGGACAGTGGGCCCTTGGCGTGTTTCCTGATGCTGGTTGTTCACTGCATGAAAATAAAAACCGAGAGAACATAGCCGTTAAGAAGACAAAGTTTTAAGAAAATGTAGCAAGAGATGAGGCTATACATTCATTATAGAAGTAAAATTCTACACTTTAACCCAACCCAGGAGAGCAATGTGGAACGACGGATGTTGTGATTTTACTGTCCCTGATTAATCACTCTGCTCAGGGGAGAAAAAAGACGAGTACAGAGAAGCTCTCTTTCCGTTCAGAGAGCAGCAGTATTAAATAGTGTTTCTATTTTGTGGGTAAATGAAGGACTACATTAGGCACACACACATGTGATGGAGAAAATTTTTCTTCCTACACTCTCCTGACATTTTTCTGCTTGTATTATTCAAAACTCAGTTGCCATTGTCAGAAAATCAACTAAAAGTGACTGAACACACAAAAACCTGTACACGAGTGTTTTTTTTTAAAAGATTTTATTTATTTATTTTTAGAGTGGAAGGGAGGGAGAGAGAGAGGGAAACACCAGTGTGCGGTTGCCTCTCTTGCACCCTGTACTGGGGACCTGGCCCGCACCCCAGGCATGTGCCCTGACTGGGTATCAAACCGGTGACCCTTTGGTTCACAGGCCGGCATTCACTCCACTGAGCTACACCAGCCAGGGCGTGAATGTTTTATAGTGGTTTTATTTGTAGTGGTCAAAAAGTGGAAACAACCACATAGCTTTCAGAAAGTGAACGGTTGAACAAATTACAGTATGTCCACATCAACAATAAAAAGGTATAAACCACTGATACACGTATCAGCTTGGATGAATCTCATGGACACTAAGTTGAATGAAAAAAGCCAATCTGAAAAAATCATATAATTCCATTTATATATTTTCAAAATGATAAAATTATAAAGCTGGAGAAGACATTAGTGACTGCCAAGAGGAGGGGAGAGCAGGTGGATGGGCGGGTTTGACTGCAAAGGTGGAGCACAAGGGAAATCTTTGCGGTGGTGGCTCTCTTACCTCTCAGTGGCTGTGGTGGTTAGATGAAAACACGTGCGGTGAGAGGGTGCAGGACCGTTCACACATGTTGTACAAGTTGTCAGTTTCCTGGCTTTGATATTGTGCTACAGTTACATAAGGGCAATTGGGGAAAACTGGCTGATAGGTACACAGGACTTCTCTGAACTATTTTTTGCCACTTTGTGTGACTCTTTATCTCAAAATAAAAAGTAAAAGAAAATGGGCTCAAGTGAAAAAGGAAATGCCCATCGCATTGGTTTATGGAATTGGGTAGTCCAGGGCTTAAATCTCGCTAGTTTCAGGCAAATCTGTATGAAGCTCAAGCAAAGTCACCGGGAACTTTCTTTGTCCTTTTCTTGGTTCTGCTCACCTGTGTTGACTTCATTCTGCAGACGTTTTTTTTCCATGAAGCTGGGGAACACATCACAGATCTACACATACATAATTCTAATATGTAACCTAGGAAGTAGACCAATTCTCCTCCATTGTTAAGGAAGACAATTTTGGATCAGATGTTCTCTTGGAACTGATCGTTGTTGCCAGGAAGATGGATGGAACACACTGAGAGGCCATGATGGGCTGGGGAGTGTCGTGAGAGTGGGTGGGGAAGTGGAATGAACAGGTAGACTTACCTGGAGAAGTCAAAGGAAGCAGAGAGGAGAAGATATAATAATAGCAGTCAGGTGGTGATTTTTCAGACTTAGTTTTGAATAGATTAGCACTTTTATTTGACATGAAGAGTTCAGGAGAGCAATGTACTTGGAATGAAAGACTGTTTTCAAGTAGCATTTTTCACTGAGGAATAATTGGGGTGGGAGTTAAGAGCCTACATTCATAATTGCTATGGGGAAGAACAGGAGAAAATAGTAATTAAAAAAACATACTGTGACTCTGAAATAGCCACATGAAGGGCAATGGGAAAGGGATGTGTACAGAGGTCGGTGGTATTAGGAAGGATTCCTAACATTTCATATTTGAGAAGTAGCTTGCAGAGGATAAGAGTATTCTGCAGGGATGAGAAATGGAGCTGAGGACATAGTACTTTTGCCCAAAGTCGTAATCATAGAACTTTCTCCCTGTCATGTCACTAATCTTCATTATATCACACAGACATTTTCCCTTTCCATCTGTTTGAAAGTACGAGAATGAACTTCTTTTAAAAAATTATGATTACTGGCTTAGTTTGTCTCAGATAGCATGCTCGAGGTACACACACACGTGTGGCAGAAATATCTCAGAACTAACCTTTCCTGACAACTCTTAACTTGATGGACTAATCCCTATAGTGGCTGTTATGCAGAACTTGCCATTTACAAGGCTTGCGTGGTTTGTTAAATGATGTTCACTCTGAGAAGTATGGACTATCTGTCAACTACTGCCTTTTGGGGAAGTTACAGGAGAGGAACCTAGAATCCTTATTACATACATATTTCAAAAACAAATGTCCTGTGCTGATTCCCGAAACAGAAGATTATATTTGTCTTAGTGTCCAAGTTGTGTCTTCAGACTTTGAAGTCTTAACACAAAAATATTCAAATATAAACCAGTGATTGTGTAAGGTATCTTGAGTAGTTGCCAGCAAATTTCAGGTGAGTTGTGAAAATGCAACAAAGAATGTGATATCTTGATTATAAAAGACATAAAAGTCCTTGAAAAAAAATCAGTCCATAGGATTTGTAAATATTTTCAGTGATAAAACCTTTATTAATACTTTACTAATAAGAATTTAAATTGCTTTTGATATAAACAATATGAGCTAAGTATAATTTATTTATAATTGTAAAAAGCATTGAATGAATCTTTCCTCAATTAAATGACCAAATCACAGGTGACCATGGGCATGGAATTTGTTTCCTACAGTAGATGCTTTTGTATAGTTACCCGTATGCAGGCTATTAGCTCCACTGCAGGGGGACGGGGTGTATTGTACAGTTAACAGCAACACTATACAAACCTTAGTTCAAAATCCCAACTCTGCCACTGTCTAATTGTGAGATCTTTGGCATATTATTTAACTTTCCTAAGAGTCTTCTTTTTTGTTCTTAAGTAAAAAAAAAAAAATGTTGTATGTAAAACATCATCTGATATACTCATGGCTAGGAGATTGGACCAAAATATTTTGTTTTAGAAAGGCAACATAATACATAAGAGAGGTCTGTCTAGAAAGTATCCAGCCATGCAATATGCTAAATAGAGACATTTATCGAAGAAGATACAATATACAGGAAACATTATATATAGGACAGTGACGCCTAACCCTCATTCCCATTCAAAGTCAGCACATTGGGACCTCACACAGTTCTCCCAGCATCTCTTCCACTGTTCGAAACACTCAATCCTTTGTTGGAATCTCTATCTGCTGCCCCATTGTATTTTCCTGAATCTCATCAACTGTCTGAAATCTCTTTCCTTTTAAAGGTGACTTTAGTTTTTAGAAAAGCCAGACGTTGCAGGACACCAAATCTGGGCTGCAGGGCAGCTGAGTCACCTGGGTGATCCGATGCTTTGCCATAAACTCCACAGGAGACGAGATGTGATGCATGAGTGACATGATGAAGCTGTCAGTCACCAGTTACTGATAGCTGTGGCCATTTTTGTTGTACTGCATCTCTCAACTGACAAAGAACATTGAGGTAGTGCTCCCTATTAACTGGCTTTGAGGGGTGTACTTATGATGGACACCACCTTCCCAATCAAAAAACACAGTTAATATGGTCAAGATCTCGTGACTTTGCCATGCCTTCTTTGGACGTGGAGAACCAGGCAACTTCCACCGGGACCGCTGGGCCTTCATTTCCAGAGCATAGCAATAGATCTACAGTTCATCTCCGGCTATAAACATCTTGACCAAATCTGGTTCATTGGTAGTGGTTTGAACCACATCATTAGAAACAGCAGCACAATGTCCCTTGTGTTCTTGTAGCAGAAGCCACAGAATGAATTTTGCCAAGACATGCTTCATGCCAAGATCCTGCTTCAAGCCAAGATCCTGCTTCAAAATCTCAGACACAGTAGTTTTGGAATCCCCAGATGGCTTCTAGTTCTCACACTGTCAGTTGCCCATGGTTTTTGATTGCAGCCTGTACATGTTCAACATTCTCATGTGTTCTGCTTGTTGCAGTCCTTCCAGAACGTGGATCACTTTCAAAAGATTCCCAACCATCTTTGAAGCATTTGTGCCACACTTTTATTTGTGCTGAACTCACTGCATCATCCCCGAAAGCCTTACTAATCATCCGAATAGTTTCCGCAGAGGAATGTTCAAGCTTAACACACAAAGAATGCAGATTCATTGTACTACTTGCTCATTTTGCACGCGACAGCCGAACAGTACAGATGCTCACTCAAAGGGGTCTCCCACAACCCCCTGACTAATAAAACCATAATTGTTCATGTGCACATACCTTGGCTGCAAGGTTACATCGATGTCACACAAACCATTCTTATAATATTAACAATGGCTGGATTTTGTTCCAGACAGACCTTGTATACTGTTCTTTTTTAATTTAAACTTTATTGTATTTTTTTCCATTACCATTTAGTCCCCTGAGACCCTGATCCTCCAGGAATAACCACATTGTTGTCTACGTCCCATGAGTACTTTTACCTTTTTGTTTAATCCCTTCACCTGCTTACCTCCAATCCATTAGCTGTCATCTGCTCTCCATCTGTGAGTCTGCCCTCATGTTCCATGTTAGTTTGTTCATTAGATTCTGCATGAGTGAAATCATATATTTATGGTTCACTGACTGGCTTATTTCACTTAGCATCCATACTGTTGCAAAGGGTAAAAGTTACTTCCTTTTTTATGGTTAAGTAGTATTCCATTGTGTAAATATCTCATAGTTGTTTAACCCATTTATTAACTGATGGACACTTGGGCTGCTTCCAAATTTTAGCTATTGTAAATAATGCTGCAATGAACACGGGTGCTGATGTTCTTTCAAATTAGTGTTGTGGGTTCCTTTGGATATATTCTCAGGAGTGGGACTGCTAGGTCAAAAGGCAAATCCATTTTTAATTTTTTGAGGTATCTTCATATTCCTCTCTACAGTGGCTGCATCAGTCTGCATTCCTACCAATGGTGCCAAAGGGTTCCCCTTTCCCCACATCGCCAGCACTTGTTTGTTGATTTATTAGTGACAGTCATTCTAACAGGTGTGAGATGGTATCTCATTGTGGTTTTAATTTGCATCTCTCTGATGATTAGCGATCTTGAGCATATCTGTAAGTCCTCTTTGCAGAAACATCTACTCAGTTCTTTTGCCCACTTTCTTAATTGGGTTGTTTGCTTTTTTGGTGTTGTTTTGTAAGTACTTCATACATTTTGAATATTAACCCCTTATCAGATATATTGGTATGTTCTCCCATTCTGTGGGTTGTCTTTTTATTTACTTGATGATTTCTTTTGCTGTGCAAAAACTTTTGTTTGATGTAGTCCTATCTGTTTTTTTTTTTTTTCTTTTGTTTCCCTTGCCTGGGAGATATATCTGAAAAAAATTGCTATGAGCAATGTCCTAGATTTTGCTGCCTGTTTTCCTTTAGGATTTTTATGGTTTGGGGTCCATTATCCATCTCATCCAGGTTGTCCAGTTTGTTAGCATAAATTCAAAAATTTCATTTTGAATTTATTCTTGTGTGTGGTGTAAGAAGGTGCTCTAGTTTCATTTTTCTGCATGTATCTGTCCAATTTTCCCAACACCATTTATTGAATAAACTATCTTTAGCCCATTGTATATGTTTGCCTTCTCTGTCAAATTTTAATTGACTATAAAGGTGTGGGTTTATTTCCGGGCTCTCTATTCTGGTCCATTGATCTATGTGTCTGTTTTTGTGCCAGCACCACACTGTTTTGATTACTATTGCGTTACAGTATATAGTTTAAGTAGAGTGATTCCTCCAACTTTGTTCTTTCTCAGGACTGCTGTTGCAATGCAGGGCCTTTCGTGATTCCACATCAATTTTTGAAATATTCGTTCTAATTCTGTGAAACACATCATTGGAATGTTGATATGAATTGTGCTGAATCTATACATTGCTTTTGGTAGTATGGATGTTTTAATGATGTTAATTCTTCCTATCCATTAACATGGTATTTGTATCTTCTATTTCTTAAGTGTCTTATAATTGTTCAAGTACAGGTCTTTTACATCCCTGGTTAGGTTTATTTTGTGATATTTTATTCTTTTTGTAGCAATTGTGAATGAGATTGTTTTCTTAATTTCCTGTTAGTTCATTATTGGCATATAAAAATACACCTGATCCTGCTACTTTGCCGAATCCACTTACCAGTTCTAGTAGTTTCTTGGTGGAATCTTTGGGGTTCTCATGTACAATACCATGTCACCTGCAAATGCCAGTTTTACTTCTTCCTTTCCAATCAGATGCCTTTTATTTCTTCTTGTCTGATAGCTGTGGCTAGGGCTTCCAGTACTATGTTGAATAAGAGAGGTCAAAGCGGACATCCCTGTCTTGTTCCCGATCGTAAGGGGAACGCTTGTAGTTTTGGCCCAGAGTATAATGCTAGCAGTGGGTTTGTCATACATGGCCTTTATTACGTTCAGGTATATTCCCTCTAATCCCACTTTTCTGAGTTTTTAATCATAAATGGGTGATGGATTTTATCAAATGCTTTTTCTGCATCTATTGATATGATCATGTGGTTTTTATCTTTCATTTTGTTTCTGTGGTAAATCACATTTATTGATTTGCCTATGTTGTACCAACCTTGCATTCCTGGAATGAATCCCACTTGATCATGGTGTATGATCTTTTTGATGCATTGCTGTATTTGGTTTGCTACTATTTTGTTAAGGATTTTAGCATCTATGCTTATCAGGGATATTGGCCTATGACTTTCTTTCTTTGTAGCACATTTACCTGGTTTTGGAATTAGGATAATGCTAGCCTCATAAAACAAGTTTGGGAGCCTTCCCTCCCCTTAAATTTTATGAAATAGTTTGAGGAGAGGTGTTAGTTCTTCTCGGAATGTTTGGTAAAATTCACCTGTGAAGCCATCCAGTCCAGGGCTTTTGTTTGTGGGGAGTTTTTTTGTTTTTATTTTTATTTTTTACTGTTTCAATTTCAGTAGGTGTAATCTGTCTTTTCATATTATCTGAATCTTCCTGATTTAGTTTTGGAAGATTGTATGTTTCTAGGAATTTATGCATTTCATTCTGGTTGTTGGCACATAGTTGTTCATACTTGCTTACAATTCTTGTGTGTCATTTTCCTTCACCACATTAGGGAAGCTTTTGGTCATTATTTCTTCAAATAGGTTTTTGATGCCCTTGTTTGCTCTCTTCTCCTCCTGGTATTCCCATGATGCACATGTGGTTACACTTCATGTTATACTTCCAAAATGTTTCTTAAGCTCTCTTTTAAATTTTTTATTTTTGCAGTTCTGCCTAGGTGTTCTTTTTCTACCTTGTCTTCCAAATCACCAATTCGTTCCTCTGCTTCATCTAACTTACTGCTTATTCCTTCCAGTGTATTTTTATTTCAGATATTGCAGTCTTCACTTCTGACTGGTCCTTTTTTTATGGTTTCTATGTCTTTTTTTACGTTAAACTTTATCTAATAAATTGCTTGCCTTCGTTTTATGTAGTTCTTTTTCTGAAGAACTTTGTTCTTTAATTTAGGGTCTGTTTCTTTGCCTTATCATTCTGGCAGCTTTTTTATATTTTCAGCCTTAGTTGTTAAACTAATCAATGATATGCCCTGTAGCTGTAATCAGTAGCCTGCCTTAACTTCCTCAGGGTGGGGCAGTGTAATTCCTGTGGATGGCGCTACTGCATCCCCTCAGCTTGATGCCACCTGGAGAGGAGTGATCTGCCTAAGAGAGATGGCTCCTGAGCCACAAACCTGACTTTCCTCAAGTGTCTCTAGTCCTCTCTACCATCCCTCGGCTGGAATCCAGGGTAAGTGGTTACAAATGAAATTTTGTAGTTGGCACTTTAAGACAGTCTCTGTCTCCAGCCATCTCTCCCTGGCAGATAGAAACCCTGCTGCTTTTCATAGCTGGATGTTATCTGGGTTTCTTTCCAGCTCTGGTGCTGTAGGCTGGGGAGCCCAGCTCGGGGTTCAGACCCCACACTTCTCAGGGGGAACCCCATGGCCACTGAAATATCCCTCTGGAACTTCAGCTGCCCCAGGAGCCCAGTCAGCCCTCTTGGTCTTCCTCTGCACTCCCTACCAGTCTCGTGGTGAAGTGGTTGCTTCTGTTTGTCCTTGGTTATAAGGCTTCTCTCCAACTAGTGTTCAGTTGGTTATTCTTCACATACTGTTCTTATATATTGCCTCCAGTGGGGTCTAAGGCAACACCCGATAATCCACCATTAACATTTCTGTAGTAAAATCTATGAATGTTGCTTTGATGGGACAGTTCCCAGGCCACATAAACTCAAAAGTGCATATAACCCAGTATTTGTGGTATTCAGAAGATAAACTGACCAATCAAGGCAGTTGAATAGGGATATATAATTAAGCTGTAGCTCTATGTACTTCATATAGCAAAATGAATAATTAAAATGTTTTCTCATTTCCATTAAGGAAACTATGGATTATTTTCAGACATTGTTCTAGTGCTACATATCTAGATGTAATATGAAATGCAAACTATAAAATTCACATTTTATATAAAATAGTTCAAGTGTGTAAAGGGGTAGTAATGAGACAAAAACATATATTATAAAATCTATGACTTTAATATACTAAGTAGCATGGAACAATATTAGTATTTTATTCATGAAGACTATTTAAATAATATTTACAACAACTTTATAGGAACACACATATGTACATTTGTACATCAAAGTATTTTTGCAAAGAAAAGTTACATGTATGATTAAAATAATGTAAGACCAAATACATCCTGGGCCATAATTTTATTACTTCTGAATTCTCCTTATTTTCAAAAAACAGGATAATTTAGCTCACTATTGTTTTCTAAAATATCCTAATCAACCTGTTGCAGAATAACAAAAATGAGCTACCACCATGCTGACTTAGGGATTTTAAAAGGTAGCAAATATTTTAGAAATTTACAACATAACCGTCTCTATTAAAAATTTTTATTTGCTTAGAATACAAAAGAACAAAAGTGAAAGAATTTCATTTTCTGCTTGCTGAAGCTATTATAGTAAACCTAGTTTTAAGATGGTCTTTTAAAAAATTTTTAAGTAAGTTTTTGTAAGGTCACTGGGAACAAACCCTTTTAAAAGCAGAGTCGTCCACTTAATGTCTCTTGATTTTGAAGTGACTTATCTCAGATTTCCTTTTGAAATACTTCTTCCAAACTTTCTGACTATGTTTGGCTTTCCTTTATGGATGCTTCTTTTATATTCTAGAGAAGAAATAAGAAAATTGATTAGTATGATAGAAGTACCACTAACAAAGAATTTGCACTATTCATTCTACTTTTAGAAATCCAGTTCCCCCAAGTTTCAACAGACGTTGCAGTGCCTGCACGCGCGCCTACACCCCTGCAGTTTAACTTCTGTTCTTTTTGAACTAATGAAAGACTAATTCTATAAGCATTGTTCTGTTTCTTTTTTGCATTATGAATTTTTCTCATTATTTGGATTATCTTCCTAGGGCTTCTTAAACTTCCACATTCTTCCAATTTGTAAGTATCATTTGAATCTAGTACGTCCTAAAGTGCTGATCCTGGTCCCACAGCCTGTTTACCAGCACCTCCCAAATGTGATCTGCCTCTGCTACTTCATCAGCCTATACAGTGACTCTCTACTCTACGGAGGGCCACAAAAGGCTACCAATCAACCTTTTGAGGGACCAGTCTACTCTCTTACCCATTTTCTTGGTCACATTAAGTTTTAGTTTCAGGGGCACATACTCTCTTGACACCCTTTCTTGTTTCTCTAACTGCACAGTAAACAGTAGTTACCTCCTTCTCCACTTATGCTCCTTTGTTTTTTATTTGTCAATATTAGAGAATTCAGTTCAGTATGTTCTAATGAAGCCAGTCCCAGTTCTCTTACTTTTCCAGTAATTCCTGATGTGTATTCGTGTCTCACTTGGATACCCTAATGTACCCAAATTATTATCTTCTCTAAATTAATCTCTTTCTAAGTGCTCCATTATCCTTAACACATCATCTTTTAACTTAGCTGCAGCTTTTCTTTCCTCTTTGGCAAGCATTGTAGTTTAGTTTCATCTCCTACTTTTTTCTCCATTCATCTTTTTTACACACCAGATATTTGATGCATTTTACACTAATATTAGAAAATAAGCATATCAGAAAACCAAATCTTTCTTATTTAGAATTATCATAAACTTATGTTGTAGAACTGTGACTTCTTAAAGAATTTGTTTAAGGAGACCCATGGGGCAATATGTATTTATACCAACTGCATATACACATTGTTAAGCATTATTAAATACAGCATGTTAAACCAAAATCATAGTAAATTTTACTTTCCCGGGTTTTAATGAGTTTTACATTTGCACAAAAACATTTCCATTCAAATTAAGGTAAGCAAGTGCCCCTGGCTACCACAAGAAGTAAGGATTTTTCAGTATAGTTGGCAAAGCCACTGAGAAATTTTATGTTACTGTAACGAAAGAGCATCGACAGAAAAAAGTAACAACAGTTTTCATGCTTTCTGAGAAACACTCATGATCTCATAAAACCCCTTTAAATTCCAAGTGCTAGAATTTTAAGTTCCTTTAGGGAAGAAACCAAACAAAAATCTTAATGATTCCTGTATTCATTACAGAACCTAGCACACAGTGAATGTGTAGTAAATAAATACTTTCTGAACGAACTCTTCGGAATGATAGTGCCAAAGAAACAGAAGTCTGGACACCGAAGTCTAGAAACTGACACTGCATACCTCTAGTTTTACTGCAGATGTGGCCGTGCTGATGTGAACTCACAGAGCCCTGACATGTAACAGAGTAGTCACCCCAACAGCATCTTTCTCAACCTGCTAATTGGGAGTTACAATGTGACTGTAACTACATACAGAATGGAGCCTGGCTATAATTGCACAAATGAGTCAGAGGCCAGATTATTAAAAATAATAGGCTAATGAAAAAATTTCAAGTAGATACAGTTTATCGGCAAAATATATTTAATCACTAACCTATTAAAGAATACATTTAGCTAATTATTTCAATTATTAGTTAAATTATTTACCAATTCTCCTGCCATGTGAAGCAGTATAGATAACAAAGGGGGTGCAGAATATCGTGTTAGGAGGTGTGGTTCTGAGTTATGGCCCCACTGTGAAGTATCTGTGTGGTTTTAGGTAAGTGTTTTCAATTTTGTGTTTTAGTTTTCTATCTGGGACACTTTCTTATCTGGATAATCATCACTCTTACCATGTAATAAAGGTGGTGAGTCGATAAAAGGAGATTCTTATGAAAACACTATAAAAATGTAAAGTATTATACCTGTGTTAGGTAATCATGCTATTAAAAATCAAAGTAAAAGCTCAGACATACCAACTGCTGGTCCATTTTCTTGCGGGAGCTTATCGCTTGAATTATCTTGTCGAACACGTTTGGCAAATCCAGAATTTTCCTCAGCAGTTAACAAAGTATTTGATGCAGAACTTGAGAGGAGAATTTTTATTTTAGTTAAGCATGTTTTGTAGTTCTAAGTTATAATACATATTCTTACATGAAATAAAGACTAAAGAAAAAGTAAAATACTACATACTAAGTTGTAAAACCCCATAGGAGTAACTGGAGGTACTAAATACATTTCTGGCCCATTGGGAACTTTAGCTCTGTATGATTTTAGTGTTTATTCAAAATCAGAGATTTTAATTGGAGGTGTATGTAACAAGTCTGTGAGCACCACATGTCCAGGGAGCTCTGCTGGAGTAGCAGCGAGCACTGCCATTTAAGGTGCAGTGATAAGGAGCACACTACGGCAGGTGAAAATATGGGCTCCTACTACAAATTCAGAGCAAGAACCCTAATCTGGGGAATGTAAATAAGTAAGATTGTTTGGAAATCTTGTTTTTAACTCAAAACACTGTTAACAGCCTGAAAGTTTCTCTGATTATTGTAATTACAGAAACTGAAAAGAATGACCTATTTTCATTTGTTTAATCTTCAAAACTTTATATCATTTTCATGTTATTAATGGATCAAACATTAATTCAATTTTGAATCGCCACACTAAACACCTATTAACGGCTTCACATTACAGGACATAGAAATAAGGAAGGTACAAACAACTCCTGTCCTGAAAACTTCTGTAATGGATATATGGTGGGGAGGGGAAATAACACAAACACGTAAAATAAAACAAGACAGAGTTAAAAACAATGCCACAGGTTTTCAAACTATAAGAAGCTGTAGGTTCCCGAGTTTAGAAGAAGAAAGAAACACAAAATATTTTGTGGATGAGATGAATTTGATCTGGGCCTGGAAAAAGAGCAATCCTAATCTTTGAAGCCCTAAAGATGATCAAGTTTTAACAAAAAACTACCTGATTCAAATAAGCTAATTTTAGGGAATTTCTGGCTCATAAAGATATATATACCATTTTATAAGCTGCTACTAATTTGACAGTCAGATTAACAATTGAGGCTTCCCTTTTATGGCAACAACCTGCTCTTCTGGCAGTCCTAACCATGTGGTACACTGATGTGGGTGTATGTTTATGGAACAGGGAGGAGATGGGTTAGTTGTATGTTCATTTAAAGTAGTCAGAAATGACAATTTAATATAACAGCGAAGAAAAACAGGCACGAGCACACTGAGTGCTGCGAAAAATAACTCACCCAGTGTACCTTATGTTTCCAAAGCTTTCACAATGACCATAGTGTTCTTAATAGTGATCTTGCCTGTTCAAGAAGGCAAATGATGTCTACCCAAAATGGTTACAAAGTAGTACTAGTTTTATGAAAGTAAACAAATTCAGTTGTAGAAATTTTCTATCCCTAAATGGTATTAAACTAGGTTACTATAATTCTCTAAAAGGATATTAAACACCTTTTTCTGATAATATGTACATAAGTTGTCTAAGGCAAAAATTCTTTTTTTTTGGTTATTTGGCGATTTTATTTCAAGTATAAAGATCAGTGTCATTGATTCATTTTGATAGTGCTGTTTCTCCTTACAACTTATAATTGTCTTTATTATTTTTTGGTATGATTCTTCACTGCAGTTAGTTTTATTTTATTTTTATTTTTTAAAAAATTTTATTGTTATTCAGTTAGTTTTAGAGTCTTTGTTTTTACTCACCGATTTCTATTTGAAAAATTAAGGTTTTGAATAAATCTATCTCAATAAAACTTGTATTTCTAGGAATGAAATCAAAGCCTAATAAAATAAGTTGTATTTTTATGTATAAGTAAAATATACTAAAACATTTTTAGGACTAAATAAATAGTCCATGGATAAAATGTTTAACATTTATGTTATAAATTTGTTAGATCATAAAATTTAAAAAAAAACCCTAAAATTGCTATGATTCCAAATTCAAATTATGTTAGAAACTATATTGAGAAGAAAGCCAGACTCTTCTAGTTGTGTGCCTAATATACTTCCATAATGATTAATAAAAGTTAGGATTTAACCTTCTGTTCTCTTACATAGGAAGAATGCTACTGCTTAATAGACATAATGCATCTCGTATTCTTTCAGTTGAGATCATTTTTAGTTGAAATCATTAGACAGCTTTCAAAATAAACCAAAAATATTTGGCAAGGTGTGAGACTATTTCTGGATGCTAAGAAAGATTGTGAAACAAACCAATAAACAAAACCCATCAAATAAACACAAAGCAACAAAACCCCAGAACTCTTCACGTAATTTGTAAGTAAAATTTTACACATGCATACACTTATTTGACCTCTGGTAGACGGATTAATTTAGTTAAAACAGTCTGCTACAGGCCCTGGCCGGGTAGCTCGGTTAGAGAGTTGTCCCTGTGCGTCCAGGTTGCAGGTTTGATCCCTGATCAGAATCAACATACAAGAATCAACTAATAAATGCACTAATAAGTGGAACAAATGTTTCTCTCCCCATCCCCCACTTCTTCTCTCTCGTTAAAAATCAATTTAAAAAAGTGTGCTACAGTGATATTGAATACATTGAAATAATTAAAATCTAATATTCTTAATTTAGTTAGTGACTAAAAAAACACAGGTTGGTAGGTTTTTTGAATATCCAGTGCTTTTGGACTCTAGTGTATCTTTTTCAGAGAGAAAAACTGATACAAAATAAAATAACTACATACACGGAGCCTTCTCTTCTTTACTTTAAAAAACTGTATTAGAATACAAACACACCTCAACATGTACATAAAGCTGTTAAGTGGAAAATACCAGAGTTTATTACTTTCAACTCATATAGATTTAATTGGGAAAGGAAGATTTAAAAAAAAGTAATTATGTACATTTCTAGCATTAATCTCTTTTACCCATAGTTAATGGCAGGATCTAATTATTGGTACCAGAGGGAATGTAACAGAGCAATTAGTAGGCTATGAAAAATCTTACTTTCTTTATATGTCCTTTGATATTATTTCACAATAGCAGTTGCTCATGTGAAAGCCATTTAACTCACCTAAAATCACTACAAATAGACATTTACATACCTGGACATTTGATTTTGCTAATGACTGTGTTTCCACTTAAAAATTATCATTAGCTATAAACCTTTGCTATATCTTAAGCTAACACAACAGAGAATACTACCAGAAGCGAATCACCAGAAGAGTCACCGACACTAATTTACTGAAAGAATAACAAACACAGTGGACATGGGGAAAATGAGTGACAGGATGAACGACACAGGTGATGGCAACTGGTGCCAATACATGAGCCGGACAAACTGTACAAATCGGTGCGATAGCAGACGACAGAATTTTAAATGGCATGAATAGTCAGAGATATTCAGGAAAAAAATCAGCCCATGAAATTTTAATGTACATATTCCACAGAGCTGCTGTACTTTGGTTGGAGGGGAAAAGACACACGCTAAATGCACCTGTGAGATGACACTATGTGGCACAAATAAACAGGCTAGTTGTAAATTTGTTCACATTAGCTCAGATGAGACAGGGCCATGGTGGAAAATGAGAAACTTACAAAGAGCTGTCTCAAGATCTTACATCATGCTCTTCTCCCCATAATCACATGTCAAAAAAAGGTCGGGGGAGAGCAAGTCAGATCCATTTTACAATATAACCATTCACTGTATCTCATCATTGCATTTAACGTTGCAGGATACAAAGACTATGTGTGATAGACTTCATGTCATATAACAGTATATTTACGATTTTTTGTTTTCTTTGAATTTTAGATGTGTTATTGCTATGTACCTAGTGTATTTCTCTTTATACTCTGCTTCTTGTAGTTTGCAGTGCTTCTTGAATATGTGTTTCATCTTTTGTTAGTTTTAGAAAAGTGTTAGCCAACATCCTCTCCAATTCTGCTTTACCCCACTCTTTTCCTCATTTCTTTCTGGGACTCAAAATACACACATGTGTCTCATATTTCTTTTTAATTGTGTGCCATATTTTTCATTGTTTCATATTTCTCTTTTAGTCTTTTCCATATTTTCTTTTTTTATCCTTGTGTACATGGGTTTAGATATTTTTGTATCCATCTATCTTCCAGTTCACTAAACTGTCTTCTGCGCCTAATCTGTTAAAATAATTTACTGAATTCTTAATTTCAGTAAATTGTAGTTCTTCCGTTCTAGAATATACATTTGATTCATTTTAATAGAATCTAGTTCTTCGGGAAATCATGTATTTGTTCAACTTCTTAATCACAGTTAAAATTTTAAAGTCCTTGTCTGATCATCTCAATACCTGCATCACAGACCACTCGCTCTCTCATTTGTTTTTTTCTCTTGATTTTCAGTCATTTATGCCTGTTTCCTGGCATACTTTGTAATTTTTGCTTGAGTACTAAACACAGCGTATGAAAAACTGTAGAAGCTCTGGATGGTATATTTCAGAAATGATTTTCTTCTGGCAAGCAGGCAGAACAGAGATAGATCACCTTGATCCAAGAAGGGACTGAGTTGGTTTGAGGTCTGTCTCAGGCTTTCAAGAGCTGGTCTATTTCCAGTTTGCCCTACCCCTGGGCCCTTTCTCAACGGTGACCCCTGAAGGAGAATTTGTGTGTCCGAGCCCCATGAGCACGTGCCAGTGCCCTTGCTATGCTAGCTAGTCTCTTAGCAGCTACCTCCAGCTCGGTTTCCTGAACTCTTACTCCATAGAGGTTAGAACTTGGCAAATAAACATCTGGAGGGCAAAAAGCTATACAGAATGATTTTGTTTCTCTAGCTCAGTGAGACTGCTGATAAGCTCTAGGCTTCCATTTTATGCTTGGTCTCTAAACATAATGCCATGGATTGACAAAAAAAGAGGCAGAGAAGGTCTGGATCTCCACAGCTTGTTTTCCTTTTCTTTCTGGTACCTGAGACCTTCAAATCCTGGTTGCCTTGGTTGTTCTCCAGTGCCTTCAAGCAGCTGTTAGTTGTATTTTATCAACTTTTATAATTTTTCTTGATGGAGAGCTTGGTCTGATACCAGCTATAGTGTCATAGACAGAAGTCTCTTCACTCATTACACTTTAGTCGTATATCAAAATCCATGAAAAAAATATAATTTTAGGGCTGAATAAATATCACTAATGTCCAAAAGGAAAAATACCAAATGAATAAAATTATCACTAAAAGAAAAGTTAAAATTAAGTGATATTTTTGAAGCCTAGAGGGCTTCTAAATTTATTTTCAAAAATCTGAAATATGGGATACTGTATGCAAATATCAAGTGACATACTGGGGCTTTATCAAGATCTCCCTCTGATAATATAAATCCAGGGTCACATTCAGAGCAATTCATTATATGTATGCTTAAACATGAATTGACAGTTTAATTAAAAGAAATAAAAAGAACTGCAGGAAACAAAGCCTAAAGATGATCTCAGGTAAGAACACAGGCTGAACGAGTTCACGTTTGGTCGTACCTTGCCAGCTTCCGTTTCCGTTTGGCTGCGGCGGTCATGGCCATGTAGGACGGCACTGTGCTTCGTACAGGCAGGAGGTGTTTAGTGGAGAACGAGGAAGGGGCAAGCCTGTATATTGAATAATACAAAAGAGAAAGCAATTTTGATTTCTACTATGGAGAAAGGCTACACACTTACATGACTGGAATACCACTCCATAGAGAAAGATAAAGGAAAATATTACACAGTACTATAAAACTTCCCTTGCTTACTCTGGAATTTTGTTTTCTCATTTTTACACTGTAGAGTTGCTATCAAGAAATTCCTGCATTCCCAACAGCATGGAAAGGTGAAGGTATCGTTCCTCCCATATTTAGATCAGCTGTGATAATACACACAGATGAACTGAGAAGAGTATGTCTGCTTGGATGACATCCAGCCAGCCATACCTTAGACATATGACTACTTCAGAATAAGCTGAAGTTTGCTAAACATCAATAGAAACTGTGACATTTTCTTTATTGAAGATAGTAATGAATAATAACATGGTAATCTTCCAATAATTGCTTGTAGCATCCGACTTTAGTATGAAGAGCAAACTAAATGTATCTTAAGGTCTCTTCTAGCCTAACAAAGGTCAAACAACTTAAGATGTCAAGTTGAAGACTTTAAAATTGATCTATACAGTAATAGCTAAAGAAAAAGAAAGCAAATAGTTTAAAGGCTACCAAAAAAAAAAAAAAAAAAAAAAACAATGGACAAATACTCTTTTTCCATACCTTTGTAGAACGTTATTGTTTGGTACTGATTGTTGCTCAGGCAATCTACTGTTCAATATCTTGGTGTCTTCACATTTAGTAAACGTAGAGTCCAAGTCCTCCTGTCTACATTCTTTTTTCCCGCAGACAGGGATAGCTGCTTCATATGCCATTTTCAGAGAATAGTCGCTGTTTGTATTTGAGCTAATGGCCTGGAAACTCATAGGATTAGACAACGGTTTTAGTAAGTTCACTGTAGGTGGATTTTGTGAAGTTTTCCTACAGTCTTCTGGGGTGTACACAATAGGCTGAAGTTCTTTGCTGAAAGAGTCGTTGAGCTGCACACTTTCAGACGGTGCAGACTTCTGGGTATGCTCTGCTTTCAAGGGGGAAGGCATGAGTTTTCTTCGAGTTCTTTTTGGTGAAGGAATGTTAAGAAGATTAGATTCACTTGAAGATGTGCCTGAAAATTAAAAAGAAGTTCAATAATGTTGCTAAATAGTTTTTATTTAAATTCATCGGGGTGACATTGGTTAATAAGATTACATAGGTCTCAAGTGTACAGTTCTATGATATGTGATTTGTACACTGCATCGTGTAGTTTTCCAATAATCCTATCAGTTAAAAAAAGTAACACTGATTATAAAGTACATTTTCTGCCAAATGATAAAAATTTAAAAGAAAATAAGTAAGTTGGAAAGGAATATAAATCATTTGTTACTAACTTTATAAAGAGATTCTATTAAGAAAATAAATAATAAATGGCTAATATCAATATTAATTTATAGATATAGCTATCTTGAGATATTGAGTAATTGTGAAAACAAATTTCCAGGCAATTACAATAACATCTGCAAGCAACTTCCAGCTTTCATGTTTGATTTAGGTTTAACATAACAAAAAGTATCAACATTTGTGGGCATAGAGATTTCTAACTGGTTCTATTGTAAAATATCACTAGTTCATTGCTAATCGAGTGAACCTCTATTCTAAGAATGTCAATATCCAATAAAATCCAAGATGAAAGAAAGAACTGCATCTTATAATATGTCATATATAGTTAATTAAGCATTCTGGTAGATTGATTTGTTTCCTGTATCATACATAATTCATAGGTTTGCAAAAATTAGATTAATACCAAGGCTAAATAAGCCTAATTTGAAGAATTCACAATCCTCTTACTTGACCATTCTCTCTCTGTAAAAGCAAGTCTCCCAAACGTCAAGTAACCAAGTTTAATACCCTTCTCTTAGCTACTTCTGTAGCTTTTCAAAGTGATTTCCCTACTACCTCTCCAGCATCTTTTACCTTCTTCTTCCTCCATTCAGTAAATGTATACGTTTCCCTAGGGATATGTACTTGACCTTCTAGTTTTCTTTCTCTACACTCTCTTATTTCTAATTATCCTCTTGCCACTGCCTTCTCAGTCACCTGGGTCTCAACCAGAAATTTTTAAACTTTTCCTTGTATTTCCCAATCTCCACCAATTCCGCCTCTGTTACACTTACATAGTTAAAACATAATTCTGATTGTGCCATTCTGATAATTAAGCACATTGTAATGTTCAAACAGAAACGCAGTATCCATAGATTTTTAATAGAATTCTTGTTTGTTCGTCCAAAATTAAGAGACAAATTGTTTTGTTTAAACTTAAGTGTGAATTCCCACCATACTAAAGTACGTAACACCTCCCAAGCATGATTTTTTAATGTACAAAGTAATAACTTGGTTACATACATAACAATAAACTTGACCTGCTCCAATATGCTTATCTTGTATTTAATTAACTTTTTTTCCCCTTGTTCTGCCTATTTCATTCTGCTGAACTTCATGGCACCTGACACAACATAATTTTGCTTGGAGTGTATTGTCTGGGAAGAAACTATCAATATTATGTGTATTTCTGCCCATGTTTTCAAATCATACAGTAAATTTCCCAGTTGACTTTGTATATGCTTTATGGTATAATATTAAAAACACTGAAAGCTGAATAAGTGTTATGTATTTCAATAAAGCAATTGAAACTTTCAACCAAGTTAGAAAGCACACTTACAGCAATCACCAACAGCACATGAATTATTAAGTTAGTTGACAGTGGGCTCTGCTATGGCTCGGTTGACAATTACCCTCTAGGAAATACAATTTAAAAACAGGAAGAAAAAATATGATCCCTGTTCTACTAAGAAATTTTACTTTTCTGAGAACTAGATAAATGAGATCCAGATCTTAAAATAATTTTCCACTCCCTTTAACATGACATTTGTCAAATTTTCCATTACCAGATATTTTTATACTAATGCTGCAGTATAAAGACAGTTACTTTTCTCCACTGTGCTGCTACCACCAATTTGGTGGCTATTAATAGCTGGAAGATTAACTTCTTTTCCCATGAGAGGCAGCAGGGGTATATAGAGGATAGAAAACTATATCAAGGATAGAGAACTGAATTGGGAGTCAGGAGACTTGGATTCTATTTCTGGCTTTGCCAACGACTTGCTGAGTGACCTTGGGCAACTCATTTAAGCAGAGTGGGCATTAATACCCCCCCCTCCAAGGAAATACTACGTTTTTATGTATAGGTTATTTTCTAGGATTAGTTAATATCTATAAAATATTTAACGTTCAAAGAAATGCTCTGGAAATATAAATATGCTTTAACTGTTAGCATTACTACTTCACAACGGAGCGCTGTAACTGACTTTCCAGTATCCCATCAATACTTAACTCCCAGGTAAGACTGTATTTAAAACACTGTCTCCCTTTCAGTTTATCAGGTATCCAGTTTATCAAGGCTGTGATAAACTGGATTATAAGCCAAAGTAGACACATGTCAGTGCTATTTAACTTAGAACGCAATGAAACATGAAATCTCAAGGGATAAGGATTATCCACAGTCACTATTTTTCTTTCACATATCTAGACATGGATAATTTCTGGAATGGCACTGGGCAAATTTCCGTGACGGTAGACCATTTCCCCCCTTCTGCTTATAAAGAGCATGAAAATGGGGGCAGAGGGAGACTTCTATGAGACACTGATGAATTATCTACCTGTTCTGTGGGATAATGTAAACATACACTGAATATCAAATTCTGATATGATCAAACTGAGTAACAACTGTCAGTGAGAAACATTGTCACGTTACAATGATATATCTTTAACTGTAATTCTGGTGTCCCAGCAGGACATGATAACTTAAAGGAGAAACATGGAAATGGGGTACTTGATGTGGGTTCACATGCCATTGTTTTATTGGGCCTGGAAGAAAAAATGTTATAGACTTACAGCATATGCAAAATACAAATACAGGCAAGCGGTTCCTTTTTTTTATCTCTTCAATTATTTAATACAGATAAAATAACAAGAAGAAAATACATAGTTAATTCACAATTACGTAGGCTGACTAGTTGCTAAAAAAGATTCAAGACATAACCAGAGCAAAAATAAGATTTAAAGCCCTGGCTGGTGTGGCTCAGTGGATTCAGCACCAGCCTGCGAAGCAAAGAGTCGCTGGTTTGATTCCCAGTCAGGGCACATGCCTGGGTTGCGTGCCAGGTCCCCAGCGGGGGCAGGCGAGAAGCAGTAAAACATGGACATTTTTCTCCCTCCATTTCCCTCTATCTAAAAATAGATAAATAAAATCTTTAAAACAAAAAAGATTAAAGATGTAAATGAAAACTGAATAGTACATCCACTGTTACTATTAAGGGGTAATGACTCCACTTATCCATGGAAATAAGAACACAATAAAAACAACTGATATTTCAACTTGAATATGGTTTACGAAATATAAAAGTACTTTTCTCCTCTACCTCGTTAGGTAATGGAGTACCTTTAAGAGAGTATGGCAAACTGGAGAGTGTTGGGTACTATATATTTTACTGTATATTTTAATGTGCTATAATAATCATTGACTATGCTAGCCCTAGGTCTATAAAAGAGATATGCTGTACTTTTCCATTAGAGGATATACAGTAACTTTCCAGAAGAGCAGGCTTGGGCTAGTTGTAGTTTCCTCTGATTCAGCCTGGGAAAATACTATCTAACAAGATTCTTTAATTCTTGAGTCTACAGAGTGGAAATGATACAGAAGGAACTGGGAAGCTGATTATAATTCCTTTAAAAAGCCCCCATAAAAATAGAAATCATGTAGTTATGATTTTCAGAACAAGGGAGATGAATAGATGATATCAGTCTATAAAGTATCTCAGCAACATGTGTGCTTTTCAGGAGGGGATAAAAATTAAAAATGAATTGGTATAAGGTAGGCTCTCATTAACTGGAATAGAAAAGACTGGCAGACACTTGGAAAGACAGCAAGTCTTCTCTCCATCTAAGGAACCAGCCCACCACATCATATACTTGAGTATAGGAGGTGGTAGGTAGCAATGTATCTTATGGTCTGAAAAAGTTTGCTATTTCCAGACCACCGTTTGGGCCTTTAACTCTCCAGGATATTACAGATCTACTGCCTTTCTACTGCCCCGGAATGGGTATGACTCAGGGACGTGAGTATGACTTGTTGAAACGTATGTCTAAATAATAATGGTAATAATAATAACCACAAATGTTAAGACATTTAAAACATGTCACTACTACTATTTACAATCCAGAATCAATGTTTATTTTATTTATGAAAGAAAAAAGTTGTAGTCAGCTACAGTGTAAGAGAAACAATCTAAGAGTACTGAATCTACATAAAAAAAATTCACTGTTTGTTCACCCACCTAGTATTAATAAGCACTGGACATGTTTCCAACCTTTTCTGGGTATTGAGAAGACAGCAGAAAATTAGACAGTTAAGAACTTACATTTTCGAGGGGAGAAGACAGAAAAAGAAATTCTCTTAATAAAGTAAGATAATTATGACAAATGAGTTGTGAAGGCAATAAAACGTTGAAATGGAACAGAGACTGATGGGAAATGGGAAAGGTGTTAATTACAACGAGCAGGGAAGGTGATTCTAAGGACGGAATATGGGATCTAAGACTTGAGCGGCTATGAAGGAGCCAGCCCTACAAGGATCTGGGAAAGAGGCAGAGGAAATAGCAAGGGCTAAATAACTTCGCCGAGCTCAAGAAGAAGAGAGAAGGCAGTGAATTACAGGGAAAGGAGAAATAAGAAGTGGCCATGTTGTGTCAGGGTTTATGAACAAGGTAAAGGTTTGGATTGATTCCAAGTGCAAAGGGTTATCTGTAGAGGACTGTAAGCATGAATATAATGTGACATGATTTATGTTTTCAAGAAAGATTGCTTTGCTTACTGTGTGGGGAAAAGAGTATGGAAGTGCAAGAGAGAAAAGAGGAAAATCAGTAACAAGGCTACTGCTGTAGCTTGGGTGAGAAGTAACAAGCTTGGATTAGAGTGGCAGCAGTAGTGGTGGAGAGTTGTGGAAAGGGTGTTTGAATCAGATACTCAGTTAAAAACCATATAAAGTAAATCCAGAACATATCCAATGTCACATACATAAAGATGTGATTAGCTGCCCGACAATCAGGAACAAAGAAGAAAGTTCTTTGTTCCTGATTGTCGGCAAAGGAGGAGTATATATTAGTTTTACACAACTTACTCAACAGAAATTGACCGCTTTCCATGAAGTCATGAACCATTTCCACAGGCATAATTATAGAGGAGTTCAAAAGGTACTAAGTGTCATTCCCTTAAACTTGGCATTCTCTTGTTCCTGCCATTTCTTTTCCCCAACCCCACTCAACAGGCTGAGGCCTCATCTGCTATTGAGGAGCTCGAGTCTATGTAAATGCAGGTGCCGTGGACTCTGCTTTCTTCCCTCTCCAGTTTGGATGCTCATGGACTTGAGGCAGCAGACACCCTTTGGGGTTTGAGAATATGATTTCTTATTTACAGATGATGGGTATCCTTACCATGCTGGGGTAGAAAAGGGAAGAAGAGTGGGGCTAAATAGTACATGGTTCCAGAACAAGGGTGGCAGACAGAAGTAAAGTTAACGAAAATGGACTTCGGCTCCTAGGAAGTTTTACAAAGGACAACATGAGGGGAAGATTTAAACTAATAGGATGGTATGGAAAGAGCATCTCCTTCTAGGTGAGGCACTCCGCATTCTCTGCAAATTCATCTCTAGACAGCCTCACACAGCGACACGGAGTTATCGCCCATTCCAGACACAGGCAGACTGTGACCTGACAAACAAAAACTGATTGCTCCGCTCCTCAAACCATGCTAATTATCGCATCCGCTTCCTTAAAAGAGTCAACATACGTACACAGACACACACACACACACGTTCCGGCACAAGTAATGTTCCTTTTTTACTACAAAATCTTTTATTACAAAATCATAAGCAGATAATTCTGTCATAAGCATGTAATTCTGTAACAACATCACACTCAAGCACACCATATGACATTTTAGGTGAAAAGTGAAAATTCAAACTTTAAATTATTACACCCACATTATTACCCTACCAACCACACATTACTTTTTGCTGGGCCCTGTATATATAGTGAATCCTGAAAATGCAAAATGTTGTCCTGTAATTCATGTTTGGATCACATAAATATGATATAAATGATATTAGGCCTTTTTCTTTCTGATGGGGGAGGAAGACAGAAAGGCACCGAATACTAGAAGAATTTCTCACTAGAAGAGCTGGTATTGGTTGGCTTCACCTTATCTGTCTTCTTTTCAAATATCCATAGTACAAAAAGAGATATGAAGGCAAACTATGAAAAGGACAACCAATTTTAGCCAAGTTGGTAACCTGAGTAGAGAGGCATCTCTCTCCCCTTCCAGATTCCCTTTAAAATAACCATATAGTAGACACAGAAGAAAACTTGCCCTTGTGTTGGTAATAAGGGAAAAGTACCATCTGCACACCCGACAACATTGTAAAGAATATTGTGTACCTAGAAGTGGAATAAACGATGGCAGGGAGAATAACTTACAATATTCCCCCACTTCATCCTTAAATGTCCTGGGAATTAGTAAAAGACACCAGTAGAATGTCACTAAAGTCCCTTATATTAGGAACAGGGTAGGGGAGCAGATGGGGTAGGAGGAGAAAGGTTGGGAAAGGCTATGGGATATAGCAAAATGTCAATATCTGAATACTAGCAGTAGCACAAACAGGCCCAACATTCAGTCCTGGCCCAGCTGGCTCAGTATAGAAAGGAGCACGGGACAGAAAGCGCCCAACACTGCGGGCCTCGCTCCCTGCACTGATGACCACACCACGCGTGAATGAAAACCTCCTGGGCAAAGAGGTAGTTTCTAGCTGAGACTACTTGTGGCTCTGGTGCCTCTTCTACACTCCCTGGGCTGTTAGGTCCATGAAAAGAAATGCATTTTTCCTGTATTTCTGAACCTTAATTTTGACTTGGTTCTCAGTAAGTTATGGGGAAAGCATACTTATAATAAGTACAGGGGAAGCTCACTAGATCGCTACAAGGAGGTAACGTAAAAGGAAGGCAGAGCGGGCATAAACTCAGGCTGGAATTCCCAACAATCCAGGTGCCATGTTTTCCACGACACAACGTTGAGTCCCTACCACAGGGAGAATCAAATGCATTAGGATAATGGCTAAATAACATATGGAACATTCACAATTATACTTATTTTACAGACTGTTTGATGATAGGGGAAATATTCATTTAAATGAAGTAGTATATAAGTTTTATATATAGCTTGTTGTCAATTTAGAAAAAAACAAACAAAAAAGCCACCATATACAGACCCTGCAAGCAAAAACATGGGGGATGGATCAAAGAAAACAGTACAGAAGCAAATATGGCATGTTCCATTAAAATATTAGCATATGTTACAGCTGGAAAAAATTCTGACTAATTAAAAAAAATTTTAAAACATTTGATTACTTTTTAAATACATGCTGCTTATATAAAATTATATAAAAGTATATTTTTATGAAGGAATATCTGATCTGGGGTGGGAGGGTGGAAGTCAGGAACCTCCTGCCCACCCCAGCTTTATGAAGCCTCAGAACGTCTTAGGAATTGAGGCATAGGTTGTTTCTGAGAGCGCAGGGTAGAGCTACATTTGAAGAACTAGTTGAAAGTCTGTATGAGGAAGTAGCTGGGTCAGCCTGACCCTGTCACCATTACCTACACTTCCAGGAGACTACTCCTTCGTCACCCTGTTAAAAGACAAAAGGCGTTAATCTCTGAAAAAGTTGCAGACTTGGGTCAACACGCATAGCTGACACTAGGGGGATTAAATAATTTCTCAATCAGGAATGTATACAGATTTTTTCCTACTTGTCTAAAATAGTGGTAGTTGAGCTTATCTCCCCCCTAAATGGGAAAGCAAAGAGTTCTTTCCAGATAAACCATAACAAAAAAAGACCGAGGT
The DNA here is from genome assembly GCF_022682495.2 of Desmodus rotundus. Classification (NCBI taxonomy): domain Eukaryota; kingdom Metazoa; phylum Chordata; class Mammalia; order Chiroptera; family Phyllostomidae; genus Desmodus; species Desmodus rotundus. The sequence continues at coordinate 26,697,246 of NC_071391.1, read as the reverse complement.
ATTGACATTTTTAGGTTTTCTCCAAAACTGACTCCTATTTCTGGAGATTGCCCTAAAGCAAAGCTCGTTAGCTGAAAGGCTTAGCTGTGTATACAGAACACATCCAGGGTCACTAGATATTTGATGGTATGTCCTTCTACATTCCAATCAGAACATGTAACGATACACAGGAAAAATAACAGAAAGTAGATTATGCAGAAATAGAAGAGCATGTTAGAATAATCATAATTAATATCTTCAGAGAGATGACAAATTATCACTTCCATGAAACAGAAACACTGAATTAGGAAGAGTTCTTAAAGAAAGAGTTCTTAAAAATTTAAAGTCCCCATCAGTAAATGACTGGATCAAAAAGCTGTGGTACATTTACATAATGGAATACTACACAGCAGAGAGAAAGAAGGAGCTCCTACTCTTCGCAACATCATGGATGGAACTGGAGAGCATTATGCTAAGTGAAATAAGCCAGGCAGTAAAAGACAAATCCCATATGATCTCACCTATAAGCGGAACCTGATCAACAAAACAAATAAGCAAAACAGAACCAGAGACTTGGAAATAAAGAACAAACTGACAATGACCAGAGGGGAGGTACGAGGAGAATAATGGGGGACGGAAGGGGAAAGCAAAGGAACAGGAATAGAGGACTTGTGGGCACAGACAATGGAGGGCAGGGAATGGGGCTGGGATGAGCAAGGGAAAAAAGGAAGGACAACAGTAACTGAACAATAAATTTTAAAAAATTACTTAATTATAAAAAAGAGAGAAAATTTTCCTAATAACTATTTGGTTATTCTAAGGTAAAAAAAAAAAGGGAAAGAAATCAAGTATAAGGGGAAAAGAAAGTTGTAAGATAAAATTGAGGACATCTCCCAAACAAGAGATAAGAAAGAACAAACGAGATACCAGAAGACAGAAAATAGAATTAGAGGATATTAATAAGTGCTCCAAAGAACAGATAGAATGGAAGAAGAGTATGTATGGAGGTATATGTATGTATGCATGTGTATGTAGGTATGTATGTGTGTATGCATACACACATATATGAACATTTCGCACAGTGAAAAGATAAAGGTTTCCAGAGACAAATGCCCATAGGCTGTTCAGTCTAATAAATTTTAAAAAGGCCGATACCAAGGCATATCACTGTTACATTTCAGAACACCAAGGATAAGAGACAGACTCCAAAATTTTCCTGGGAGAAACAGTCACACACACATTCATTCTTATATGAAGAATAAAAATAGCATAACAGTTAACAGCAACACTCGAATCTAGATGTTAATGAAGCAGTATCTTCTCAGCACTTAGAAAAATTATTTCCAACCTGGAAAATACCTGGAAAAATAATCAGAAAATAAAGGATACTGTCCTACATGCACTGTCTCCAAAAAGTTTTACTTCCTATGTACCAATTCTCCAGAACCAACTGGAGGATACATTTTTGTATAATAGGAGAGAATAAGAAAAAAATGTAAACACTACATACAGAAACCTTAAAGCTATACGGGAAATGGAATTTAATACTTCTTAGCTCACCAAGGAACAATATTTACTTGAAAATACTCTAGAGATTTATTTAAATAAGGTGAAAAACTGTTTTGGCAAGACAGGGTAAGAGAAGAAATGTACATATGATTTTAAGGAGTTAAATCCTTATCTTACAAAGGAAAAAAATAAGCAGATAATATCTAAAATTGGAAAAGCACAAACAAGAATTAGCTGTATAAATTTGAAATTCAGAAATTAAGAGAAAAAAATCAGAAGAAACAGCTAAAAGGAGACTAAGAATTGGGAATGAGTAACAATAGGTCAAGGAATACTTCCATAAATGTTACAGCACTTTCTAGCTCCCTAAATTATGTACAGGCTTTACTTTTAAAAATATATATAGACTGAATTTTTTAAATCCTCACCCAAGGATGTGTTTATTAATTTAGAGAGAAAGGAAGGGGGTGAGGGAGACAGAGACATCAATGTGAGAGAGAAACACTGATGGCTGCCTTCCATACATGCCCCAAACCCGCAATCCAGCTTATGTCCCCTGACCTGGAATCAAAAGAGTGACATTTAGGTTTACAGCTCCAACCAACTGAGCCACACCTGCCAGGGCCAGAATCAGCATATTATTTTATTACTATTTTCAAATTAACCAGAATACATACAAATTTAAAGAGTAGTTTGGGATGTACCTGGAGATAAATTATTCAATGAAAAATAACTTTGGCATTACTTTACTTATAAAGGTCTCACAGTTATCCTGAAATTGAAGATGATTTTTTTAGGCTTATAAATACCTCACATAGTTGAAGGCACATAGTACTGAAGTAATAGTTTTATGTACCCGATTGCCTTTTTAAGTCATAAAGCTGTTCTCTTAAAAATGACAATTTAGCAAACATGCACCTATGATGCTAGAAACTTAATGAACTCCTAGGTTTAGGAAAAAAGGTAGGCAGCTCAAGTTATGTCATCAAATAACACAACTTGAAAAATGATTACGTGCTGTAATTCAAACCAGGATTTTCGAAGCCCTCAGAGCCAGGGCTGCTGGAAGACACAGAAGCGCCTCTGCGAAAGCCTCCAATCAGTTTTGTTTAATGAACCCAATCTTCGTCTTTGTAATACTTGTCCATTAATAGTTTAGGAAACATCTTAAAATATTTATATGATGCTTTAAGGCATCTTATATACAACTGAAAATGTGCATTTCAGAATAAAGTGGCTAGTGTTCTATTCATCTGTTCCTGCATTATGGCTAGAGATTCCCGCTTCAAAAAGTTTTGTTTACTGTAAGTCCGTAGAGAGACTTAAAAAGGAAGTCAGACAAAAACATTTTGTTGAGACTGCCAAGTTTTAAAGCCTTTCAAAAGACTTTCAAGTATTGAAGCCACTTTTAAAATGAACTCTAAATGCAAGCATGCAAGTTGTGGAGTAGATGGGAGAAAGAATACAATGTTCGTCAGTAATAGTCCAAATTCTAACACAATTTTCCCTGGATTACAATGTAAGTACATTAACATTTGTGTACTTTGTATGGAATAAAATGTTAATACTATAGTACTATATTAATGCTATAAAACTAATATAAGCTTAAAATCAAAACAACAGTGGAAATCAAAATGAAATTAGAATTAATTTGCCTGGCTCACTAAATTAAATTTGCTAAGTGGTTAAAACAAATTATGACTAAAAATTTGATATTGGTTAAGTGGTGAATGAAGTAAACCAACTTTGTGACATTTGCCATCTCTTCCCCTATAATTTCTGGGATTTTTAAGGAATACGATCAACTAAAGGCAAGGCAATAAAAGTAATGCATCGGATATTCTGACTTTGTTAATGAAACACAGGAGTCTCATGAAGAAGTATGTGAAGAGACATTAGATAAATTGACTGCTTGTGCCTGAAGAGAAACATCTAAAATGTATTTACTGGCTGTGCTGTTCTCTAAGTTATTTAAGTCTGCCTATGAGCACAATCTACTCTCCTTGATTATTTCTATCTTTCGAATATTCCACTTCTCCAAGAAGTCTACCCCACAGATTCAGGCAGGGATTCTGAAATGATTCCATTAGGAAAAAACAGTTGTTTTACATCCATCTGTCTAAATGCAGTTTTAAGAAATGTTAGTATATCCTTCCTTTTACAATATTTTTTTAAATAACATTTATTTTTTATTTATTACAGGAATTTTTCTTAAGCTTTGGGACTAAGTGTTACATAGGGTAATCTAAGTATACATGTAATCTTCTATTACGTATAATACATGCTGCTTCTTACTCAACCCTGCGAAGACGCACGTTATGTAATAGCCCGGCACATTAGCAGATCAGAAGAAGAAATAAAGCAGCGGTGCAAATGAGCGAAATCTCCATCTCTGAATGAGGAATGGGTACCATCTACACAGAGATGAAGCAGGAAACAGCAGTTTAAGAAATACTAGGCAAAAACTAGAAGGTTGTTATAAGTCACCCAGCATGTATTTCATCAGAAAATAGAAAAAAACCAAAGTGGTTTTATGTCTAGTTTCCTAAAGGAAGTTTTAAGAAATGTCCTTTTAATCAAAAAACATTTTAAAATAATTCTTTTAATTATTAAAAGAAATGACCTTAAATTCAATTATTAATAAGTCACATCCAAATAATGTTAAATCATAGGCTTGTTACACAGAAAAAATAAATTAAAAAAATAACTTACACATCAGTGTTACCTAGTAGCAAAAAATGAAAGGCCCAACTATAATAATATAAACTCTCACCTACTTTAACAATGACATTCCAAAGTTCTAGAAATCATGTAGTTTAGCAATCTTAACTCTGAATTGAATAAAGAAACATCATTCTATTCTGTCTCTCTCAGTTTTAAATAAACCTTTAAAATACGATTACTAACTGGCAATTTCGTGTGGTTTCTTAGGTAGCCTGGGTCTATATTTATTTTTAACTGTTTGAAATACTCCACAGATGGTTCTCTTAAATAAAGGGACTGGATAATTTATCACAAATGATTTAAAAATCTCTCTCTTAAAAATATGGGCAGGCCTTCTGGGGTCATCTTTTGATGTTCCATATCATGTGTCCCGCATGATTTTTACCCAGAGGACTGATTTATCAAAAGCTCAAGCCTGCAGACTTAGGAGATTTACAGAACTGTGTGCTAGCGTACCAAGCAGAATGCAGCATTTGGCAAACATGAGTCACAGGATGCAACGCAGGGTTCAGGACAGGGAGACGCTGATGAATGGGATGCGATCTAACTGAGGTTTGGTACAAAATGATGGCAAAGATTTTTCTTTTGCTAGCAGTCGTGTCAATATGTGTGTGAGAAGGTACTTTGGGAAACTATGCTAAATTGAAATTAGTTGGCAAAGTCCTAAAATGAAATCAAATATTAATATATGTATTTCAATAAACACCTGTAGGCTACAAGTGATTGATACAGTTATTGTACTAATCATAAATCTGGATTCCTTTTAACAGCCCTGTGACTCATGGAATTCATAGCCGCAAATGACACAGGTAAATAAATTTTAACTACTTAAGAAATATGTAACATTAAGCTACTATTGAATTAACCAAACTAATATATTTTATAATGCATTCATAAGGTACTATCGCGGTTACTGTGGTATTAATGTCTATACAGATAATATCAGTTATTTACAAATATTACAAAGAGAATACATTTTCCCATGTAGTATTAAGAACCGTCACAGTCATTTAAATTAATACAGCACTCTGAACAATAAATCAACCATAACTTTCTAACTCCTGCCTGTGGGAAATAGCAGATTACCATGTTTTCCTCTCAGTCTCATCTCCCTAATACTCATGCTTACTTAACACATAAAAAAGACAATGCAAATAACCTTTTAACTTATAGTAACATCTGCACGGACAGAGGAGTAACTGAGCACAGTCTCATGTATAAAACTAGAGCTCAAATAAAAGGTATTTAGGACTACAAGCATGGCTACTGTTGTTACTGGTAATGATTAAGTTTTGTTGACAAATAAAAAAAGGAAGATTATGTTTATATTTGCTAATTCGTAATTAGAATAGGTCTCCTATTTTTAAAATATTTCCTTCTCCTCAAGTAACTTTAGGGGAAAGCTGAACTTACGTTGGAACTCTATATTCAATCAGAATATCTGTGCTATAGTCATACCAGTATCTTCTTTTATTGTACTTTAAGATAAAACCACGGACATGGGGTGAAAACTTTAGGAAAAGGAAAGGTTAGAGACAGAAATATTACCAAATGTGAGTTTCCAGATGGATAATGAGGAAATCTTGACTTTTCATTTAATGTCAGAAGTTTTATCAGTTCCATAAATAAGCCTTGCTGCCAGCACCCCACCCTGCACGGCCCTCAGTGAGTGCACTTGCTGTTTTCCGGACCCAAAATAGGTACATGTTTTACTCCAAGTCTCCTTAGGCAAAGACTTCAAGTCAAATATCTATCCCAAAATCAAGTACTGACATTGGTAAACTATGAAAGTTAACAAAATTTAAAAAGTTAGCTTCAACTTAATACGTAATACAGGTTTATTAATATAAGAAAATAAAAATAGTCCATAAAACAAAAATATAACAGACTGTGTCTAGGGATATCTTCAGTAACACATGTGTAACACCCGTGTGAAGCCAACATAAAACTCTGCTGAGGGGTCTACAGGAAGATCTGCACATGGAGAGGGAGGAGATTGGGCATGAAAGAGATGTGAAGGCAAAATTAATTTGCACAATTTTTAAAAGATACTTCCATGGAATTAGATAAAAATTACTGAAAGATAGATTTCTTGGTAAGGAACAGCCAAGAACATTTTAAAGACAAAGAATATCAGAGGGAGATTAGCACTGATACATATACAATGTTATAAATCATCAGTTATTTAAATAATAACTACTATCTCTAGGATATACAAACAGGCAAAAGAGTAGGATAGAAACCCAACAAACAGAACTATGCATGACTACTTACTATATGTAAAACAAAAGATGCCACAGGATGGATTGTGAATCTTTCATCCAAGAATGCAAGGCTCTTTGGAAAAAATTAAGTTAGATTCTTGCCTGTTACATTAACATAAATTTGAAGAAAATAAAAGTGAAAAATAAAAATAACTTATAGATGAGAAGGCCTTTCCCACGATTCCAAAGGCAGAGGAAAAAAATGAAGCTATTTCATTAAATAAAAGTTTTAAAATGAAATTCAGAAACAAAGTTAAGAGTAAATGACAAACTTGAAGAATACTTGCAACATGCGTCTTACAGGAAAGAGTTAGCATCCCTGATGCTCTCATCCAGCCCTGTGGCTTTAAATATCACCTAAATGCTAACAAGTCTCAAAGTTATATTCAATTTAGGCTGCTCCCCTGAACTCCAGGTTCTTACATTCAACTGCTTACATGATGTCTCCACCTGGGTGTATCTTAGACAAAATTAAAACGCTTCAGAATGAACTCCTGATCATCTACCACCTCCACCTTATAAACTAGTTCCACTGGAAGTCTTCCTTACTTCTTTTAAGACGACTTGATTCTTTCAGTTGCCAAGTTAAAAAATCTTAGAGTCATCCCTGACCTTTATTTCTTTCACATCCCAAATCCAATTTGTCACGAAAAATTCTGCTGGCTCTACCTTCAAAATGTATTAGAATCTGACCACCTGTCACCACTCCCACTGCTACCGGCCCAGTCTGAGCCGCCACCATCTTTCACTGGGGTCACTGCAGTGGTCTCCGAGCTGCCCTGCCCTTGCCACACTACAGTCTATTCTCAACACGGTAGCCAGAGGGATGCTTTTAAAACATGATCTCCTGAGATCATGTTAATGTCCCTGTTTTGTTCAGAGTAGAAGCCGAAGTCCTTACAACGACCCTCAAGGCTCTAAGTAGTCTTCTCTATGATCTCATCACTGCTATTCCTCTTCTGCTTTATACCAGTTAGTTACCTGTCTTTCTTGCCATCCCGTGAATATGCAAAGCCTTTCTGACCTGTGTCACAGATTTTGCAGTGCTGGTTCTTTCTGCCTAAAAATGACTCTTCTCCCAGATATGCACAGGGCTAACTCTGTGAACTCCTTCAAATTTCATCAGTGAAGGCTTCCCTGATTTTATTTATTTATTGTTAGAAAGGGGAAGGGAGGGAGAAAGAGAGGGAGAGAAAGATCAATGTGTGATTGCCTCTCACGTGGCCCCCACTGGGGACCCGGCCTGCAACCCAGGCATGTGCCCTGACTGGGAATTGAACCAGCGACCCTTTGGTTTGCAGCCTGTGCTCAATCCACTGAGCCACACCAGTCAGGGCTGCAAAACAAATATTTCTAGGTGGCCTCACTTTCTACACCCTCCCTGTTACTCACCTTTGACTACTCATAATGTATACAACATAGGTAGTTCATGGAATACACAAGATGTACTAAGCAAATAGTTAATCTATGAAATCATGTGAATAAAATATTAAAACAAACTAAGAAGAAACAAAACAAAACCCACTTTCTGAAACATTCTGAAAAGAAAATACACATTTATACAATGTAACATTTTAACTGTCTTTCCTTTTTAAAATACTATGAAAAGGAGTTAAGAGACAAACAAATGTTTTGTTTTACTGTTGACAGGTACAGTCTGTGCAGTTACACTGTAAGTGAAATACGGATTTTTAAATAATGAATAATGACTATCATGTAACAGGTGGTCAGTATTTCTCAATCTTGGTGTTAAAACCCTATTTCCTCTCCAACATCTTGAATACATTATACAGAAAGTATCAAGGCCCAAAGGTATGAAAGAATCTGGAAAAAAATCTTAAGGTTTCTTTCCAAAGATCTCAACTAGGTCCGTTTTAAATGCTTTATAAAAGAAAAATTATACATATCCCAACTTCACTGTCATCTTAATGTAAAAATATAATATTAGGGACTTAATAGAGACCTAGGTAATTCAGACAAGACTCTCTACTAAAGGCAACTAAAATATCTGGAAAAAATATAAAAAACACATGCTTGAAGGCACAGGGAAACAAACAGAGTTGTGAAGAATCACAGGCAAGTGTCAGGAGGCAGCTGGAGGCTACTTCCCGGGGACATTGTTGAGAGCTCTGTGGGCCTGGGTGCTAGAACTGGGATGTAGCCCCCACAAAGAGGAGTTGTTCTTTAAATCTTCCTGCGCTGAGTTGGTACCCTGAACAGCTGAACTCGAGAGGATAAATCAGAGGTGGGCAGGCCCTCTCGGAATCAGCAGGTCAGTTTCAAATTATCTCAATCTCTACAATTGAACTGAAGTGATTTGGGATTGCTAAAGCTTTCAGGAGCTTGGATAAAGCAACTGTAATCCTCAGAAGATTCAAAGTATTTCTATAAACAATTCTGCAAATACATGTCAGATAAATTAGCAGATATTCAAGGAAAGACCACGTGAACAAAAACCAGCAGAAAGAGATAACAGAAACAGACCCAGAGGGTTCAGACTTCTGACTTCTTAAATTGAAATTAAGAACTTAATGGTTTTAAGAACTATCTGACTCAGCTGAAAAGTAAACTATAAAATATCTGAAAAGAAATTTCCAGTTAAGAAAAAACAATGAAAAGCAGGGGAAAGTAAAAGGCATACAGATAAGACAATAAGAAGTTACTATGCAATTTCTGGAGTCCCAGAAATAAAGGAGAAAGCAAAAGTGGCAGAAATTCCATATTTTGCTATATATAATGTATTCCTGTATATAATGCACACCCACGTTTTTGGCCCAAACTTTCAGGGAAAAAATCTTTTGTTTTAATTTTTTAATTCATACATTTATTTATTTACATTTAGATACTTTCTTTGTATTATAAAGGAATTTCAGTATTTATTTTTGAACATATTATGGTACAAGAAATTTTATGTACCAAATAATCACAAAACACAAGCACAGATACAAGGTATTTCCGGTACTACCTAGGTATAATGCACATCTTTATTTTCCCTCAAAAATTTTGGCAAAAAAGTACACATTATACATGGTAAAATATGGTAATATTAGAAGATATAATGGTTAAGAACTTTTGAAAACTAATGAAAGATAATCCACCCACAAATTCAGAAAGTTCTATGAACCCAAGTAAAAGAAGTAGAAATAAAATTACATAGGCACTATATGGCCAAAGTACTAAAATCCCCCCCCCAAATAGAAAATATTTTAGGAAGCCACAAGTCAGATTTCATTCAAGAAAACAACACCTGAAGGCTACTTTAACAGCAACAACAAAAGCCAGAAGATAATAATGTTTAAGTGGTAAAAGAACACTAAACTGAAATTATATACCCAGCAAAATAGTCTTCAAGAAACATAAAATAAATATATGTTCAGATGCACAAAAATTAAGAAAATTCATTAATAGCATAATCACTGTAAATGAAATGCAAAAGATTCTTTAAAAGAAAGAAAAATAGTATTGGGTGAAGATACACAGATGCTAAAAATATATAGAACAAAAAAATTAAATATGAATGAACATTGACTGTATGGACAATAAAAATAATATTCTATGGGTTAATAAATAAAGAAAAATAAAGTCCATTTTAACAATGGTATATATGTCAAAGAAAGGTTAAAGGTGTTAAAGAATTTGAAGCTTCTAGCACTGTCTGAGAAGAGGGTAGAAGTAACAAAGTTACTTTGATAAACAGACTTTGATAAAGCAAGGATATATGTTAACCAAAGGGTAATTACTTAAAGAATATAGAATATAGAGCTTCCAAGCTCACAGAGGTGAGCTTAAAGAAATGTGGCATGGCTGCTATATTAATAAAGTTAAAAGTAAAAAGTAGAAGGGTAATTTTATAATAAAAAGATGTAAGAATTCTAATTCTGAAATATACAGATGTAAAAATGTAATATCCATAAAAGCAAGCAAAACTTGGCAGAACCGAGCTGGGCAATGTGTGAGAGGCAGAACACCCCTCCCCCTGAAAGATGCTCATGACCAGCCCTGAAACCTGTAAAGACACTACACTGTGTGGCAAAAATGGGTTTGCAGATATAATTAATGTTAGAGGATTTTATCTTATTCTTTTAGTATAAAAGAAATCCTTTACTTTTTTCAAGTGTTTACAAAAATAATTTTATGCTTAAGCCTTGAAGATAAGTGGGGAATTTACCAGTTTACGGTTTCAACCCAAACTCAAGCACCCACTCGGGGTGTAGCACTATTCCAGGTGCAATGAAAGGGATCTGAACCTTAGAAACATGATTACCACCTTTCACAGAATTCTAAAATAGGGAGATTATCCTAGATCGACGATTTTCAACTGGTGTGCTGCGAGAATTTTTAAAACACGCGATACCTGACTATTCAGTCAGGGGCACTGACCTCTTTTCCCTCAGACTGTCAAATAAAAAAGTGACAACAGCCAACACAACAATAGCCGTCCAGTATGAATGAATCAAAATTAAACGTACTTTTTTGGTCAGATTGGCAACAAATATATTTTTTGGTGCACTGCAGAATTACAGTAATTAGTTTATGTGTGCCACGAGATGAAGACAGGTGAAAACTGCTGTCCGAGAGTATCCAGTGGCCTCAATCTAGTCATTAGGAGCACTTAAAGCAGAGAACTTTCTCCAACCGTAGGCAGTAAACCTGAGGCAGAAGGGAAGCTCAGAGAGATTCAGAGTATGAAAATGATTTGACCTGCCTTTGTTGGCTAGGAGATGAAGTGATGAAGAGGGTCATGTGCCAGGAAAAATGAGTGACCTCTAGAAAGTTATAATGAACCCTGGCCAATAGCCAACAACAAAACATGGATCTCAGCCAAACAGCCACATAGAACTGAATTCTGCTAACTACCAGAATGAGCTTATTAGAAGAAGCATATTCTCCTGTAGAACCTCCAAATAAGAAAGTCAGTGGCCTTACACCTTGCTTTTGGCCTTGTGAACCTCTAAGCAGATTAACCAATTGAAACTGCTGGGCTTCTGGCCTATAGAACTCTTGAGATAAAGTTGGTATGTTTATGTTAATTTGTTAGGGCAGCAACAAAAAACATACAAAATAGAAAAATCCACAGTAATAGAGGGAATTTTTAATAGGTCTCCTCAGTATATGATAGAACATAAATTAAAATATAAATCAGTAAGAATAAGATTTGAAGAACACAACCAATTTGAACTGACATATAGAATACTGCAACTAAAACCTAGAAAACATATATTCCTTAAAAGCATTCTTGGTACATTTCTATAAGCTAACTATATGGTGGGCATAAAGAAGTATCCACAAACTTCAAAGAACTAAAACCATATAAAGTAGTTTCTCCAAATACAATTCAATTAAGCTATAAATCCATAACCCTAAAATAGGCTAGGACAAAAACAGTAACATAAAACCTAGTAAAAGTAGATAATGAAAGATAAAGAAAGGGAGTAATAAAAATAAGAGCATATACGATGAAATAGAAAACAAAATCCACAATAAAACAGAAAACAAACATCCAAGAGAAAAAACCAACAAAACAAATATTTGAGGGGCGGTTCTGACAGGAAAGGATAATACTAAAATAAATAAAATCAAATACACAAAGCTACCGAGATGTGCCTCATCCCCTCTTAAAATGTATTACCATAATACCAGTGATAGGAAAAAGTAACAGTTGCCAATAGGAGAAACTGGGTAACTTTTGGAAGTTGAAAAGCAGATGGATCAGATCAATGGGAAACGCAGAAGAGAAAAATCAGGACCCCAGTTGTTATTTCTATGAGAACTGCTTTTGCCCAATCTGTGAACTCAGACAAAAAGACTGGGGAATGGACTATGAGGTGATTATAAACAATTATTAGCAGACCAACTACTCGACAGATTTACTCTGGTGTTATATTATGGGCTAAAACTCTCTAAACAAAGTGGCAACCTCCCTAGCATCAGCGTTGGAATCAAAAGTAAAGTAGGGTCTTGGGAAGATCCAGACTTGCAGAAAAAAGAAGTTTGGAGGAGAGAGAGTAGAGCATGAGGGCAGTTGAAACTACAAGCAAAACACTAAGGCACTCCAAGCAAATAAACAAGCAAGCAAACGAACAAAACGCCACCGACTGCAACAGGCATACATAAGACACATCAGACAAGATGAAACCACCTCACTAGTAATCTGAGAGCTGCAAACTTAAAAAAAGAACATGGACAACAGTCTAGTGTTGCTGTTATTATTCTGGGTTGAGGTAAAGATAAAGTATGCACACATTTGGTACAGCAAAATTCTGAGACTTTGATGGATTACTTCTTTTTTAAAAAAGAAGTAGTTGTCCTCTGACTCAGCAAATCAGCTTTTAGGAACCAGGTACACACTCACAAAGCTGATTACATAGGCATGCTCTCTGATGCTCCATTCACTAAAGGAACACTGATTGAGTAAATTATGGTATGTCTATTCTCTGGATGGTCACAACTGTTAGAGAATACGAGGTAGATTCCTCATGCATGTACCCTAATTTATGTGTGAGCATTCACACGAAACCTAACAAGAGCTAAAAAGTTAGATTACCTAATACAAATTCATATTCTCTCTCTCTCTGCAAACATAATGAAACTACTATCATCATTTATCTCTCAGACAGGACACAAGATTGAGGTTCTGGAGAAAGTCAAAGAGGGCATTCTACTTCTGTATGTACTTCCATGTGTCTGAGTTTTTTTAAACCAAGAGTGGATGTTGTGCAATTAAAATGCTCCATGCACACTTATGAGGTGAGGTAGACAGTGATCTGTCAATAGGAAAACAGGAAATTCTTCACTGTTAGATCTTAAGAATAGCTTATTATGTATTAAAAATTATGATATTCTTAATTATAATCTTCAGTCCTTAATAGATGTTACATTTTAAAGAAGGAAGTAAAATTAGTGCATCAAAAATGGGTAAAATAGCTTAAAGATTTTATTGTTAGAGATATCTAGGACACCAAGCATACTTGTTCTTAGGCCTGTGAAAGATATTGGTTAATTGAAACAATTCTGAAGCTAATTTCCCCATTCATCCTCACAAAACAGCCAAACCTATTAAAAAATTAACTGTTACGTAGACTGATATATAAAGGAGGCTGCCACAGTCTAGAAAAGTTATTATTTACTTAATAAAACAAAAGCCGTACTTACAAGCAGCAGTCTGAACTGGTGCAAGCTGTGGAAAGGCCATGAGCAGAGAAACCCCGGGCAGAGTGTCCTGCTTGGTATGTCCAGTAGTTTGGTCGGCCCAAACAACCACTTTTTTCCTCTCTACCAAATGTTCAATTTCTTTGAAGTCAGACTCAAAAGCAGCATTTGACAGGCCAGCTTCCTTTAATGCACAGTACTGTTTTCTCAGGGTTGGAAGTAAAGCATTCAATACTCTATATAGAGAAGGTGACCAAAAAGGAGAGATAAATACTAAATTTGAAATTCATTATTGTAGTTCTATGTAACATCCAAAATATTAGCAGATCATTCAAATAACTCCTTGTACATACATTCCTTTCAGAATATTTCAACCAACTACATCAACATATTCTTAATACATCAGTATAAACTGGAAAGCATCTTGGGTAGGAATCACGAGCACCAGGCTGTACTCTCAGCTAGTCTTCATGTGCTTCCATCTGATCATGGATAAGGCACAACTGAGGTTTTCCTCTATTACGTGGCAATCAATTAGACGGCCACTACTTATAGCAGGAGATTGTTTAAAGAACGGAATGAATTAAATACATATAAAAGCTTTTTGTGAAGCATAATGAGATTTTCAAACCAAATATATTGTTTTTGTTACTACATACTACAAAATTAAAATAGAAAATTTATATACTGTATCAATTGATGAGACTCATTTTAGGCATATAACATTTAAAAAAAACCACAAAAAAGTACAACTAATTTTTCCGTTCAGTTAGCTCTTCATGAGCTAAACAATGGGCTTCAAGGGGGTTCGAGGAGACAGGTTGTGGACAAGAATGGAGGGTATGGGGAAATCAATGGGACACTCGATTCTTGGCTCTGACTCAGAATCTTCCCAATAGCTGTTAATCGGAGAGGTACTGAATGTATCTTGTTATGTGTTAGACCTCCACGTAAGTGCTCACTGAAGAAATGCCACAGCTAAATAGCTATAAATTTACACACTCAATCAATGGTTCCTAACTTTTAAATCAAAGATGTCGTCAAACAACATGAGTAATTTTGAAGTGATTCAGTGCTGGTGATCCAGTTGACCTATCACATCTAAGAGAACACACCGTTTGAAGTATAAATAGGCCAGTGGGAAAAGAACAGGCATTAATTTTAACACAAGGAAATAATTGCTTTACTACTTACTTAGGAGTCTTTAATATTTAGATAGTAGAATAAATAAATAATCTGTGACACCTTCATTTTGGTGAGGATGAGGAGTACTTAAGTAGGTAATTTAGGAAAAAGTCATTAATTAGAAAGTCAATAAAAAATTATTTACTGAAAACCTATGCTAACTAGGTGCTATGTAAACAAAAGTTAATTGCTATCCTTAGAAAGATCTGCTAGCAATGTTGGCCTTTGGACTTTGACAGCATTCTCATTATTTTCAGAATTGATAGAGTGTTTCACCGTGCTTGAACTGTTTATATAAACAATGTGGGTTATCCTTTAACAGTTGCTTTCCTTTCGGAACGTGTTTTGGGTACACGCTAGGCAGAGGGTGCATACGTGACCAGCTACCAATGAAAACCCTGTGTGCTAAGTATTTATCCGACGAGATTCCAAAAGTAGACAACATTTCACATGTGTTGTCACAACTTTTGCTGGGGGACTTAAGCATATCCCATGTGGGTCCATAGGACATCTGAAAGCTTACATTTGGTTTTCTTCGGATGTTGCCCCATTCTTTTCCTTTTGCTGATTTTGTTTTGCACACTTGTGCTTTAGTACATCATAACTAAGAGTACAACTATACGATGGGCCGTGTCATTCTAGCAAAGCTAGTAAATCTGGAGGGGGTCACAGGGAATGACAACACGTTACGTATGTATGCATGTATGTTTGTACGAATTCATTCACTCATTATATTTTTGATTTGTGTACATATTGTGAAATGATCACCACAATAAGTCTGGTTAACATCCATTACCACAAGTAGTTACAGAATTTTTTTCCCTTGGGATGAGAGCTTTTAAAATCTTTTAAAACTTTCAAATATGCAATACACTAACATTAACTAAGGTCATCATTCTGTGTATTATACCTCCATGACTTATTTTATAATTGGAAATTTGTACCTTTCGACTACCTTCGCTTATTTCAACCATGCCCCACCCTCAGCCCCTGGCAATCAGAATCTGTACTCTTCATCAATGGGCTTCTTTCTTTATCTTTTTCAAGATTCTACATGTAAGGGAGAACATATGTTATTTGTCTTCTAATGTCTGACTTATTACATTTAGAATAATGCCCCCAAGGTCAATGCATATTTTGCAAATGACAAGATTTCATCCCTTTTTATGGCTGAATAATATTCCATACACACTTCTTCCTTATCCATTCATCATCCATTGATGGATACTTAGGTTATTTCCAAATCCTGGTTATTGTATTATGCTGCAATAAACATGCAATAAACATGTATCTTTCCAAATTAGTGTTTTCACTTTTTTCAGAAGTGGAATTACTGGGTTATACGGTAATTTTATTTTTAAATTTTTGAAGAACTTCCATATTTTCAATAGTGGTTGTACCAATTTACATTCCTACCAAAAGTGAACAAGGGATCCCTTTTCTCCACATCCTTGACAACACTTGTCTTTTTGATAATAGCTATTTTAACATATGTGAAGTGGTGTCTTATTATGGTTTTTATTTGCATTTCCCTGATGATTAGTGATGTTGGCCACCTGTATGTCTTCTTTGGAAAAATGGCTATTTAGATCATCTGCCCATTTTAAAATCAGATTGTTTTCATATAGAGTTGTATGAGTTTTTCATATATTTTGAATATGATTTGCAAATATTTTTCCCATTCAGTATATTGGCTTTTCATTTTGTTGATGGCTTGCTCTTGCTAACTGAAAGCTTTTGTTTGATGTAGTCCCACTTGTTTACTTTTGCTTATATTGCTGTTTTTACTTTGCTGTCAAATCCAAAAAATCATCACCAAGTCCAAGTTCAAGAACCTTACCACCAAAGTTTTCTTCTAATGTTATTGTTTCAGGTCTTACGTTGATGACTTTATTTTGAGTTATTTTGTCTGTGTGGTATGTTTTATTCTTATACAAGCAGCTGTCCTCCACTTTTCCCAACACCGCTTATTGAAGACACTGTCCTTTTCCCATTGTATATTCTCAGCTTCTGTCATAAATTAGTTGACCACATATGCCTGGGTTCATTTCTGGGCTCTCTATTCTGTTCCACTGATCTGTGTGCCTGTGTTTGTGCCAGTACCTGTTTTGTTACAGCTTTGTTACATAGTTTTAAATAAGGGACCACAATGCTTCCAGTTTAGCTCGTTCTAAAGATTGCTTTGGGTATTCAGGGTTTTTGGAGGTTCCATACCAATTTTAGAACTGTTTTTCTATTTCTGTGAAAAATGACAGTAAGATTTTGATTGGAATTGCATTGAATCTGTAGATTGGTTTGGGCAGTGTGAACATTTTATCAATATTAATTCTTCTAATCTATGAACACAGAGTATCTTTTAATTTATTTGTGTATTCTTCAATTTCTTTCATTAATTAATGCCTTATAATTTCAGTTAGAGTTACTTGCTTAATTAAATTTATTTCTAGATAGTCTATTAATGCAATTGTAAATAAAATTAATTTATTTTTCTGATAGATTGTTAGTCTATAGAAACACAAATGCAAATGATTTCTGTATATTAATTTCGTATCCTCTAACCTTACTGAGTTAATTTATTAGTTCCAACAGTTTTGGGGGGAGTCTGGGGTTTTCCATATATATGTCATCTACATATAGTGCATTTTACTTCTTCCTTTCCATTTGGAGCCATTTTCTTTTTCTTGTCTAATTGCTTTGGGTAGGACTTCCAATACCATGTTCAATAAAAGTGGTGATAGTGGGCATCCCTAACTTGTTCTTGTTCTTAGAGGAAAAGCTTTCAGCTTTTCACCATTAAGGATAATATTACCTATGGGCTTGTCGTATATGGCCTTTATTATGTTGAGGTATGTTCACACTACATCCACTTTGCTGGAAGTTTTTATCATAAATGGATGTTGAATTCTGTCAAATACTTTTGTGATTTTTATCCTTCATTTTGTTAATGTGATGCACCACATTAAGTGATTTAAGAATGTTGAATCATCCTTGCATCCCTGGGATAAACCCCAGCTGATCACAGTGTATGATCTTTTTCTTGTATTGTTGAATCAGGTTTCCTAATATTTTGTTGGAATTTTTACATCAATATTCACTGGGGATATTGGTCTATAATTTTGTTTTCCTATGTTGTCCTTCTCTGGTTTTACTATCAGAGTAATACTGGCCTCATAAAATAGACTCTTCAATTTTTTGGAAGAGTATGAGAATTGGTATTCTTTGAATGTTTGATAGAAATCACCAGTGAGGCCATCTGGTCGTGAACTTTTCTTTGTAGCAAGGTTTCAATTAGTGATTCAATCCCCTTACTAGTAATTGTCTGCTCAGGTTGTCTATTTCTTAATGACTCATTCTTGGTAGGTTGTATGTTTCTAGATAGTTCTTCTAGGTTGTCCAATTTGTTGGTGTATAATTGTTTGTAGTAGTTTCTTAAGACACTTTGTATTTCTGTGCTGAGTTGTAATGTCTACGCTTTCATTTCTGATTTTATTCCATTAAGCCTTCTCTTTTCTTTTTTCTTGGTGAGTCTAGCTAAAGGTCTGTCAATTTTGTTTTTCTTGTTAAAGTACAACTCTTGGTTTCATTGACCCATTCTATTTTTTAATTTTTTTTAGTCTACTTAATTTATTTCTGCTCTGATCTTTGTTATTTCTTTCTTTCTAACATTAGGCTTTGTGTGTTATTTTTCTAGTTCCTTGAGATTCCAAGTTTGGTTGTTTATTTGAGATTTTTCTTCTTGAAGTAGACATTATTACTATGAAATTCCCACTTAGAACTGCTTATGCTGCATCCCATAAAGTTTGGTATGTTGTATTTTCATTTTCATTTGTCTCAAGGCATTATTTTTATTTCACTTTTTTTTATTGTTGTTTAATTACAGTTGTCCCATATTTACCCCCATTGCTCTCCCCTGACCCCCCAACCCCTGCTCCTGGTCAATTCCCACCCCACTGTCTGTGCCCATTGGTTCCTTGACTTGCTCCTCCCCCTTTTTTCCTCCATTATCCCCCTGCCTGTACCCCCTCTGGTCACTGTCAGTTTGTTCTTTATTTCCAAGTCTCTGGTTCTATTTTTCTCATTTGTTTGTTTTGTTGCTTAGATTCTACTTATAGGTGAGATATTATGGTATTTGTCTTTCACCACCTGGCTTATTTCACTTAGCATAATAGTCTCCAGTTCTATTCATGCTGTCTCAAAGGATAGGAGTTCATTCTTTTTTTTCTGCTGTGTAGTACTCCATTGTATAAATGAACCAGTTTTTTGATCCACACATTTACTGATGGGCACTTAGGTTGCTTCCAGCACTTGGCTATTGTTATTTTACTTCTGATTTCTTCCTTGATCCACCTATTTTAAGATTCACACATTTGAAAATTTTCATTTTCTTCTTGTACTTGACATGTACTTTCATATCACTGTGGTCAGAAAGATACCTGATCTGATTTCAATCTTCTTAAACTTGTTAAGATTTGTTTTGTGGGATAACATACAATATATCCTGGGAAATTTTCCATTTTCACTTGAGAAGAATGTGTATTATGTTGCTTTTAGATGAAACATTCTGTATATTTCTGTTAAGTCCATTGCCCTAATGTGTTAGTTAAGGCCGATGTTTCCTTATTTATTTTCTGTCTGTATAATCTATCCACTGATATAAGTGGGGTATTACACTCCCTACTATAATTGTACTGCTGTCTATTTTTCCCTTTAGGTATGCTAAAATTTGCTTTATGTATTTAGGTGCTCCTACAATGGGGGCATAATATTTACAAATGGTATAATCTCTGGCTGGATTAACCCCTTATTATTATGTAATGCCATTCTCCAACTCTTAATACAGTCTTTATTTTAAAGTCAGTTTAAGTTCTTCTTTAGCTTTTTCCCTCTCTAGAAAATTCTCTCTCCTTTTACTCTGGATGGTAACTTTGCTGGGTAAAGTATTTTTGGTTGGAAAAATTTTTTTTTTCCTGTTAGCACTTTATATATTAAATCAGCTTTTGCACCTACTCTACAAAGTCCTGGTAAGATAATTCATCACTTCCATTATTTTTATGCCATTTAATCCTTTCAAATTCCTTATAAATACTATAATCTGTTTTAACACAGAAGAAAACCAAGGCTTAGTGGGGTTAATTTATGCCAGGTTATACTGCTAATTTAAACTAGTATAAGTTTAAACTAGTATAAAGTTTAAACTAATATAAACTAGTATAAGACCAATTCCAAAACTCATACTCTTTCAATTATGATGTACTACCTCTGTAATGCTTTGGCTCACCACATTTTTAAGTAAGAGTTAGAAATCTTTTTTTCCATGTTGAGACAAAAATTTATCTTGAATGTATTAATCTTTATCTTAAATAGCAAATATAGTATAGTTAAAATAAACTAATGTTTCTTTTATAACTTTAGTTCTTGAAAGTGGTTTAAGTGCTAGTTAATAAGTATTCAATGTCTGCTTAAGGTGTAGATATAGACAGTATGGGAGATTAGGTTGAGTTTACATTCACAGGATCCATCAAGTTTCTCCTTTCCCTTTTTTTCTTTTTAAAAAATAATTAACTTACTATGATTTCCTTTAATTAGAAGTATGAAAAATTAATTACCAGTTATGAGGACACTACTAGAACTCCAGTAGAGTTTTAGACCAGTAGAAAGCTCCACCAGAAATAAATTTCTCATTTTTCCAGAGCATGAAAGTGACACTTAAGGAGTTGATCAACATATCCAAGGTAACAAAAATAAAGACTGTTACACATTTTTGCTATTACGTTACTACGGATTCAAATGATGTTACTACTGAGCTAGTAGAGAGAGCATGACATAAAATTTGGACACTTGATTCAAAGTGTATACATTTTTAGTAATTCATTTTAATGATAGCACAATATCTTTCTGGATATAAATGCTTTAAAACTGCCTACTTAAATATTTAGTTGGTATTAATAGAGAGCGCTTTTAAGAGAGGAAATGATAGCTCAGAGACAGGCAGAGACAGGTTCCTTTTCGTAATATAGGTTTCTTTGGAATTTTGCATTACATGGCGTATGTTACATAAAATAATCAATTCAAAAAATGCTTTTCAAATCATAAAGCATTATAAGAAGGTAGCTGGAGAAGAATCACGTCTTTTATTTTCTCAATGTTCTCAAACTCGTTATGCTTTCTGATGCTAGCAGACACTTAAAAATAATGTATCCCATACCAGATAAAACTCAGAAAAGTGAACTTCTGTGCTTCAGGTTCCTAACATTGACAGTGTTAAAATTTGTAGAATAGGTAAATACATGTACTTACGCCTCAGTTTGCCTGTGTTGCTGTTCTTGAAGACAAGCTAGATCCATCATATGTTTAATTTGTGCTTTCAAATCTTTGTTCTGGAGGTACAAATGGTGACAATGAAGATCTTTACTGAGTTCCTAGAGAAAACAATGTAAATTATACGTCAGATTCCTTTGAGAATGTAAAAATTAAATCAATTTTAATAAAACTTATTTTATACTGATGTCAACAGATTTAATTTCTTTACATATGCAATGATATCCTTGGAAGTAGTTTGAAAAATGAGTGTTCTGGTATAGGCATCTATAACTTACAAGTAAGATGAGTTTTAAGTTTCCTCTGAAGCAGGTCAGAAAGTCATGACAAATTTTATTATGGTGACAGTTTCTCAGTCTATCTAATTTGTTCATAACACTGTGAAAATACATGAATATGATCAGATTTTGCTTAAATGTCACTTCCTTATGGAGGCTTTCCTTGAGCATCATATGTGACAATGGACACTCTCCATCCCTGTTAGTCTCTGTCATAGTATTGATTAGTAACTGTTTATATAGTTTCCATCTGCACTAGACTTAAGGTTCTAGACCAGTGACTACGTCAAACCACTTCAGTGTTATTGCCCCCAGTTTGCAGTGTTTGGAGTTGCATATAATAACAATTTCTTGCTTAAAATCAATCTTGGTATAAGCTTCATCCTACAGCGAAAGTGTAAGAAAGTCTTGTAGGCCCCCGTTTTCCAAAGCCTCACGTGTGTAGGCCCCAGTGCTATCTAACTGACCACCTAAGCACAGGTGGCAAACACAAGGCCTACAGGCTGAATCCGGCCCTCCACCTTGTTTTATCTGGCCCACACCTTGTTTCTGCCCAGCAGCAGCGCCGAGCTCTCGCTTAACTGTTAAGGAGCAGTTACATTTATACAGCCCTAAAATTATATTTGGCCCTTTGAAGGCAACCATGAGGCTGATGTGGCCCCTGGTAAAAATGAGTTACTTATCTTTCCTCAAACTTACTAAAACTTGAGTATGAAAATTGTCAGCTAAGTGGTTACACTGAAACACTGGTAATGATGAAATAGCATTCTCAAAATCTTTAATTGGGAAAATTTCAGTCAATACGATGAAAGAAAGTGAGGGGCTGAGACAGTAGTCCGCTAAAGCAAGGGATCTGTGCTTGGGAACGTCCTCCTGTAGACAATTCCCAAATCCATTTCAGCTTTTCAATATCCCTCCCAACCTGCGGTTGACCAGTAATTCTCTAAAAGCTTAAAAGTCCCCCCACCCGTTTTTAATGCATCCTATGCCCCGTGGTCAGCACCATGGCAGGAGAGCAACGCCAATCTATGTGTCCTCGATATATTAAAGTTTGGGCCCATTTATATGACTCATAATTGTAGTCATGTAAATAATATGACTCATAATTGTAGTCGTATAAATAATATGACTTAAAGAAATACAGTAAGTATTTAGAGAAAACTCTCTTTAGGAGTCAGTATGATACGGTTACAATGCTGGTCTATGTCAGGTGATTTTTAGATTCAGGCGTAACACTAATGCAACCTTAAGCCAAAAATAAGGTCTTTATGGAGACTGACTAAAACTAAGTGCTTGACTAGATGATCTCTTTAGTGTTTTCCAGTTAGAAAATTCAATGATCCTAATGGTGCACTTATTTGCCAAATACTCTGTCTTTTCTCTTAAAGAAAAAAAAAAATCCCTTCTGTATATGCTTCTTCTGTTAATCCTATTCCTTCATTGTCTTGAATGACTCTTCTTTTAAAAAGGCAAGCCTTGAAGGTATAGTAGTCAATAAAGGGCCTTGGCCAGCTTGTCATCTTTGATAAAACAAGTTTACAATTTGAGTCTCTCCTTGTCTTGCTACACTAATGATTAAAAGAGCAGGGCCTATTCTGAGAACTACAAGTAGGTTAGTAATGGCTGAAGTGAAAAATATAATGAGGTATATATAACACCTGACAGGTATTCAGGTGTCAGGCTAGGCCTGGGAAATCATAACAGAGAGATTGTATTAGGGAGAAAGCACTGGGCAGTGATATGATCAGAGTTACATTTTAGAAAGCTCATTTTAGTTGCAGTAGAGAATGAATTGCAGTGCAATTTGAATGACGGCAGAAAGACCAAATGCAGCAATCCGCTCGTGGAAGCGGGGAGGGGGTGATTTAGGGTAGTGGTAGTTGGGGGGAGAGAGAGAGAAGCGGATAGATTTGAGAGATTAAAAGGCAGGTAATGCAGGAGGGCACAGGAAAAAAGAGCACCCATTCGAAAGTCATTGTACTAGGTTTGTGTCCAGAGTTGTATGACTATGGTAAGTCCTTACCACAGCGTTATATGTCAGTTTTCTTACATATAAAATAATGGCTTTTAAATTACTTTAGCTGTAAAAACAGCCACAGGAAAAAGAACTTAAGAGTGGAAGTGGGGTGTCAAAAATGGAAACAGTTCAATTTTTTTCAAATTATAATCATGTATTAAAACACAAAATATCTGAATATAAACGTTAAAATCAATTTTGGAAAAGTTATGTTTAAGAGAGTTACAGCAAACAGAATGATAAAAAAATTCAACTTGACTATATTAAAAAATTAAGTTTATTGAAAATAACCCAAACAGTATTAACTCAAAAAATGCTACTAAGTAGACCAAAAGACAAAAACAAATTAGCCATAATAATAATGTTAAAAGGAGTATTAGGCCATTTTTTTAAATTGGGAATTTTTTTTATGATAAATATGGGAAAGCAAAGGCAAACTAAAACTAGTAAACTTATACAATTGTTTATTTTTCTCTTACAAGTTCTTAAGCATTTCTCTAGTTGAGGCTGAGTCATAAATTAGAATGTTGATTATATAAACATATTAAGTTATATGAGAATAATATAAAGTAAAGCTATTATAAAAATACTCTAGTAATAACATTTAAAAACTATATATATATTGATTTTTTTAAATGAATGGTACTAATGCCACTTGAATGTAGACCTAAAAATCATTAAGATGGTAAATTTTGTTACATTTTACTACATGCAAAAAAATTTTTAGAACCATGAAAAGGTTTTGCTCACTAGAAGAGCTAAATATTCTATTAGAACATCACAACCACACATAAAGAAAACTAAAGAATCTAGAATTTATTTTAAAATATGGTAAAAACTTTAGCTCTACCAAAATGCTTATAATTTGATGCCATTTAGACAACTGCCTTGAGAATAAGACTGCTTTAGATGGATACGGTGTCTGACAAATAAGCGAAGCTTACTATAAATAAGTAAAAGAAAACAAAAGCTACCATAAACATTCAACATCTGTTAACTTTTCAAGATAATCAGCTCTTGTACACCGATCAGAAACACTCATTTGGCCAGGAAATCAGCTGTTTTCTCTGAAAACCTTTCACCCAGGACATGGCCAGGGTCCTGTGATGCAGACCAGCGGCGTCTGTGATGAGCCGCTACAGTTTAGATGCTTCCCACCTGGCACGGAATTTCAAGTTACATTTTGTAACCTAGATAATCCCTATTATAGTTTATTGATTAACCATTGTCTTTTCTTTTGCTTACTCCTTTTGGCTCATATAAATATGTCTATTGCATCACCTTAAGATGAGTACAGCATTTTTAAAAAATGTGCTCTTGTTCTTCTAGAGTAAATATTATGAATGTTATATCAAAGAAAAAATGACTTTTATAAAAAGGCAAAATTGTATGAATGGGACCTCCCCAGTCTCTCAACTGAGAGAAGATCAATGTTGCTCTATGATCAGAGTCGCAAAGGTATCTTATGACCCAAAAAGTAAGAATTTCTATCTTGGAGGAAAAATTGAAAATGGATTTTATAATGCAGTCAACTCTGTTATGATCCTTCAGTGCGCCTTTATTTGGCTATTGATTTGTTATTGTTAATCAGAATATTATTAAACTATTATTTATTAACCATCTATTATGTGTTAAGTGGTACTAAGTCTTTGCATATAGTATTTCACTTAGTTTCATAATGCCTTAAGTACATTTTAAAGATGAGAAATTAGGACAACGAAGTTAAACAACTTCGTCACATAATTAGTATTAAAGCCAGTGTTCAACGCAACTACCAAGTACCAGAATTAATAACCACTCCAACTCTAAAGTCTATCCTCTTTCCAGTATTTACGTTCTCTGTGCAGGGAATATTCTCAAGTGCTTCATCAATTAAATCGTATTATAAAGTCTCATTCAAGTATATGCTGCACGACACTTAATTCCTCATCCACTGAACTGACTGGCTGCCATGCTTCCCGCAGGACATGCTGAAGACCTTCTAGAATTACTGAGGTATAGATTGTTGGCTGGCCCTCAATGAATCTCCACACTAAGGAACTACTTAGTTCCTATTTGTCTTTGGCTCTCTTCTTCAGAAACAGTGTCTGTTGCTTGCGGCTCCTTTCAATGTCAGCATTAACTACTCTTGCTAGCCTCCTCTCCCTCCAGTTTGAGTTTTAATGCTAAAAAAAAAAAAAAGCCATTTACAACTATTACTATGTAATCAGAGGATCCATTTTCCCGGTCATGATGAATTGGCTAATCTCTTTGAATTGTAACAAAAAATTGATATCTTTGAACATTAATGATCACTAGCTTTATCCATTTGTTCCTGAATATTTTATGCTGCATTTCATTGTATTCATTTTCAGTCTAGTGCTTTTTTAGTAATATGAAGATTGTAGGATTACAATTAGCCAATACATAGTATATAATTTCAGAAGAGCAACATCGGGGTAAAGTTGCTCCTCCTTTAAAAAAAGTATAGGAAGTTCTTTTAAAGTATTAGGTAGTTGAATCAAAATTAGTTACTTTGTTTGCTGGCTGCTTATTCCATATTTATTTACCCCTTCTTTTTTATTAAGAGAACTCTAATTTTGGTTTTGGCAATAATGTGTCCAGCAAAAACATTCACCTTCCCAGATACCCTTGTAGTTAGGGATAGCCATGTGACAATTCTAGCTAGTAAGATACGTCTGCTAGAAATTATTGAAAAAGATCTTGCTCTCACAATATAAATATCCCTCGTGCTCTCTTTCCTTTTCTTCTGGGCTAAGTCTGAACTTGAGACTAAAGAAGGAATAATGATCATGCAACTGTGAAATGACAAGTATAATGATGACTGTGATGACATTTTGTTCATCAAAATGGTACCATATTAAGGTACTATATAGGCGGCACTATATTAAGAAGTGCATATTCTGCCCTGGCCAGGTGGCTCAGTTGGTTGGAGCATCATCCCATGCACCAAAACATTGCAGGTTCGATTCCTGGTCAGGGCACATCTGTAGGTTGTGGGTTCGACGCCGACCCCCAGTGGGAACGTGTACAGAAGGCAACAGATCAGTATTTCTCTCTCACATCAATGTTTCTCTCTCTCTGTCTCAAATCAATAAACACATCCTCGGGTGAAGATTAAAAAACAAATGAATTGCACATTCCCAAGACTTATTGTTAAGGGAGCAAAATATAGCTCTAACTTTAAGACACTAAAGTCTGATTTTTGTAACCATGTGTTCAGATTTCTGAACACAGTTTTAACCTGATTCATCCATTAACCATTATTACCCACCACTACTTTTTATAAATATAACCTTTTGCCACTCCAGCTGAAATATCTTCAGTTTAGTACATACACACACGCATACAGCTTTCAAATCAGCTTTCTTCAGCCATAATATCAGCAATGGTGACCACCTTTAAATGTCTTTTCCCACAAAATATCAAGTACTAAAACAGACTAAAATTACCTAGATGATTATTCCTCAAGTACAGTTTGAAATAAAATTACTTTATTCTAAATCAAAAGCTACCTCATAAAAGAATGCAATTGCTTACGAAAAGCAACAATTACAAGTAACTTTACTCTTCTGAAAGTACAAAAAGGCAAATCTATTTAGTTGGCAATTAGCGAGGCAGAAGGTATATTCAGTTAAAAACAGTAAAATTAGTCAATTAAATCTCAGAGAAATGGAGCAATAACTGTCTTCTGAAAGATATTTACTCAAGAACAAAGATAATGAGTTCAAAGAGCTCAGTTTTTACAAGATAATACTGAATATACAGGCATAGTTTGTTTTATTGTGCTTTGCAGATTTTGCATTTTCATCGACTTCGAGGCAATACTTTCCATCAGCAAAAAGATTATGACTAAGATGATGGCTAGCATTTTTTAGCAATAAAGTACTTTTAAATGAAGGGATAAACATTTTTTTTGGATATAATGCTATTGCACAGAACAGAGTACAGTATAGTATTAACATAATTTTTATATGCATTGGGAAAAATTCCTGTGACTTCTTTATTGCAATATTCACTTTATTGTGGTGGTCTGGAAATGAGCCCACAATTATCTCTGAGGTGTGCCTGTACAAACATGTCTGTACCTCTGGAATATGACCATTTTGACCTAAGAGTCTCATTTCGGTTTCAACACGATGGAGCCAATTAGTATTCTCATCAAATTGCTTCAGTTCCTCCTCTCTTTTCTTCTGTAGGTAACACCGACGGGTTTTCAACATTGCAAGTCTATGATCTCGTTTGCAAGTGGCCTGAAAAAGAATGCATTTAAGTCAACTTAATTTTTAGGGTATCAGATGCATGTGACATTAGTAAAGTAGTAGTATTTTCTTAAGTGTGCAATTGTAGTATATTAAGTAAGGCCACACTTCCATACTTAAAGCTATTTCCTCTTTGAAATCTCACAATATTATTGCTTGCAGGAAAAGATTGAGTTGTGAGTCATTTTTATAAAATTACATGTTGAGGGTTTATGTCTTTAAGAAACACAGTGGCCAAATGGAAGACTATAACGTGTGTGTGTTAAAATATGTTTTCTTAAATGTTTCATTTGAAAAGTCCATACGTGGTTTGATAAGTCCCATGATTTCCTTCCTACGTATGTCTTGCCTTCCCTCCAATTTTAAAGATGTGAAGAAATAGTGTTCTAATGCTCTGATTTTGCCTGTAAGGCCTTAAGGTTGGCTGGTGTAAATGACAGAAAATAGAGCTTATATCAGAGTGGTCATAAATATCTGATCTTGCCTGATGAATAATGGATATTATAAATATTTTCAGTGTTTTACGTAGGCCTGACTCGGGATCAAAACCGGCCTTTTGGTTTCTTACCCCAAGGGTCTTGCACACTATCATAGGAACTGTCGGCCAGAGCTGCTTGACCTGTCCGGGCTATGTGCCAAAAAGACACTGAACTCTATAATCATCAAATATGATGGCTGGACCGGAGACAATAGATCCCCATGGATTAAAATATGTTCCTGCAGCTGACTTTGGAAGTAGGAAACTACATGAAAAAAAAAGAGAAAAGAACAGGAACTACATTTGAACTGGGTCAAAGACCTTGCTCTCTTTAGGAGATAAATTCTTCCTTATTATTTTTTATAAAACATGTATTGACATTTTAGGGAAAAGCTGGGAATTAAAGAGACTTGCAAAAATGTGAAAGCACATCACTCTTCTTACTGCCTTTTTGTTTGATAAAACACAGTTATTTTTCATTACAGCATTACTTATGTTATCATGCAATGGGCTACTCAATTATTTTTTAATTAATACATAATTAATTTTAAAAAGTCATGTATAAGAAATAATATAGAATTATTTTTAAAATAATGTATTTTTGTAAACCTGAGTTTAAATTTCTAATATGGAAATATTGGTAGGCGGAATACACATGAACAAAAGCTCTGAGGTTCCTAAATAATTTCTTTCAAGCAGAAAGGGGTCCTGAAAAGCTGAAAAGTTTGGAACTACTGCGGTAGCAGAAAGTAGGATATGTGGCTTCTTGACTTTCTTCTGCTTATCAGCAGGTCTGAAAGTTAGGCAAGTCAGTTTCAGCGGGTAGTCAGTTACCTCATCTGAAAAAATGAACAACAGCACTCACTGCACGTGCCCGAAGAAAGGCAGTTAAGTCAAACTGTCTTAATTTTGCTTTAACAATTATAAATGTTGTAATACTCTTAAATCAGGGCAGAAAATGATCTGTGGGTCTGATGGCAGTCAATATTTAATACCAAAAAACCCTAAAAGGTATGTTTTGAGTTTTTACTTCTATTGTTCATCAAATGCATCCTTTATGATGAATCTCTGTGTATTTTACATCAGGGCACTCCTATTGAATTACTGCTCTGAAATAAAGAAGAAGTGTTTGGGAATAAATTCTGAAGTATGCACATTAAACCCTGAGATTAAAGTAAAATATTTCCCCTTAAGGTTTCAAAGAGCTGTACATATTTTATCAACAAAATTCTCAGAATACCACAAAAGATCTTGGGAGTGAACATAAAATTCTAAAATTTTAGTTACTACTGCTGTGTGCAAAAGGACCACTACTAAGGTGAACTCATTATTTCACTAAAAGTAATATGCAGGTTGTCTTTACATGGCCATATAATTACCCAGTGTTAAATTCACTTTAGTGTTAGATTAAATTCACTTTAACACTAATCTCAGAGTCCATACTCTAGAACCACTTATGGCTGAAACAATGTCAGGAGATTCTTTTAGCACTTCTGATAATAAACCTCCTTTGGAGAGAGTCCAAGAAAGATATAAAAGTTCTTACCTTAGCAAGCAGTTTAGTAAGACTAAACTTTTGACACCTCTGTGTATAAAAAAACAAAAACACAAAGAAACACACATACAACCCCCCCTCCCCCCAAACTCAGCCTCTAGATATCTCCCTATGTTTTTAAATAGTTTAAATACAACCAATAAACTTAAGAAGTTGTTTCTCCATTGCTTACCTAGGCTCATAAGAATACCTATCAACAACATGTAGATGAAAATAACCAAAAGTAAGAAATCATAAAAGACAAGTGGGTTGAAGAAAAGGCTACTAAGCAGAAGAATCAAGATGAAAACAGAAAAAAATTAGAGACAAGCCAAACCCATTCTACTACTAAGTCTTAATCATTGTAAGCACTCACATTCAATATTCAATGGTGTAAGTAAAAGAGTAAAGTAACTTTAAATTAGTCTGGTATTAAATAGCCCAAATTTATTAACTGTAGTAAATAATAATCAAATGTTTAAAAAGCGGCAGTCTGATTCTAAACTCTAAGAACATGCTATTCCTTTGCTTCAAAGAGTGGCTTTTGACTACAAAAATAGCTCTGAAAATTCCTGGCAACCAGTTTCCACAATCTGGTCCACTATTGATTGTCATTAATTCCCAATATGGCAAATACGTTTTAATCATGTACCATCTCCAATCCATTCATAGTGTTTAGCTCTAGCAACTTCAGATATAGAAAGAAAGAGTATAGCAATCAATCAATGATATTTGCTATGCGTAAGGGATCGGGAATTGACAAGAAGTTTTCAGTATAGTTATATACTTCCATACACACTACACTGTCCCACAGATATACTGTGTTCTGGTTAAACTGATATTCTATGTAGAATATACTATTTCTGTTTGTTTTTCTCCTATTAATACTCTCATGCAAGGCCCAGTATAAATCTCATTTCTCCACCAGGAAGCCTTTCTTAACCACAAAAATTGGGAGCCACTGTTTTCTTCTTTGAATTAACTACAGCATTTATAGTACTTACAGTATAGTAGAATGATTGAAGAGTACAGACTCTGAAGCCACATAGCCAGGGCTTAATGTTGGTTCAGCCACATCAATTAGTTATTTAACCCAGAAAACTCAGTTGAGTTCTTGGTGCCTCTGCTGCTCACAAATGGTGATAACATAGGATCTACCTCACAGACTTATAAAAATTACTAAACAAATCATCCCATGGAAAGGACTCTGGAAAGCACCGAGTGCTTTGGCACATAGTGCTCAATAATATTAGCTATTTTTTATTAATGTACTACTACTACTTAAATGACAATCATTTAGTGCCTTATTTGTATATTATTTTATTGCTTCACCTAACTTATAAATAATTTAAGGGCATTTTACTTACTTATACATTGTGTGTACTATAATGCTTTGCTTATAAACACTTGCTCAATAAAGCCTGTTGTTAAAAGTTAAGATACTAAGTCGGTATCAGCTTCCCATGATTGAATTTGCCCCCCAACACTGGCAAGAAACAAATCAGATAATTACATCTTCAGGTAACTGACATTTATTTAATGGATACCTACACAAAACTGAAAAGAACTGTACCTGCTAAAAATCAATCTCTAAGTGCAAACAACTGAGATAAACACATAGTATAACACTATTTCAGACATTAAAAAAATGCAAATAATTTTACATATAATTGTTACTTCTGGGAAGGTGAAAAAAAAATGCATTTGAGGTGGTGGTCAAGAGGACTTGGAAGTTATAAGCGAAAGCCTTTCCAACGTAAAATATGGAATGCATCTCATGCATTACTTGTATAATTAAATTACATAAATACACAACAAATAAAATTAACCTTATCATCACTAAACACCAAAACTGAGGAAAACAATTACCCAGTATTTCCAAAATGTTTATTTTTCTGATCTGGGGTGATCTGGCTTTGCACATGTCCAGGTATACAATTTTATTTTTATCATGCTGAGAACTCATGCTTCTTGAGTCTACATCTCACTAGTCCTAAAAAAATTCTAAACCTTAAACTTTTCATACTAGTTTCCCCTTTTGCACTAATACGTCTCCAGAATATCTATTAGATAAATTCATGATTTTTCTGTCTATCCTTCATGTAACAATGTGTTCACATTTGATATCTTTTTATCTTATGATTTCCTCAGATCTCCCTGTTCCTTAACCCCTCTCCAGCTAAACCGAACATGTAAAAAGCACGGGGATAAGAGCACAGGCTCTGGCATCAGCTTTCTTAAGTTCAGTTCAAAGCTCTGACACCTATGAGCCCCGTGACCTTGAGAAAAATGAATTCTATGTGCCGTTTCCTCACCTTAATTACGAGAATAATGATCATATATTTCATGAATTTTTTCAGAATTAAATGAGTTAGCATATACAAAATGCTTAAAACATTGCCTAGTATTGTATCTATAAAGCAAATTTTTAAATTTCAGTAAATAAATCTTTAGTTTTGGACATTTCATTTGTTTTCTCCTCAGATATTGATGTTCTTTTTATCTTGACTCATTTATTATTAATTCCTTTTGATGACTTTATTCATTTACAGTTTTAAACTATTACTTGACTTATAGTTAAAAACTATTCATTACAGTTTTTATCAGATTGCGCTATTATCTGATGTTCTGGGTATTGTCACATTTGCTAAGTCTACTGATTTGCTTATGAAAAACTGTTCCACGTGTTTGGAAATTTGGACAGTAAGTTCTCATTGGTGGTATGAGCTGTGGGTCTGTTTCACTAGGTTCTTTTTGTGTTGCTTCTGCCTAGTTCCACATGGATTTTCACTGGTGTGATACCATTCCCTCCGTTAATTTCTCACCTTAGAAATTTGCTAAATGAAACACATGAATTGTAAAAAATCAAATCTCAGATCTTGTGAAAGCACCACATAACTATGATGACAGTCTTCCAGTGAGGGTTTTTCCTTATCCCAGGCTTGGTTCCTTGTCTTCCAGGGCTAGCTGGTAAGATGTTTTTTCCTGGTGCACTCCCACCACAAAGGGCGCAGGCCTGAGGTTCCCAGCTTTAAGTGGGCCTGTCATTTCCAATGCACTGGCTCCCTTGGGTCTGTTTTCTAGGTAGCAGTGTACATCAAGGACAGGACAGTAAAAGTGGTCTCTGTGTGTGGAGAGGGTGGGCAGTGAACGCCTACATTAAATAATAACAGCGACTAAAAGTTGCTCTGCTGTTTTTAGCGCCGTGCAATGGCAGGTTGAACACTGTCAGTGATAAAATATTCTTCCCTGGAAAAACAGTGTGCCATTAGGCTGAGCTGTAAACCATTGCCGTATCTGGGGTGGACTGCCCCCGGCGCCCCATCTGCGGCACTCAACTCTCCTTCAGCGTTAACTTCATTCACGTTAGGCCTTCCAGCAACTCTCACAGAAGCAAGTTGCCACTGATGTTCCTTCTTGTCCCATTAACTATACCTTTAAAACAATGTTTCCTACATTTCCTCTAGAACTTCCAGGTGGTTGTAGAGAATGGGTGATTAGGTAACTCTATCAAATTTCTAGAATTGGAAGTTCCCATGTTTTTAAAAGCATATAGGGGGTTAAAGGATGGAAAAAAATAAAATAAAGGTGTCAAATACCTTTTCTACTTTGTCTTCAGAACACATCATTTCTATTTGTTTATGGCACTGTTGTTGATAGAATGACTTAAGCTCATTTTCTTTAAGTGACATTTCCAACTTCAGATATTCTTGCCTAATTTCTTCTCGATTCTGGAATAAGCAGTTCAGAATTTCTTGAAATCTACAAAAGATAAAAGACATTATATAATCTCATTAATTTTTTGTGATGGATGACAGAGTTTATTTAATGAAGTGCATAAACAAAAGAGGTACCACCCAAGAATGAGACTCCGTGATAAATGGCAAATTAGTTAAAGTGACTGTTTCCTATTAAATTACAAAAATGTTTGGAAACAGTTATTAACTGTCTTACTACACTGGCTCTCCTTTAAGAAAAATCATATTAAAGATGTATGCATTACAAGGCCTCTGTTATTAGTCATATACTGTATTTTGCTTAGCAAAAATAGAGTATTGTAGGAAATGCATGATAATCTGGACCTGCACCACCCCAGTTCACAAGGCCCCAAAGCAGCCCAGCATTGTGTGTTGTTTCGGTGTCTGCTCACCCCGAAGAAACAAGTAGTGCCCGGCATCACCATACGGAGCCTCCGCAGCCCCTAGGGAAGGTGAGGGAGCCTGTTTTCCACTTCAGAATTTGCTAGAGTGAAAACACACCATAAGGCTAGCGACCCCTAAGCCTGGCTAAGAGTCAGTGACACTGGCCGTGACCCAAAATATCCGAGTTTACAATGTGGTAAACCAAGAAAAGCCACTCTAGAGTGTTTCCTCAAAGGGCAGTATAGATCTAGAGAATCAAAGTTGGGGAGTCTGACTCATATCACCTCTAAATGCATAAAGATCTCAAGCTGAAAGACTCCCCTGAAAGCCCTAGAGTGACCCTGCAATCCCACATCTGCCAGGTTAACAGAGCATTTGCCACAGCAACATTGTAATTTCATAAAACATATTTACACTTTTAAGTCATAGATCAGTTCTGAGCTATAGCAACAGTATAAACAGTATAGTCACACACAGGTAAAATTCTCAAAGAAAAATTAATTGTGAAGACTTTAAAAAAAAACTGTAACAAAGTACATGCACTTAAAAATAAATGTTCTTTGGCCAAATTTTAGATATATTTGTAGGGATTTGTGGTAACAACACTTCCAATTTACGTCAGTAGTTCTTAATGAAACTCCATTGGGAATGAATATAAACCACAATACATCGACTTTACTGCAATTTTGTCAAACTGATAAATATTTCATAGAAAGTATGTACGGACACTGCAATTTCATTGTATTATATTACAACAACGCTAATGCCAGTAAATGAATTGATAAGTTATCTTTAGGATAAAGCCAAAGATAATTTCTTAGTTTTTCTTTAATATTTTATTCAAGGACATAGTTAAATATTTGTCAATTTTGTAATTTTGTGGTGCAGACTTATTTCAATTACTGGTGTTTAGTGTTTAGGATGAAAGAAGGGGAATTAGCATCAAAGGTTGCTAAAGCACTCCTTTAAAAAAACAAACAAACCCATCCTTTTAAAACAGAAAGTTTTAAGGGAATGACAACTATTTTCTAGTCATTTAAAACATTTAAGTAACTAGAAAACAAAAATCTTTGTTAATTATCTTAGATGATATATGATGAATATTAAGAACTACACAACTTTCTTGTTATAGTCACAAGTTTTATGATTATTCTGCAGAAAGAACAATTGTATTTTCCTTTTGAATATTATCTTTCCAAATACCTTTGATAGATATTAAATACTGCATTACTTCCCTTTATTACTTAAACTTCATAAACATGTTATTTCTAAAGACACTTGGCAAATTCTTGGCATTAAAAGTTCTATGTAACAGTGTGATTGATATGATGAGAGGTATTTCATATATTTCAAGAGATACTTTTAAGGGAAAATGACAAGGGCTATAGGTTTTGTCATTCTATTATTACTTTCTTTTATAAATACAAGTAAATTATTTTCAGTCAGGGTGAAATGTAAAAAATACCCAAATAAATGCTTATTTCAAAGCTCAGGCCTTCGCCCTGCTGAATCATTTTACCAGAAGGAAAGGTTCAACAACTGGAAGAACATCATCAGCTCTAGAAGGCTACTAACTTGTAAGGGGCTCCTTGGTAACCAGACACAGTTAGCTAGTGCTAAGCAATTACTTGCAAGCAATGACTCCAAATCTGAGCAGTTGGTGACTTCTTTAATTTTCAAGAAACTTATATCAACAAAGAGATGACTGGTTGCATGAAGGTCAATCCCACATTTGATTAACAAATAAAATAATAACCAAATTACTAATAATAATACAACAGTTGAAAGCTTTCTTTGATAAGATAATGAATAGCAAGGAATCACTTTTACTTTTATTTTTTAAAAGACACTATAAAATTAGTGGGATATACAAAAAACATTGTAAGATTAATAAAATATAACAATTCTATTTTGACAATGGATTGTTATGGCCATTTACAGAAAATAACTTAAAACACCTGAGAAAATCTCCAGCATAAACAGAGATCGTATAATAATATATAAATTAACTTTCCTACACATTATTATGTGTACTTGGAACCTATATAATATCATTATCCAATGTCACCCCAATAAGTTTAATAAAAAAGTAAAATATCTAAATTAAAAAATATATATAGGTTAACTTTATACTATATGGAAAACTGATTGTCATCAATAAATAACTTTAATTCCTATGATATTTGTGAAATACCACAGTATGGAAGCAAAAGGATTAAGATTTGAAACATGATTTTTATAGTTCTTATGCTTATCTGTCAAATTTCAAAGGGTTGTTTTAATGATCAGATAAAATTAATATGGCCCTAAAATTCATTAAAAACTATGGAAAGGAGGAAAAAATACTGTTTTTCAAATCAAAGATATTTAATGTAAATTCAATATACAAATCCGATTTATAAAAGGTGTTGCACCTGAAACTACACTGAGGTCACTGTTGATGGTCTTAGGTACTTTAAGAGTTCCAAAACAGTGTGAATAACCAAGTTGCGGTTAGTGTCTGATACTAATGGTAACAGAAAACTGGCTTTAGGAAATGTCAAGTAAGTTTCACTTTAATCACAGCTGAATAGATTTCCTTACTACAGCGCCTCTCAGAGCTTTCAGTATTCTGATGTACTTTGGAAATCTTTTATTTTTAATTTTTTAAAAAGATTTTATTTATTTATTTTTGGAGAGAGGGGAAGTGAGGGAGAAAGAGAGGGAGAGAAACATCAATGTGTGGTTGTCCCTCACATGCCCCCTACTGGGGACCTGGCCAGCAATGCAGGCATGTGCCCAGACTGGGAATTGAACCTTTGGATTTGCAGGTTGGCACTTAATCCACTGAGCCACACCAGCCAGGCCTGTAAATCTTTTATATTCTTTAAGGATTAATTTCTAAACTTGTTTGATGCAGGAATTCCCTACTGTCTTTTAGAAATACTCAAGATTCACAACATTTGAACCATCTAGACCAGGGTCTCCCAAACTCTGGGTCATTGACCAGTACCTTCTGGGACTGTGAGGAACACACAGCAGGAGGTAAGCTTGATGTAATGCACTTAAATCATCCTGAAAGCATCCCCCGCCCCAACATCTGTGGAAAATTGTCTTCCACAGAAATGGTCGCTGGCACCAATAAGGTTGGGGACCACTGATCTAGACAACTTAGAAAATTGTCTTAATTGCTTAGGGAAAAAGTACTTTTGAGTAATGTATATTAACAGCTTTGTTTTCTTTTAAATTTACCTGCGCAGAAGCTTAGTGTGAATCTATCAAAATTCTGTATCAATTTATATCATTGAGAGATGTTCTTTTAAATAATTAACCACTTAAACCCATTAAGTGGATTATTATGAGTTCTATATAGCCAAGAGAAGGTAGATAAAATTTACATTAAGTATACAAATAATAATGCGAGATGGAATCACCTGAATGCATCCCCTGAAGTTCATGTTGGAACCTAACACTCATAAGTGTGATTAGGAGGTGGGGCCTTGGGAGGTGACTAGTTCATGAGGGCAGAGAGAAGTCTACAACCTAAAAGAAGGCCAGCACCCAACCATGCTGGCATCCTGATCTTGAATTTCTGGCCTTCGAAATATTTTTTTAGTTATATGCCATCTAGTACTCTGGTATTTTGTTATAACAGCTCCAATGGACATACCTGAGAAGACAAATAAGAAAACCACTAAAAACTAATTTCATAAGTGACATAATTGGCTTCACCATCTCCATGTTACACCTAAGTCCTGGTTCTCCTCACTATCTGTATAATTATAACTAAAATTAATAGATCTCCGAAGTTGTACCATATAAAGACCAATCAGTGACTTCCAGAATTCAGTCGAGAATTTATATGAAGACATACTTACACAACAAATAATATCAAAACATCTGACCAAACTCCAAAACAATAAAACCTCAAAATACTATTTTAATGTCACTTTTACCTTTCAATTTCTTTTTTTTGAGGGTTTGAAATCATTAACTTTGCTTTGTTATTTTCATCAGTAAAGGCCTTCTGTTCTTCATAGGCTTTTAGTTTTTCTTTTAACATTAAAATCTAGTAGAAAGAAAACACTAGTTAAAACACAAAACAAATTATTTGTCTCTATTAAACATGTCCACAGAAAAATTTTAGCCATGAAAATAACTGAACAAGCCAGATTTCAATTGTAACAGAAACACAAGTCAAATTTTCAGACAATTAAGATTGCAGAATCCCATAAATGAGTAGCTGAGGGAAATTAGCGTAACAATGTAAAGAGTAGACATACCTCTTTCTTCTGCTCATTACAGATCTTTACATACTGAGTTATATGACTGTCAAGGTGAAGAACATTGCTCTTCAACTGTTAAAAAGATGGAAATTATGATTGCATATAGAGAAAGAAAAAACTCACACTCACATAGTTATATATATGAGGAAAATGGCATTATATCCTCATAATTCAGTACATGAATCCAGAATTTGTGGCAAGTATAATCACGAGATAATCATGATTCATTACGCTCATGTTTAAAACCCATGACAAGAGGATATGTTGAGCACATTAATAATGTAAATGAAATGTTAAAGATATTACCTTACTATCCGAGAAAAGGTATTTTTAAGAACTTTCAAGGCATTCATTCTCAATATAATAAAATTTGCCCATTTTCTTTTTCCTCTGACTTCTAAGAAATTCAGAGATAATTTTAAGATCCATCCACTGGTAAGTTGAACTAGAGTTTAACAAATTATTAGGTTTTATACTTTATATAATAATATGGGCCCCTTGGCAATGACTGAACAGTACAGAAGACATTAAACATGAAAGTCCAAATACCTGATTTTGAGGCCCTTCCCACTTCTCAGTTAAAGGACTTAAAATTCAACACTCATAACTCTGAGCATGGGATTCCGCAACTGTGGAGCCAAAAATGCCTTTGACAATGGATTGGTGTACGAATTATATAAAAAATGTGGGCAAAAACCCTTTGCACATATTCTACAATCTGTAGCAACAAATCATATAAGCAGTACACAAAGTTCTCTAAGGAAGACAATTACCTGCTCATGTTCACTCAATGGGAGTGGCAGAAGGGTAAGACAGAGAAGTTACCAAACCAGGGGAACTCCAGGTCTTTTCAAACCCTTAATCCTGAGATTTTTAAATACACATTGTTTGACTTACATATTTTTTCATTAACCCAAATTATTTGCAAAAATTCTGACCTACACAATCATTATATTGCTGGAGCTAGAAAGTGGTTACATTAATATCATAAATGTAGAAATAAATGATTCTTAGAAGGCTACTTACTTTAGAAACTGCGGCAGATATTGTATCTATTTTATAGATGAAGTAACTGAGGTTTAGCTAACATGCCCAAAGCTATGAGGCAGAAAGTGTTGGTGGTAGGCTTAAGCAGAGTGTCATCCTCGGCTGTCACAAATGTATTAAATAAAACCTCGACCAGTCATTCCAGGATGCCATCAAAATATCATGAGCCACAATGTGGAAAAGGTTGGAAAGAAAGGCATTAAAGCACCCTAGCTCCCAAAAGACTAAATAATACTATCTATTATACATGTAATAAAGATGCTTAATGGTTTGATTATTTAAGTTAATGATCGATTAATCCCACCTGTAAAGATATTTCTAACACTGTCTCCTAATTCATTAGTAGAAATAAACCTCTCTATATTTTGTTAGAATTACAAAAATAATATGCACCTAATATCCTTACAACAAAGGCAGAGTAAACACACTTACGGAAGATTTAATGTCCTTGGCACGGTGGGCGTACTTGAGAGTGTTGTACGTGTCATCGTAGCTCATAGAGGAAGGGCTAATAGCAGCTATCATTATGGTTTGACAGTTGCCTCCAAGAGAATCCTTTAACAAGCGAGTGAGCTTACTATTTCTGTAAGGAATATGCTGATTTTTTCTCTGAAAAAAATGAAAAAAGAATTGTCATTTTCCACATTTAAACTCAAACCTGCTACCACTATGCTTTAAGAATTCAAGCACTGCCCAACTTTACCCAGAGTTATGATATAAATGGGGATCTAAATGACGATAATAAATCTTGTAATACTATTCTGTGAATACATAAAACAAACATTCCATCGAAAGACTATATCTCCACCTGAATGAAGTAACTTTAGATAATAATACAATATCGATATTGGTTCATTATCAATGAAGCTGTAACAAGTTACCATATTAATGTGAGATGAAATTGAGTGTGGGTATATTTAACAAAATTTTTCTGTATATATTAGCACCTTTTCTGTATCTAAAACTCTTTAAAAACAAAATGTTTATATAAAAAGTCTCCCTTTTTTAAAAAAGAAATTAAAATAGTAACAAATTTTCCAAGACGTACAACTGCTACCTAAGTAAAAACAGAGCAATATAACATTAAGATAAAAGCAAGGTTATGTTACACAATGTAAATCTTTCATATTGCAGAAGAAGAAAACTGAGCTAAGTAAAGAGTGAAACGACTCGCCTCGGGTCACCCGGCTGGTAACTCGGTGAGAAATGCGCCTAGGTCTCCCGACTTCCAGCAGTGCTGTGCTGTCCATCACAGCAGCCTTTCCCAAACCGTGTAATGTACACCGTTGGCACTTGAAATGATTTTACATGTGCGAAACATGCATTAAACACTGCCTCGTAAATGACTCTACAGGAGTCAACTGCTAAAGTTATTAAGTCAGTATGAAAAAAATGCTACAGTTTAAGTTTAGAAAATCAATGTCTGTACCATGCTGTCTGCTTACGTTTGAAATTTTAACTTAGAATACATCGCCTTGCTTTTGTAATCTTCCTATGATTGCAGTAATTTGTCTATTTTAAAAAAGGACCTAAAATAATTTTATAATACTTTATACTAAACCAAAATGCAATGTTTTAAAAAGTTTAACAGTAATTTATGTAAAGCATTTGAGCCTGCTTTGAACTTAAATGACTGTTTTAACTTAAAAAGTCATTTTTTAACAAATACAGAAATTGTCAAATATGCTGCCTTCTGGTAAGTACTTCTGGCATATCGTAGATGTAAAATAGTATTTTTAAATGCCCCCAAGGCAATCTAGTAAACATTATCCTATTAGGCAATTTAATTACATTTTG
This sequence comes from Desmodus rotundus, assembly GCF_022682495.2. Lineage (NCBI taxonomy): Eukaryota > Metazoa > Chordata > Mammalia > Chiroptera > Phyllostomidae > Desmodus > Desmodus rotundus. The sequence goes on along the minus strand of NC_071391.1, from coordinate 26,656,298 downwards.
TATCTTAAGTCTCTCTTCGTCTCTAAGAAAAATCAACACTCTAATACTTAACTCAATTTTATAGTATGTAAACTACTAACCAGAACAGATTTAGTTTTTCCAAAATGTGTTTTGTGTCTTCATGCCAATTCAATTATCATGCTTGTTGTGTAGTGATCATTAAATGCTAATTTTAGAGATCAAGTTCAAAATAAGTTGTAAGAAAGTACCATAAAATAATAACTACCAATCTGATATTCAATACTTTTCATTCAACAAATTCTGGTCATAAAACTAAAAATTAAAAAAAATACAGAGCCATAGCTTTATTTGGTATACTAGGTGCTCTGAGATCTTTGCTCTGTTTATAGAAATTATTGATATATTCTAAAACTTAATTAATAAGACCTTTAAAACAAAATCATATTAAATAGTCTCTTTCTAGAAATTACACATAATATTTAAACGCACATATAGTATCTACCTTTGTATCTGCTAAGGCATTGATGACATTCCCAAGAGCTAGAAGTGATCGATTAATATTTGTGCCTTCTATAAACCGGCTCCCTTTAGCACTGGTGGTGCTGGCTCTCTCCGACCCCGCCAGGTCAATGAGCGACATCTTGGCAATCCGGACATTTTGATCGATACTTGCTGTTTTGTCTTGCTGTCGCAAATAAATCTTTTTGAAATTGCAGAATAGGAAAAATAAGAAGATGTAACAAAATTAAAAGGGAAATGTACGCTTTATTTTTTAAAAAAGAATGAAATCAAGATTATTCTCATTTTAAAAACAAACCAAACAAGGTATGATCTGACTTGGCCAATATCCAAGAGTACCAGAAGTAATTACCAGAGTTAAGACGGAATTGGAAAAAAAAAAGTGTACCAGAAGGAAAATAAGCCCTGGCTGAATAGAAGGTCAAAACAACTACTGTATGTATCCTCGTAACCCTTGAATCAGAACACGGAATTATCCGAGGTGCAGGTCCTCTAGAAATAAAGCTCCTAAGACAAAACCAAAGGCAGCGGAGAGAACGCTTTGCGTATCTGCAGGGACTGTTCCCAAAGGAAAGCTGCATTTGAGTGTTGACCCAAATCGAAGAGTAAATTAACTCCAGTTCTCCAAATTGTTAGGCATAATTATAATTAAAAAAATGGAAAATATAAAAAACAGCATAATAAAGAATACTAGTCATGTTCATCTGCCCATCAGAATAAGACATAACTTATTCAATTATATTAAGCTACTTTGTCATGTAACTAAAATAAATTTGGTGCACACTTCAAAGAGAAGGGGAAAGTTAGCTATTACTCCATTATAGAACCCCTTTGCTAAATTTCCTTACCAAGTTGGGTCTAAGAGATTTTGGAAAACTGTGTTACAGATAAACATTTCTCTCAAGACTACTGATAACTAAACAGTCATAAGAATGTAAAAGATTCACAAAATTTTGTGGGCTGAAGACTTTCTGAATGGCTTGATTGCCTCAAATATTAACTCCTTCAACTATAACAATTTCTACAAAATGAGTTCGAAACAGCATACATAATCCAGATAAGCTACATAACCATTTGGTTATAATAGAGCTAGAAACTGTAACGATAGTAACCAACCTATGCTTTAGTTTACTAGAATTATATCCCTAAAACGTACTGCATCAACTGAATCGACTTCCTTAAGGAACGCAACTATTTAAATGGTCCCTATGATGAAATTTTTATGTCATGTTATTTTTATTGTTGACACTATTACAGATGTGAATCAGTATCTCCCCAATTCATTGGTTCTGTAACTCTCGATCTATAAAGAGAAAGTTTGCTCTGAATATAAGATTATGTTTTGGAAATACCAAATATTTTCATTAACTTAAAGAAAAGAAAGGAAACACACACACACACACCCCCTCCTCCAATACTTCCAATATTTTTATCCTGTATTTTTAAACAGGTAAAAATTTACATTTCTTATTTATATTATTTCAATTCTAAATATTCTTGATAGAATCTTCTCAAGGCTGAAAAGTAAAGGGAGAGCTTGGAAGTAGAGAAGTTCACAGATGGAAGAAAAATTTTTTTTTTTGTATGAGAAAATTACCATCCATAAATTTGGCTTCATTTATTTTAAATTCAGCTCTTAAGAGAGATAGTCCTGTGGCCTGTTACCTGGAAAACAGCGTGAGAACGAGAAGACGTAGCATTCATATCGGTGGGGTGTTGTGTCCTGTTTTTGTTCCCGTTATCCAGTAACTGTAAAATTTCCTCTGAGGACTTGGGCTAGAGAAAATTTAAAAAATATGTACAAATTAGCCATCAGTGTTTCAATTTTTAAGTAAACTTTCAACAAACAAGAAGACTTTTACAGGTAAAATAAAAGGTAAGAAAATGCTTTCTATAATTTAATTCCTATTAAATATAGGTTGTATATCATTTGCTTAGTACTTTGGTATTACATGAGGAATAAAAGATAAAATCTTATCCTTGGAGGAAACAAAATATGCATGTAGTAAGCAGAATAATACATGATATTAAATGTTCAAGTGTATTTTTAAAAGACAAGCTCATTTAATTATTTCAAGGACAACGAAATAAGGTGGAAGATACACCCTGATTATTTTAACTTTGCAATTCATTATTCTTCTTTCTCAAGCACAATGAAAAATAAATAAATAAATAATCACACTTGCTACTTAAACAAGGGGAAAAGTTTATAAACATACCTGATGTAAAGTTAACCCCTGAACAACCACCCCTTTTTGGGCATCTTCTCGGACAGCAAGTGGCCCTGAATTTACTAAGAGGTCACGAATCTGTTCATTATATACCTTAAAAATAAAAAACAAGCCAACAAATAAGAAAAAACCCTGCTTTAGCACTGATGTTAAAACAACGGTGATGATATCACATACAGGCATGCATTGGTGATTTCAGTTTATATTAGAATTTTATCTTAATGACAAATAGCAGTTCATTTAGTTCATCTCTTCCTTCTATTGCATTTTGTCATACCTAATTTTCTACCATCTGAGAAAACAGATTTCAATTACCTAGGTTTGAAATTGAAATTTAAAGATGGACTCATTATAGCTTCACCCCATAATTCCTAACTTAATGATTTCAGTGAAACAGAAATAAGACAACTGGAATTGCCTTTTCCTATTTCCTGGAAATGTACGGGACACACTTTCTTGGGAAATTCTAGTGCGTCTGAAATGTAAGTTATAAGGAGGTGGCCTGGTTCTCACCGGAGAAGACAGTCTTTATTTTATGATGCCCAAGTCGTCCAAACTCCTTAAATGTTACAGCTCAAAAGTTAGGAAAACCCGTATTCAAGGATGGATGGTATTTATTTCATTTATCCTTCAACTACATTAATTTGAACATGTACTTCTTACTGGTAAATTCCACAATGATGAAGGAACTAGACGGCCCTAAAGGTTAAGGAACTTGACCATGGTCATGAAAGGAACAGCAGGCAGAACTGGAGCCCAAATACCCTCACTCTGCTGCATGGAATTTAATACACATCTGTATTTCATGTTTCTTTAAGTAATGCAAAGAGTATTACTGACCTAATTTTAAGGATTTACTAAAGGTATTGCTAATCAAATGATGACTAGAACTGATATTCCATGTTCTAATAAATAGCCAATAGTGATAACTCATTGCTAGTAAAGTTTTTTTAGCATACATGATAACCATTTTTAAATGTAATCAACTCTTAAAAGTAGTAAAATATCAGGAGATACTTTGTTGGTCCTCATTTTTCTGAAGCAGCAGTCACTGTTCTAATGCTTCCCCTTTCCCACTTACATCATATAAAACATACAATTAGAACAGTCACTCTCAAGCCAGCCTACACATCAGAGTCACCTGGGAGCTCTTCAAAAACACAGGTGCCTCAGCCACCATCCAGACCTATTACATTAAATTGTCCAGGGCGTGGGGTGGGGTGGTAGTGTGGTGTGGTGCGGGACAGGCAGGGAGAGGCCCAGGCATGTCTATTTTTAAAAAGCTCCACAGCCAATTCTGGTGCACAGCCCACATGGAAAACCATTAGATGAGACATTGCCTTGCCAACGATAAAATTAAAGTAGATTAAAAGAAAAGAAAAATAATTAAAAACATTATAAAAATACCGAAACTTCAAAATTTGAACAGTTATGAAGGGGTCTAAGGAAGAATAATGAACACGGCCATGCTCTTTTCCTATATATGCTCAGAACAATCATTTTCAATACTTTACTTAGGAACTGAATTTAGTTCTCTTTTATCTTCAAGTTCTATAGACTTGGAAGAAAAATTTTTAGCAATGTACATAATCTTAATGAATTTTTGAAATGTAAAGCAACTCTCTCAGTAGGAACCTAACTATAAGGTTTCATAAAAGAGCTGTGACTAGTAGAATTTTCTCTCTGACACCACAGATGAATAGGCAGTAAAATCAGAGACGGATGTGTCTGCACTGGTTTCTGAAACACTATCTGAATGCAAAGTTAGAACGCCTGCTACTTAGTTATGTTTTGTTGGATGTCAGCTATTATTGAGAGGGTAGGAGGCCTCTAAGAAAGATGGGGTATGTCAAAAGGGCCCCAGAGACAGCGTGGAAGAGCCTCGACTGGCCAAATCTGGCACAATTTCAACATACAAACAAATAATTACAGAAAGGGATTATAATCTATTGAATAATGTTAAAAATCCATGAATCCACACTGATACAATAAAGGAAAGAGAAGATCTTCCTTATAAGTCGACAGCCAATGAATAAATGTAGAATAAATTATGGAATTTAAAAATCACTGTCATCTACCATCATAATAATATTTCCAGCATGAATCATCAGTAGATGATAATACTAACAGATTAAAGTTTGAGTAAGAGGATATCTATATTTTCTCCTTGCAGGGTACTTATTAATTATAAAGGGTATTACAGTGTCCTGACAATGAAGAAACTTTGCAGACACGAGCATGACGAAACAGATCAAAGTTAACGTAGCCAGCAATGGGACTACAAACCGCATAAATCTCTTGATACGATGGCAAAAGAACAGAGTCACTTCAGTGTTATTTCTGCCAGCGCATAACCCATATCTAATAGTGACGAACCCAAACAAAGGGTTTTATGACAATGACTTAAAGAAAAATAAATCCATATTAAGGAGACTGGAGAGACATGACAGCTGAACGCAACTAAGGATCTTGGATTTTTTTTTTCAATAAAGGGTATCACTATAATCATTAGCAAACTCTAGTGTATCATTGTTAATTTCCTGATTTTTCATAACTATTCAGTGGTTACTTAAGAAAATTTCCTATTGCTTTAAGTCAACTTGAGCAGTTTAGGAAAAAAATACAAACACACACATACACAGAGAGAAAGCAAAGGCAGTGAATTGTTAGCACATGATGAATCTGGGTGAAGGCTATCTGGATGTTCCTTGTACTAATCTTGCTACTTCTCTGTATGTCAAAAATTGTGCAAAATAAAATACTTAATAGCAAAAACCAGTAAGATGTATCACAGTACTTGAGACCAAAAACCTCAGTGAGATTATATATTTATAAATATATTCCTGTATGATAGAAAATTATGAGCAGACCACGGAACTTCTTAGAGAAAGATTTCTCAATACTAAAGATTAATTTAAAGAATGACATTGCCAACTTACCTCCAGATAAGAAACTGCTGTACTACAAACTTTCTCTTCTTTAATCTCATCCATGGATTTGTAAAGTTCTAATAAGGTTAAATACATCACTCCAGGTTCCGTAGCTGATCCCAGCATCGTGTGGGTCTTCCCAGCTCCAGTGGCACCATAGGCAAGTACTGGGTTTTTATGAAAAGGGATCAAAGCTCTTTGTTATGACACATACCATTACTACGGCCACTGTCTAGTAGACAGTTCCATTGGATATGCTGAACAGTGAGTTTAAACCCAACAGATCCAAAATTAATTTATAGTGTTATCCTTAAAACTGCACAATGTCAGCACCAATCTACTCTGACTCCTATATTCTCTGTTATGATGAATGGAACCATCACTGACCCATCCGGTTCTGCACCCCCACACCTGCTCCCTATAGCAACCTAACAAATCCTAAGTAATCAATTATCATTCTCCCTATTAGTTTCAATCTTCTTTAGAATCTGTACAATTACTTTTATGAAAAATAAAACCTGAATATGTTAACCCTTTTTTATTAATTTTAATTTAATTTAATTTTTATTGTTACAATTGTCTGCATTTTCTCCCCATTCCTCCACCCCACCCCAGCCAGTCCCACCTCTACCCTCCCCCTTGATTTTGTCCTTGTGTCCTTTATAGTAGCTCCTATAGACCCCTCTCCCCACTGTCCCCTCCCCACTCCCCTCTTGCTATTGTTACATTGTTCTTAATTTCAATGTCTCTGGTTATATTTTGTTTGCTTTTTTCTTTTGTTGATTATGTTCCAGTTACAGGTGTTAACCTTTTTAATAGTTTCACAGTCCTAGATGAGAAAGCTCAAATTCCTTGCCTTGAATATGATCAGACATTCTAAGAGAGGGCGCCTGGTTATCTCTCTAGCCCAGGGGTGTCAAACTCATTTTTACCGGGGCCACATCAGCTTCCCGGTTGCCTTCAAAGGGCCAAATGTAATTTCAACTCCTTAATAGTTAAGGAGTAGTTACATTTGTACAGTCCTAAAATTATTTTGGCCCTTTGAAGGCAACTGGGAGGCCGCCGTGGCCTCTGGCGAAGGAGTCTGACACCCTGCTCTAGCCTACTTCTTCCTTGCTGCGGTCTAGGTACACTAGATTATTTAAAGTTCTCCACACGTGCTGTCCCCTTTCTACTCCACTGCCTTTGTCCTGGAAAGTCCCTCCACTTGTTCAACTAGAAAAATTCCAAGTGTTCCAAATATTCAGCACGAATGTCACTTTTCTGTGCCTTCCCTCACAGTCCTAGGCAGAAACCCATACTCCCTCATTTGAGGACTCAGTGTATGCCACAGGACCCTCTACTCTAGCACATATCACATTGTTTTCCCAACTGTGAGCGCCACCAAGACAGAGGTCATGCATCCTTTGCACCTAGCAAATCACAAAGCAGGTACTCAATACCAGTTAGGTGAGCGAACGAATTCAAAATAGAAGCCATTTATAAAATTCCTTTTAAAATTTAAAACAAATAAAAATATTGTTTTAGGCAAATTAAGATTCCATCCAGTAACACATAAAAATGATGTTTTTTCAAATGCAAAAAAAAAGTCCACATGTGGCAAATACCCATCACAATATTCATGTAAGGCAGTACTTCTTCATATTATTACTGATGAGAATATTTTTATAAGTTAAATCTCTCTGCAAAGCTAAATGTTAACAAACTTCACAAATCCTTTTCAGTAGAATGAATTAAAGTGACGTATGTTTCATTTTGTTCTATTTCATGTAAGCCCATAGTATAAGAAGTCTTAAGACAACTGGATAAGAATATAAAGTATAAGAAGAAACCAAAGATTCAGTGTTGTTTTGGTAGATTTTTTTCATTTCAGTTCTTCAAAGCAATTTAAAAAAATCTCTAGAGACATTACAGAGGTTCATCAATGAGGAAAAGAATATATGCTAAAAGCTAGAACCATAGCAGACATAATCAATAAATCACATTTCATTCTTGTTTGACCAGCAGGGTAAGTCTTCTTTAATAAAACTGAATGAGTCAGTGAAAGACAACGAAGCATGTTATAGCTTTGAGGTGTCTTTAAAAAATAAAGTCATAAATTGTGATAATTCCAAAAGTAATATGAGTATTAACGACTGTGTTAAGTGCCTTATAAGCACTGAAATAACTGGCCTTTTGGATATGTCTCTTTCTAGGAAATCGACATGGCCATTTTGAAAGGCAAATTATTATAGGTCTATTTAGAGCACTAGACATGCTTTTTGGGCTGAAGATATTCTAAAAGAGCACTTGATACCCAATTAACATGGGCTTTTAACATTTTTATTTCAAGATACTATAAAATGACTTCACTCATATGTGGAATCTAAGGAACAAACTGAACTAACAAGCAAAATAGAGATAGACTCAGAGAGAGAGGAGGCTGACAGCTCTTGGGGTGAGGGCTGAGGGGTGGAAGGATCCAACCAAAACCAAAAAGAACTCGTGAACAAGGACAACTGTGTGGTGACAGCAGGCGGTGGGGGTTAGTAGGGGTGGAAGAGGGTGGAAAGGGGATAAAAAGTAATGGGAAAAATACAATAAAAATAAATTATTAAGTGCTCCAATAAAAAAAAGATGTTGTAAAGAAAAATGGTGCTATAAAGAAAATGCAAGTGTTCAGAAATTCTGATTATTCCATAGGGGTAGACAGACGGTTGTACAGGTAAACAGTGGAACTACTTCTAAGTACAACTTGTGGGAAATCTGGCATCAATTACAAGAAGCACGTGGTTCAATAAAAAGAAATTGAAAGGATTGTCTGTAGGGACCATAGTGAGACCACAAAAGTCAAAGTTTCACAAATGATATGTTATATATGATGACTAAATTTCAAATAAAGTTTACATTTACAGTGAAAGTCTACAGAACTTAAGAATTTTTAGCAAACATGTGCCTTAAAATTGATTATATTTAGAAGAAAGGGCCAAGTACATGTCCTTTCTAATATAAAACTAAAATCAGACAAGAAGATTAAACCCAACTGAAATAATTACCTGTGCAATTATATCCATTTAGAAAACTCCGAAGAATTGGCTTAGTAGTATGTTCAAAAACTTCTAATTGAGTTGAAGTTTCATCAAAAACAGAATCAAATACAAATTTAAGATCCTTATTTGGTCTCTTTGTAATATCTCGATTTGCAGTTTTCTTTCCATGGAAAAAACTGATCTCTTGCTGTTTGGGATCAAACACTAGAATATGCTTATCCACCACATGGGCGACTCTGTGGAACCCAGCGGCCTTTTCCTTTGTGTTTTCAGGACGCACACGGACAACTACTTTCATGTGGTGACATAGGTCTTCCTCCGTGACAGACATTGCCGATTATCTTGATCCTTTGTTCATACGAATGCCTAAACACTTCTCTAAAATTAAAAGGAAAAAAAGTGTAATATTAGCTCTCCATGTATGCAAAATGACTGGCATGTAGTATTCATTTTAAAAAGGTGTTAATTTTGTTCCACTCACCCAGTAAATGCTACTGGAAATATATACACAGTTGACGGTTGAACAACATGGGTTTGTACTGTGCGGGTCACCTTATATGAAGGTTTTTCAATACTCTAAAGGGATTTTATCTTCTCTTCCTTATGATTTTCTTAACATTTTTTCTTTATCTTACTTTATTGTAAGAATATAGTATATGATACATACAAAATATATGTTAATTGACTGTTTTATGTTATTGCTAAGGCTTCCAGTCAACAGATTATTAGTAAAGTTTTGGGAGATTCGAAAGTTATATATGCGAAGTACACCAGACAGAAAAAGTCAAGAACCATATGATTTCACTCATTTGTGGGACATAAAACTGAAAGCAACAAATGAACACACAAAAACAAACAAACAAAAACTCATAGACTCAGACAACAGTACGGTGGTTACCAAAGGGAAGGGAAAATATAGGGTAAAGGGGGTCAAATATAAAGCGACAGAAGGAGATTTGACTTTGGTGGGCACACAGTATTATATACAGATGATGTATCATAGAACTGTACACTTGAAACCTATATAACCTTATTAATAATGTTACCCCAATAAATGTAATTAAAAAAAGAAAAAAGTTATATGCAAATTTGAATGGCATGGGGGGGGGGACAGTGCCCCAACCTCTACTTTGTTCAAGGGTCAATTGTGTGTCTATGTGTGCATGTGCATGTATGTACACACATTTGTTTACTTATTTATTTTACTCCTTGGTTCAAAATCTTCCATTGGTCCTTCATCTTATTCAGAGTATAAGGTGAAGTTCTTTAAAGGCCTCCACTTTTCATCTTATGTTTTATTGCTCTCGCCTTTGCTCACACTATTCCAGCTAACACACCAAGCACCTCAGTAAGGTCTTTCCATTCGCCATTCTCTCTGCTGCCAAGTATTTAACTAATTCCATCGCTTCTTTTCAAGTCCTTGCTCTATTGCTGCCCTCATTAAAATTAGCAACCCGATTCCTAATCACCCTTATACTGCTCTATTTTTTCCATAGCAGTTACCATCTGCTAATTTTATATATATATACATGTTTTTTACTTATTTGTTATTCTTCTCTCTTCTAGTTAAACTAGAAGTTCTTCAAAGGTGTGTATTTTTTATATCTTTTTTGCTTATTATGTGTTCCAAGAGCCTAAAACTGCCTGTCATATGGCAGACATGCTATAAATACTTGATGAATAAATTAATGAACACTAAAAGGTTTTTGTTGTTGTTTTTCTTGGTCTCAACTTCTACATTTCACATTATTTTCTGGATTGTGGAGGCTCCCACATTATTGATCCGTTAGTTTTTCTTTACTCTCTTTGTTATTGTGAGGCAGTCATATATTCAGACCATATTTTTAAAACCTGCAATTACTGATATACCCTAAACTTGCATCATTACAGAGCAGTGACTAGGACCTACATTCAGAGACTAGTGACTCTGAATAAACCATGGGTATATACAAACTCCATCACCTTCATACCTGGGCTAGCTAATTGATGTGCCCTTGAAATTATTTTTAACACAACGGATCTCTGAGATACAGGTAGAGATGAGCCTGGTTTACCAATTTCCACTGCCCAGAAGCTTCCAGTAAGATCACTTTTACTAAAAATTGTTCGTTCACAAGCCAAGGCTCTTCCTTCATTACTTTGATATGATTCTGAGAGATCCTTTCCTGTTCATTCCCATGACCCAAACTAAAAGAGTCTGGAGCCCTTGTTAAAAAATAAACAACCAACCAACTCCCCCCCTCCCCCCCAAAACAACCAAAGCTAGAATTTTGGGGTAGCCTACCTGTGATTGTTGTATACGAAGCCCAGGGTCTGACTGATATTTCAGGTAAAGAGATTTATCAGGATTTTGTCCATGCCACTGAATTTTTTTGCATTGTGACATAATCTGATCACTCTCACTAGCATGTAGACAACATGCTACAGGTAATAGAGACTAGTTAGGTCATTGACAGGAGATGATGCTGTCTACTCACTACAGGGTGGTGTTCAGATTTTGAATGTATTCTAGAGGTCGAGACAATAGAATTTCCTGACAAATAGAGGAGGAGTATGAGAGGATGACAGGATTCAAGAATAACTCCAAAGTTCTTGGCCTGAGTGTCAGCCATTAACTGAGATAATAATAATATTAGAAGTTAGAACAGGGTTTTCTTGTTTGTTTGTTTGGGGGGACGGGGGATGGGGTGGGAGGAAAAGAAGATCAGGAATTCAGTTCTGGATACCTTAATTTTGAAAATTTTAACAGGCATCCTGGTGGCAATGTTGAAGCAGTTGGAAACCAAGTTAAGGAAGTAAAGACTGCCCTCAGAGTCTAATGCCATTTAAAGCTTTTAAAAGTTTTTAAAGCTTAAAATGGCACTGAGATTTTTGGGAAACTTTTAAATTAAAGAGGAAGGAATAATCAATTGTGTTAAAATACTGCTAATATGTTCAATACTTAATAAGAGGTAACCATGGGATTTAGTAAAGCAGAGGCTAATATGAAGAGCAATCTGGGGGGAACAGTGGGACAAAAGCCTGAATGGGAGAACCTTCTGCAAAAGTGAGCAAAGAAATGATGTGGGTGGAAGGGAAAGAAGGTTTAAAAAAAGAAATTTCATTTGTTTTTTTAAAACTGGAAAAATAACAGCAATGATAAAGCTAAAATATGTCACAAAACCATATACTTTTGGAACCAATTCAAGTAAGGCCAAAAGCAATCTAAAAGCAGAAGACAGTGGACACAGCACTCCCTTTTTAGGACTCTGTCCTTCCCCAAAAATAGAATGCTGAAGAGGAAAGATGGTCATTTGGATTCTAACAGTCAGGTCCCAAGTGAATTACTATTCTGCTCTTTCTTCATCCTTGAGCGTCTGTCTGGCCAATTCCCACAAAGCACCTATAGCTCACTTCTATGACCTTGGTCAAGTTACTTAACCTCACTGTGTCTCAGGTTTCTCATTTGTATAAAAGAGGTAATACGTCACAGTACTGTTGTACAGGCTAAAGGACGTAACAGGTATTAAGTGTATTTATGGCATTCAGTAAATGTCAATGCTCTTCACTGCGTGCCCCCACTCGTGCTTCTTGTTCCCAAAGACACTGGCCCATCTTTTTAGCATTTCCCAATAGGCTTAAGACTAGCTCTTTGGGTAGGATAATTCTTCCTTGTTCAGAACTGTTCCATGTATCAGAGGATGTCTAGCATTTCTGACCCCTGTCTATTAAAAGCTACAGAATCCCACATTTTTTGTACTCTCAAAAACCATCCTCCATACACATTTCTAAATCTTTCAGAATCTGTCATTTTAAAAATGACAGATAAAATGTATACAAGTGAAATGGTTAATTAAGCATAATATATAAAATAGGTAATTATTTCTAAATAGATCTTAGAACCTCAAAATTGGAAGGTATATCTTGCTAATCAATCAATCAATCAACCAATTCATAAAGCTAATTATTAGATGTTTGAGCCAGACAGCCTAGGTTAAAATCCCAGCTCCTACAGGCCGTAAGAGTGGGCAAGTTACTTAACCTCCCTCTGGCTCAGTTTCCTTATCTGTAAAGTAGGACTAATAATAATACCTACTTCATAGAATAGCGGTGAGGATTAAGCACTTACAACACCTAACAGAGTATGCATTGCAAATGTTTGCTATTAACATTACTATAATATACAGCGCAGTGAGGGAACAAGATAGTGACACAAAAATGTTAAGGTATAATTGTGACAAAAGTTATAAGGTAAAGGTGAACAGTGCTATACAAGACAATAATGGGGGATTAATATAGTTAGAAAGGTTCCTAGAGAAAGTGGTAAGTTGAGAGCTGAAGGATAGAAAATTATTAACCAGGTAAAAAAAGTTTTCAGGAAGGAAACTAATTATGCATTTGGTAAACATTTATTGAGTGCCTTCTATGTGCTAGGTATTACTCTGGGCCCTAGGAATGAGAGGGTCAGGAGTATATGTGTGGGTTCCTATTTTAGATAGAGCGGTTGATAAAAACGTATCTAGTGGGGTGACTTTGTAGAGACTGTAGTATGGCAGTGGGCAAGTAAGTGGCTATGGCAAAAATGTATCAGGCAGCAAGTCCAAGAGCCTGTGATAGAAAACACCTTGTGTAGTGGACATTAACTGGTCAATTAAGCATGGTCAATTTACTTGAACCTTGTTTCTTCTAGTTTAGACTTAGGTGATTGTAACTTTATCTAAAGCATCTAAAGAAATGCCTGGTTTAGCTTTGCTCAGTCCTGATGCAGCAAGAGAGAAGGGAGAGGGTTGCATCCAAAGATAAAACTGGGTAAGGGTGGGGCCAGATTTAGAAGATCTTCAGTGTAAGGTTATAGTTCAGGTTTGACTTAGAAGTTAATTAGGAATTACTGAAGGTATTTTAGAAGGCACTAGATCTTATTCAAGTAACATTTCAAGGAGAAATTCTGCCAATTACCTAAAGGATAGTTTAAGAAGTATAATGTCAAATACAACTTTGTTTTACAACCTCTTATAGAGCGTATGAAAGACATCAATGTAATTTTTAAAGCATCACATTTTCCCTTTTTTTCAAAACAAAAAAGTGAATATGATTTTCTTACTAAAAATACCTAAGGCTAACAGAAACACCAAAATGTAAAAATTTTTCTATATTCAAATACATCGATGTCTTCACAGATTGATGAAGTTGTTCTTATACTAAAACGTGATGCCTGCTTTCTTTTCTAACATGGTTAAAGTAAATGAGATGGGCATCTCATTGATCTGGAATAAGGCACACAGAAAGCATATTCCTCAACCATGTTTACTAAGAACTGGCAAAAGAAAAGTCACATATTGTTATCTGTGCAATAACGTGTTGATTCAAAAATACTTTTCAGAAGATAGTTCTATTTTGTCATACCTACTGTTAAGTGGTATTTATTGAATAGAATCAAAAGGGCAAGCTGGTAGGATTTTGTTGTTGGGACTAAAACACCAAACACTTCTAACATCCTTGTTCACATAGAAGAAAGGTATTTGTCTAATCTAGAGAGAGTAGAGTATAAAGAGTAATGAAGGAGCTAACGCAAGGGCTTTAGCTGCCAATCAATAAAATGATAAGGTCGGACTCTGTGTATTTAAGGTTTTTTCTAGCTCTAAAATTTTACAATTATTGCATGTGCTTAGAAAAGGGTATAAGAAAGTGACAAGAAATAGCAGTTAATGAAGACGTATTTTTTTTTACCTTTATATCCCTAATATCTTATAGTGAACCTGGTGGATAGTAAGTTCTAAAATATTTGATTCATGAATAAATAATTTGATTATAAAAGTAGACACAATCTAAGAAAGCAATTTACACATTTAGAGTACAAACATACAGTGTATTTCTCTAACAGAAGCAACATATTACAGTAGAGTACAATGACTGACAATAACAGGAATTACAATGAGGACCCTGAGGCATTAAAAAAAGTTTAGAAAAATGTGCCCAATTTCTTTTTATATAAAATCAGGAAAGTGAGATAATGTTTTATGCTAATCATTGAGGGTGCTTAAATTATCACTTAACAAGGATAACATTCAATTCTCTGGAAGTTTCATTTATATTGAACAGCTCATTTGCTCTACTATGTTTAATGAAGAGATGTTAAAACCTAGTTCTCTTCAATAATTGCAAGACAATATAAATTGAGTTAAACAAGCAAATCCTTAACTTTATCTAGTTAGTGTTCGCCCTAGATAAAATATAAGCCAATTAAGCTAAAGATTCAGCCCCACTTATTTACAAATACCATGATAAATTTTATTTAATTCATTGGTTGTATGTAGTATCTTCTTCAAAGGCAATCAGATTATAGTATATATCTTATGTCTTTCCCCCTGCTCTAAGCTCTTCAATGACTTCCCAACATAAGAATAAAATGCAAACTCTTTAGCATGCCCTCTATGTTCTACATCTGGCTCCTATCTACTTCTCTGTTTCTTCAAACGCTTTCCTCCTTGATTATTCTGCTTCAGTCACACTGTCCTTCTTAGTGTTCCTAAAAAACTTTAGTCTTGTTCTGGCCTCAGTGCGTCTACACTTTCTTTTCTCTTTCTCTGGAAACCTCTACCTACAGATATGTGTAAATCTCAACCCCTCAGCTCATCATTCAGATCTCCCTTCGAATGTCCCTTTACAGAAGCTTTCCCTAAAGATCTCATTGAAAATAGTATCACTCCGCCCTTGCCTCTCCAATGCCTTACCTGCTTGATTTTCTTCTTAGCATCTAGGCTATCTAGAAAATGTATGTATTATTTGGTTAATATTTATCGCTTATTCCCCCTCTAGAATGCCAGCACTGTGAGAGTATGGTTGTCACCTGTACCCCAGAACCCAGAACAGAGCTTGTCAAATAGATAGGATTCCATAGATACTGGTTGAGGAAATGAATACATAAACTAATGCAGATTTTCAAGATGTATGTTAAAAATAAGTGCCTAGTAGTGGACTCGGCAAGCAACCGTTTGTTTTTTCCAAAGATAACACACACACTGGCATATGCACGGGCTCTCTCGGGGAGAGAACACGGAAACTGACAATGCAGTTGTGCTGTGATGAGGAAATGCGAAGGACTGGGGGACAGGCAGGCTTACTTTCTACTTTCTATGCTTTTGCACTGTTTGAATTTTAAAGTCTAGGTATTTTTAATTCCAAAAACAAAACAAGAAACTATTAAATTTACCTTAAACACAACTATCATTTAATAATAAGTTATATTTATGAAATACTTTCTATTGAGTTCTTACTCTACCAAAAGACGTGCTTAGAAATTTGCATGCTTCTCATTTAATCCGCACAACACTCCTATGATATAGGTATATTTTTATCATTCCTATCTTATAGAGGAAGAAACTAGTACAGACAAAGTTAACTGGCTAACGTCACACTATTGGAAGCACAAGACATTGGATTTGAACTCAGACTAAATCTAAGACTCAAGCAATTAATTACCCTTCTCCCTGATATAAATACATGATCCTCTGAAATTTTCTTACAGAAGTTAAAAATATGTATTTGCCTACTTCTGATAGAAACCTCAGGGCCTAGTACAGGAGCTCCTGAATAAATATTGAAATAAAACAAAGCCTATGATTTCTCTGAGCTTGCTGGATATCATAGTTTCTATTCTCCCCAACTATTAATTGAGAACCCTTGGATTAGATCTATACAGTAACAATCAGTAATCGGAAACAATGATTATCATTTGAAGACATTCCATATGCCAGGCATTATGGTAAACATCTGACATTCATCATCTCATTCAATCCTTACAACAACCATATAAGGTAGATTCTACCGCTGTCTCCGTTTTACATAAACAGAGACCCTTGCTTTAGAATAAGTAATTTTGCCAAGATGACACAGACAGTAAGTGAGGACTCAGGTCCAAATCCAGTGACCACATTCTTAACAACTGCTCTACAAGAATCAGAACAGAATGCTTTCAAACAATGGAACAGAAATGTTGCACAAATCATCTTAAATGTGAAGTGACAGAGTTATATAAATATTTCTTAAAAAAACCCTCAAACCTGAATTAGATTCATATTCAACAGCTTTTAGGACCAGGAACTATCCACGCTATCATTTACTGTCTCCAGGCAACTTAAACCTTGTTTTGGAAATAACTTTAGTGTTAGAGCCACTGCTTCTACTAACTTCTAAGCATCAGGGAATAAAAATTTCAAATGCAGGTTAGGGCAGCACTGACATCTGGGCTATTTTTCCCTACTTGTTTTTTATAAAGTTGACGGCATAAAAGTCATTTTATGTGCACCTTAATTGATTCAGAATATATTTATAGTGAGACAACAAGCACTTTTAAAATGAAAATTTTATATACTTCTAAATACTTGCTCAGTACAGGAGAGAGATTAATTACTACAGTTAAAGGCAGACAACCTTTGTAATGAAACAGTTCTTACAAAATAATAGAAACTTAGTAACAGGCCGGCCCTATCTGATCTTTGAATCTTATATTCTTTAGAACCGAAGCTCAATGGATATCTCCCCAAAATTCAACGTGGTGCCTGAAAGTGGTGGAATAACACTACCAACTAAAACCTGTAGAATGAATGTCTAACACATTCTACCTGATTGTAACAGTTAACCTAAACTACATATTACAAACCAAACTTATTCAGTTCTGGTCAATCTCTTCTCATAAACAGCAGTCAGCCTTGACCTGTCTTTAACTGAGTGCCTAGAGTCTTGCAGAAACTAAGAAAAGAAACTAGGAGGATTGATTCTCAGTGCTTCAAGTCCCTTGCCAAGCATACCTCATCTCCCGGTTAGGCAGTGCTGGCAGGTCTTACACTGATGCTCCAGGGTCCGGACTGACTCTTGCCAGACTAACAGCAGGACCTCGCCGGACAAAAAATTTATAAGTTAATGAACCAAGGCTCCTCATTTGATAGTTAAGCCCAGTCACATTTATATTTGTGTCTGAAACAAAACACTCTGAATTTGGGATCCGGAACTAACTACATTGTAAAGCTCTGGACAGAAAGCGCTCTGCTGAAGACCGGGGAAAGGGGCCGTCAGGATGCCCTTTAAAACTTCGACTTCCTCGGAATTTAAGGCAGGAGATTACTGCCCCTCCTGCTGAGCGATTGTGGACTTCGGATCAGACAGAGCCATGCTCTGAGTGGGTTCTCGAGGTCCTTCTTCCTTTAGCTTTCTCCCCAGGGACCCTAACCACCCCCATCGCCCTCCCAACCCCCCTCCCCCCAACGCTTCCATGTTTGTTAACAAGCCCACCTGGTCTTTTACGCCCGAGACGGCAGGACCCCTCCGCTTCCAGCTAAACGGGTCATCAAAAAGAGCGTCCAGAGACCTGACTTTTCTCCAAGAATACCTCTCCCTCACTTCAGGCCCAGGGGAGGATACCGTCACTCTTCATTCCGATGCCAGACTCCCGGCGACTCAAACTCAAGCAAAAGATTCAAACCCAAGCCAGCTTCCTCGGCGCCTCGTTTCATTGGCTGCCGTCCTCGTTACGACATCACGCCGGACGTTGCTGCGACGCGCTGCAGTTTGTTTCCAAGACTCGCGTCCGCGCGGTTCAGCGGAAGGCGCCCTGCTCCGCGTCTCCGTGGCAACGCGCGGGGCTGTTTCCGGAGGCGGTGGCCGCGGTGGGCGGGGCTAGGCCGGAGCCGCAGGTGGGAGTCAGCCACCTGGGATTATCTGCAGCCTTCAGACGCGCGGGCTCGGGGCTGGTCCCAGGGTGTTAACAGGGTGTGAGTGAGACGGGTGTGGGCAGGGGTTGGTGTGGGCCCTCTGCTAGAGGGAGAGGCGGAGCCTGTAGTGTATGGATTAAGGGGTTCTGGGTGTTTATTTTCTCCTTTTCTCCATTGACTAGGAGGCCTCCAAAGGAACGGGTCCCAAGGTCTGTAAGGTATAGGGGCCTGTTCCTTCCTGCCACTTTCACTTGGACCGAACCGGATCAATAAGCCTCAGTTAATTGAAAGTGCAGGGCTTTCGGTTTGAGGCCCTAGGCTTCATCTCTCAGGACTCCCAGGCCTACTCCCTTTGGTGCTGACTATGAAACTGGTGTGCGGCTACTTATTACGTTTCTTTCTAATGATGGCATTACAAAATAAATTTATTTAAATTTATTAGTCTAGGTCATTATTGGATGTAGTGGAGTTTTTTTTTTTAAGTATTAGGTTTTAGATATTGTTTCAGAATGAACACTTAAAAAATAACCTGGGAAAAAAGGGAACCATGTTTGCTATGGTAACTCATTGTCAGGAAAATTTTAATAGTATGATCTAAATTCCATTGTTGTTCCATATATAGGATGGGGTAAAAGTAGGCTTACAGCTGTGAGTACGTGAAACAGTTTATTCTTATATTTTTATTAGTTACTGTATTATTTTGCATATGAACAACCGTAAACCTACTTTTGCTCCACCCTGTATTACCATTATTACATCCATTTATTTAATAATTATTGATTGTAGATTTTAGGGACATGATAGCACACAATTATGTCAATATCCCTGCCCTCTTGGAGCTTAAATTCTGGTGATTCAGTATCACCATATGTGTATAAGATAGCACAACACCTGTGCAGAGTATTATAAGTGAAACAATGTCTGGAAAGCCCCCATAAGGTGGACATTTATTTCCTGTGGAAGAAAATCAGAAGCACTGTGTACTGAGTATGATGAATGTTGTATGATTGTTTTCAAACATGGGTTAGAGCATCAATAAAGCTATTAATTACTGGCTGCATTACATATATCTTAGCAAATACAAAAGTTTTTTTTTGTGTGATGCTGGGTTTAATAATAAAACTGAGAAGCCTTTATTTTATTTCAGCTATGCACTCACTCTATAATACTTTACCTTTGATGTCCCAGTCATTTTATTAACTTTACTTATATCATTTAACTCTTAAAACAGCCCATGACTGTTTATTTTACTGAAGTGAAACTGAAGTTTTCAGAAAATCCCTAAAGAAAAATATTTTTCTTAAAGTGTACAAACCAGCTAATTCAGAATTGAGTAATTTGTTTCTGAAGTATGTCCCAGATCAAGGTATATTAAGATGCCACCCTAATCCATTCTGAAAAGAGGCATGCTTTACCAATTTCTTGTAAAATTGCATTGATCATTGGTGACTAAGAAAGAAATCTTAAATTCATTGTTTTTGACACCAATATTGCATAAGTAGTACCTGTCTCACCAGTGTTTCCACGCCTAATGTAAGTACTTACTTTACATGAACTTTAAATTCTGCCTTACACTTGCCTTAAGCTGTGTCCAGATGAGTTCCATACTTTTAAGGAATGTATATTTAGTTAAAGCAGAGAAATTTTAATGTTATAATCAATATCATTACTGTGCCAGCTCTCTTTACTTTGGGGGGACGTTAGGGAATATAACAGAGTAGATAAGAAACGGCGTATTTTGTATAGAAATGAAGGAAAAAGAACTAAAACTTTAGATGCAGAGTGCTAAGGGGACAAAAACTCCACCATTTAAAGAAAATTGGTGTATAACTTCTGTGTTATTTAGAACACAAGTTTAACAGGTTCATAGTAAACTGACTGGAGTGGAGATCAAGATAAAATATAAAGTTAGATTTAAAGTTGCATCGGACATTTAAAATAAAAAATTTAAGCATGGCAATGGTAGGGGCTTATTTACCACCCTCCCTCCCTCTTCCTCTCCCCGCGAAGGAACAGCATTTGGAAAACTCAGCGCCTGCAAGACCCCTTGGCAGCTGGGGGCTGGAAGCAGCGGAACGAAAGGCAGGATGTTCCTCGGTTGCTGGGCCGGACGTAGACCCAGTCTGTCCGTCCTTTCAAGTTTCCCCCAGGGCTGGGATCAAGGCGTGCGGCAAATTCAGGCTCCCCCGCGCCGTAGTGGTCGTCGGTGGCCCGAGTTAGAGGCCAACTGAGCAATCTTCGTGCCTCAGGTGAGGAGAAGGCGGCTGAGTCCCGGGAGTTCTCTTGGAGCTCACCCCACGCCTTCAGGGGGGAACTTCCAAAGGTGGCCGAATGCGCCCAGAACTAAGGAAATACACGCCCCTGCTCCGGCTTGTTCTGTTTCCCCCTGCTCCACACTTTTGCATCCTGAGTTCAAAAGCTTCTAAGCAGTTTTACCTCGTCAAAGTATAATTCTTAGGCCAAAGGATGTATTTTTCCCTTTCCTTTATTACTTTGACTTTATCTGCGTTGCGGTGCCTGCCTCCAGGTCAGGTCTTTGGCCTTAGGAATTGATTTTTCTGTTTTCTCTGCGGGGAAAGCTGACTGCAACGGTGGTAATTGGAAATACCATTGAGAAAGTAGTTTTCAAAGGTATGACTCCCCTTTGTCCTTCCACAATTAAAAGAGTAACCTGCCCGATTCCTTGGTCTCAACAGTTTAAACTGAACTTTGCTGGCAGAGAAAAGTTAGATGACTTATTTAAGAAACCACAGAGTTGCCTCTAAAGGTTAGGTTTCCTGACTCCCTGCTTCCTTCCTGTGACCAGAGGGAACAGAAATTGACCTTACGTCATTTAGGGTGGTGGTTTTGGGTTATCTGGTGGGAGACTGGGCTGCGGAGGACAGGGAAGGGACTCCCTTTGGAGCTTGCCTGCTTGCTAGGTATTCAAGGAAACAAGCAAAGAAGAAAATTGTGGTTCTTACTCCATGTTAACCCATGTTAATAGCCAATTAGTGCATAATAAAATCTTCAGGCTTTGTTACTTGAACATAGTTGAGTAAATACATAGAAATTGATTACAAAAGGAATGACTTAAATGCTGGCGAAGTCGGCAATTTTTTTTTTTTTCTATTCTACTTGCTATTTCCCCATGTGGTTCTGATTCCTGTATTGGAATTGATTTTACGTCTTGTTTTATAAAAACCTATCAAAACCTGGACAATTTAGATTGTTTAAATACTGCACATTGCACTGTTTAGACCTGTACATTGTATGTCCTCTCTTGGGTACCCCACAGTACACTGTATTTTCATTTTTCCAAGTGCGATAGGACCAACAGACTAAACAATAGGATATTGGCTCCTGAAAAAAAATGAAATTCATGAGATATTACAATATCTAGTCAATGTAATTAAAGTACCATTCAGTCACAGAAGTGTATTAAATAGAGCCCGTGGACTCTATGTTTATAGCATAGATGATAAAACTGAAGGCTCTGGGGTTAGATGCTGGCGTTACATTTCTAGCATTCAAGCTATGTGACCTTTTGGCACAGTGTTTGTTTTCCTTATCTTTAACATGGACATGACAGTTCCTACCTCTAAGAGTTGTAAAGATTGAATGAGTTAGTATGTGTGGTATGCTTAGAATTGTAACTGGTACTGCCCTGGTTGGTATGGCTTGTTTGGAGCATTGTCCCGTAGCTGAAAGGTTGCAGGTTTGATTCCTGCTTAGGGCACATGCCTAGGTTGCGGGTTCGATCCCTGGTCCCGGTGCATATGACCCCTGGTCTGGAAGCATAAGGGAGGCAGCAGGTCAATGTTTCTCTCTCACATAGATGTATCTGTCTCTCTCCTTTCCTCTCTCTCTAAAAGCAAGGGAAAAAAATTTCCTCAGGTGAGGATAAGCAAAAAATAAAAGAATTGTAAGTGGTACTTTATGCTCAATAAATGTTAGCTTTTATTTTGAAAAATGTTAGAAATACTAAGTTGAAGGGTAGTCGAGTTTACTTTGTATGCGCCTTCTGGAAAACAAAGCATGATTATTCATTTGGCTAATTTGTCACTACTGAACAATTGAATTTTACTTAAAACACTCATTTCCAATCTGCTTTTTTTTTTTTTTGTCATATGTTTCCTGAGCCCATTAGGCACATATTTCTGTGTATTATGTGTTTGGTAAACTTAGCATGTTATCCTCAAGGTAACAACTTAATATTATATTCGTATAATATTAAATATGTAGAGATAGATATGTTTGTGTTTATTCTCTAGTCCTTACAGGTGATTCACTCTTCAACATTATTCTTCGCTTTCTATTGCAAAAATGAGGGAAGGTATATTTAAGCAGGATTTATGTTTCTTGAAGTATTTTGAGAAAGTGGCTTTTTGTAGGGTCAGTCAGGCAGTTGAAACTTACTCAAGAAAGCTTTGATAGAAAGTGTTAATTCTGTAGAATCTGGAATTTATCCATCTATTTATTATTTTTTTCCCAGAAAACATTTATTAAGCACCTAGTGCGCATCTTATATTGTGACTATAAAGGTGTGGGTCTTACTCTTAAATGACTCATAATCCATGAGGAAGAAAGAGTAGTGTTAATTTGGTACTTAATGCAGTATGTTGTATCAAAAATGTTGATTACAATCAATTGGGTGAAGAGTATAATGTTTCTGCACGATCTTCTATTGATGTATTTACATTCCTCCTGTATTTTAAAGAGTTACAGATTGCAGAATAAAATGGAGCAGGTATGAAAAAGTGAAGGATGTATCAATTTTTTATTTGCTTGTTTTGGAGGGGCAAGGGACAGACAAAACTAAGGTGGGTATGAAATGTCAAAGTGTGCTCTGTTGAGTGTTAATAAAGTACAGTTTAAATTAAAAAAAATACTTCCTGAAATAGGCCATGATTTCCTCACCAATAGACCATGAGATGATCTCCTCGGAGAATGTTCATGACAAGTTTGTAAAATTTTCACCTTTCAGGGACACTGATCATCTCCCTTTCTTTTTAGATATACATGCATAGTCTTTTTCCAGGGGCACTTTCTTATAAATTGAAGATGAAGATGAGAAAAACAAATAGAAGAGCTTGAAATGAAAGACCACCTAAACCTGAAATAGTATAATATTTATAATCCCTTCAGTCACCCAGATATCATTTTCAAATAAACAGTTCTGATGCACTGAATCCATTCTTTAGACTCAATTAAAATAAAAAAGTACATATATTGGGTTGGCCAAAAAGTCAGTTTTTTCCCAGATGGCTCTAGTAGTACTTAGTTGTCTTTAACTTCATTCGAAACAATTTTGTTAGATTGTATTGTGACAGCTGTCATATCAGCCGTGCATTTGAAAAAAAACTTATCAAAATTGATGAGTTTTTATGTAGCCATTTTAATATTGAAGATGGAAAAAAAATAAGCAACATATTCAGCATATTATGCTTTAACTTTAAGAAAGGTAAAAATGCAACTGAACCACACACAGAAAAAGATTTGTGCAGTATATGGAGAAGGGACTGTGACTGATTGAATGTGTCAAAAGTGATTTGCAAAGTTTCATGCTGGAGATTTCTCCCTGGACAATGCTGCACGGTCGGGTGGACCAGTTGAAATTGATAGCAATCAACTCAAGACATAAATTGAGAACAATCAATATTATACCACATGGGAGATAGCCGACATACTCAAAATATCCAAATCAGTAAAGTTATTGGTGAAAATGAAAAATGTGTCCTTTATTTTATGGAAAAAACCATATGGACATTTTGGCCAGCCCAATATTTCAGAAAAATGATGACTAAATAATCAATTTTCACATTTCTGATGTTAAAAGATTGATGGTCTTAGAGCTAATTAGGCCACATTAAAAATTATATTTTTAGATATTTTCTTGGGTTGTTTTGGGTTCCTTGCTTTGCATAAGAAGATTAGTCAGCATCACTTGTTTGAGATGACAAGTCTTACATTTTTTTTTTGAGTTAAATATTATATATTTGCTTTCCTCCAGGTATTATAACATTCTTTTTTTAAAAAATCCAACAATCATGATATTTAAAACTTTTTCTTCTAGATTTGTTGACCTACAGAATGCTTCGATACCCATGCTTTTATAGAGCCTATACAGAATTTCTTTCATGCTGGCTGGAAGCTGGCGTATTTAACTTAGGTGTCTGGCCAAGAAAGATACATGCTACAGCAGCAAGATACAATGAACATGAAGCCCAGGAGCAAACAGGCCAGGCTGGAGCTCAGGAGTTTCACAGATCTCAAGATGGGGATCCTGAAGCTATGACTAAATTACATGTTCCAGTAATGGTGGACGAAGTTGTTCGTTGTTTGGCACCACTAAAAGGGCAGGTAAGTTGATTTTTTAAAAAAAAAATTAGCACTTAAATTGAGATATCATTTACTTATTTTAATATGCACAATTTTAAAGTGTATGACTCAGTGGATTTCTGTATATTCACAAGACTGTGCGATCATCGTCACTGTCTAATTCAGGAACATTTTCATCACCCTGGTAGGAAACTGCATGCCCATTAGCTTTCACTCTCTATTGTCTCCCTTCTCTTTGCTCCTGGCAACCACTGATTTATTTTGTGTCTGTATGGATTTGCCTAATATGGACATTTTTTATAAATGGAATTATACAGTATGTGGACTTCTGCATCTGCCTTCTTTTACTTAGCATATTTTCAAGATCCATCTATGTTGTAGCATGTATCTCTTACTTTTATCCCTGAATTCTATGCCACTTTAAAGAAAAAATCTGTTCTTCAATTGATAACACTTATTTTTCCACTTTTTGACTACTGTGAATAATGCTGCTGTGAACATTCATGTATAAGTTTTTGTGGGGACAGTGTATTTTCCATTGCCTTGGGTATATGCCTAGTAGTGAAATAAGTGGTAAGCCTATGCTTACTTTTTGAGGATATGCCAAACTGTTTTCCAGGGTTGATTGGGTTTGTTATACAACTATTTTGTAAGAAAACTGAATTTTAGTTTATTTTCTTAAGAATTTTAGTATCTTTTCAGGAATGACTGGAGAGACAAAAGTAAAGATCTGAATTCCTGTTCTCTGTTTTCTTAGATTTAGTGTGTGTGTGTGTGTGTGTGTGTGTATAGATAGGGAGGGAGGAGAGGGGGAGGTGAGAGACTGAGATTTTAAGGAATTGATTCACAGGCTTGTAGAGGATAAGTCCAAAATCTGCATAGTGGAGCAGCAGGCTGGAGACCCAGGGAAGAGTTACACTTTGAGTCCAAAGGCAGTCTACTGGCCGAATTCTTTTTTGTTCCAGGAAGGTAGTCTTTGTTCTAATAAGGCTTTCCATTAGATTAGATAAGGCCCACCCACATTATGGAGGGTAATCGGCTTTACCCAGTACAACAATTTAAATGTTAATCTCATTTTAAAAAATACCTTCACAGAAACATCCAAAATATTGTTTGAACAAATATCTGGGCACTGTGGCCCAGCCAAGTGGGCACATAATATTAGTCATCACGCCCGTGTTATTTATAGTGTTGCTGGCAGGGCTATGTAAGGTCTGAGTTATGAAGATGCTTTAACATCTATAAAGAGATCTCAAAAATATTAGGTGATATAATAGCCAAAAACACAAAGTTGAAAACTTTTTGTAACTAAAGCGTATTTACAAAAGGAAAAGCAATCTTTACTATAGTAAATTTTCTTCAAATGTATATTTATAATTAAAGCTCATACTTTTTATCTTGCTTACTTCAGAAATATGCTCACCTATTTTAGAAACTACTGTTACTACCTAAATCAATTATTTGTCCTTTAAAAGTCATACCTCGCTTCTCCTTCTGGCATACGATGGCTTGGTGGTCGAGAGCAAAGTTTCTGTAATTGGGCTTCCTAGGTTTGAATCTGTTGTCTAACATGCCTGTGTGCGTGTACACACACACCCCTCTTTTTTTTTTTTTTTTTTTTGAGACTTCTTCAAGTTAGATCACATAGTATTGATCAACTAAGTTCAACTGTGTATTCTGCGCTATGTCTGTTAGGAAGCTGGACTGCAGGATGTTGCTCATACACAAGCCATCAGTGATGTGACTTAGGTTGCTTCCTCGTAAAAATGCTCTGTTTACCTTAACTTCAGACTGTATGTAACAAAATAAGCTCAGTGTTCTTAAATTAGATTATATGTAAAACACCTAGCTCAATGCTGTTATATAGTAGGGACTCCATAATATATATGAAAATGTAAATTGAAAAATTAAGTTGGATAGAATTCCGGTCAAATGACTTCATCAAAATGAAATTCTCTTCATTGTCTTTAAAGATTCATAATATAAGGATAACATTAATATCCTTACCTACGTGTGTTTTGAAGAAGTATATATAAATATATATATAATGTATTTGAGATAGACATGAGAAGGGAGGGGCAGTTTGTAAAAAAGCAGAACTTTTGATGGCTTGTATTTGATCTCTGGAACTAAAAACCAAAACTCATTGTATAAATTTGGTGAAACCTAGTAGTAAAAAAAAATTATTTTGCACTGACCCATGAAGTAGAAAAGCAACCAAGTAAAAACAAGCCCTACTAGGTCTCCTCTAAATCAGTATTGGATCTGCTTTTTTTTCCCCCTAAAACAAAGTGGAATAAAATTAGACAATTCTACAACTTGAGCTACCCTGCTGTTTCATTCTGTTGAAGTTCCTGACAAATGTAATGTTTTATTTTGACATTTTCGTTGTTCTGATTTGAGTTGGGTTTTCTAGTAACTTTTTATAGAAGGTATAATTTTATGAATGTTATTTCTGAGAACGCTCCTGTGAGGTACACTTAGAGACAATGTTATTTCTTACCTCTTCTGTTGTCTGGCAGACGGCCTTGTTCACTATCCCTTCATCTTCAGGTAATAAAGAACTGGCGACAGTCCTTGGACAGGAAAGGTCTGCGTTTCTTCCAGAATCCATTATTTGCTTTTTTTTTTTCCCTGAGCCTTTTCCCAAAAAGCATTTCCTTTGCAAACTATGAGTCACACACGCACTTGTATCAATCACCCACTTAATCACTGTTTTTCACATCACCATTGAAGGTGAATTACAAATTAAACTTGATTATAACAGAAAATTTAAAAAATAAATGTAACTTTGAGTGAGATGTTGGTCATCTAATAGTAATTTCTTTTTAAAAAAATATTTGAAAGATGCTTATCTAAAAACTGATTTTGGGAATTTCTTCTGCATCATAGCCAATTTTCTATATATTAATTTTGTTTTGCAAGTACTTTTTTGTACTTGAATTAAAAGAGATAGCATTTCCTCTTATTTTCCTCTTCCTTGGTGGTACAGAAGGAATCAAATAAATTATAATTCTTTCTCCTTGCCCAGTTTTCCTTATTTCACTTTCTGGGTCAATAACTTTGTAAGAATGTATTACTTTTTCTACGAACATTTTTCTTGCTCCTGAAGATGTTTTGATGTAGGCTACCTTGATCAATTTTTTATTCCTAATTTCTGAAAACTAGAGAAAAATCTCATGCTCCAGCCTAGTTGAAGACGGTGGCAGTTGGAGGATATAGGGGACTTGGCCTTCTTTTCCATCAGTAGTGCTAATTAGACTTGGTGGCTTTTGGTATCTAAGAGTGGTTAAGTTATGAGGGAGATAAGGGACATACAAGGACTAGTCCCAGTAGCTGGGTAATTTTATACAAATGACTTATGGTTGTGCTCAGATTCTTCATCGATAAAATGGGGCAATATAACCTACCTCAATATGGTCTCTGAGGATTAGATGAGTTTGTAGATTTAAATTGTTTAGAAAGATATCTTCCAAGTCACATGTACTCAATAAATATTTGCTGTTGTTATTGTGGGGATAGAAGGCCAGGGGTGGTAGCTAATGCAATAAAGTTCAAGAGAAAAATGCCAAGAGACAATAGATGTAGAAATAAAAGTTGCAGCAAAGGTGGAACCAGTATGTCTGGAACTGAAAAAGTATTGTTTTCTCTGCTTGGAACTCTCATCACCATCCTTCAGGTCTTGCTTGAGTCATTTACTTTTCTTTCATAGCACTTAAGGTAATTTATAATTATGACTTTTAATGGGATTACTTGTTCAATGGACATCTCTCGTAGCAGACTGCTCTCCATGTTTATCTTACTTACCATTATATCTTCACTGCCTAGTACAAGGCCTGCAACATGGTTGGTTTGTAATGATTTTTAAGTGAATATAATATGTAAGTCAAAGTAAACTGGAGGCACCAGCAACAGGAAAGTCTCTTGGGTACTAAGGTAGCTTCTCCAGCCCAAGACTTTCACATGTTTCCAGCCTCAGTGCGGCAGGCCCAGGCTGATGAAGTAATTAGAGAGCCTGGTGAAGGAACACATACTAGGGCTGAGAAAATGAGCTGGCATCTAAGTTGATGCAAAATAGATTATGATAAATATCACGCCAATGTTGTAAGGTTGAGTTTATAGGCAATCAAAATAAGTATCAAAATAAGTATTTTGATATTCTAACATTTCATATTTCATAATTACTAGATTTGCCAAAGTTGTCATGATACCAGATATGATAACTTTCTTTAAAAAAGTTTATTGTGCTATGTATAATGGATTTTTTAAAAGATCAGTAGCAGTATTTCACTTGTTTTACTTGAAAGTCTTTATAATCTTTAATGGAAAGTAAACATAAAAGAGCAAATCCTGAGACTATGTGTTTGTTTAAATATTGAAGGCTGATTGATCACAGAGGAGTTTAAATTATTGTATTAACTCAAGCTATTGAAAAAGTTAGGAACTTTTCCATGAGACAGAACCAATGCTATAGCACCTTTAGGAAGATGCATTTATTTTTCAAGAGCCATTAAAATTTTAGATGGAACGGAATGTCTAGATGTAGTTTTTCCTTTCCATTATTATTATTATTTTACTTTTATTAGCATTTATTTTATGCTTAATTTACTCCCAGGCCATAAATTGACTTTTTGTTTTGTCAGTGTCTTCTGGGATAATCCTTTTCCTTATGTGACCTCCTCTTCCCGTTTAGGAGTAATTTGCTCTTTTTCACTAAGGATAATCTTAATGTGGCAGGGAGAGCTCATGTATGATTATTTCGGTGAAGTTCAATGCCGCATCTTGTGTGCTGTGTTCACTGGGATGTGCTTAGTGACCAGAGGAGAATCTGCATTTACACACTTAGGCTCAGCATTACTCTGTGCATTTTTAAACGTGTAGTAAACATTCAGACTCTCCCTGGGCCACCGATCCTGTGTGCAGCCCCACTGTTAGGCCTGGGCCCACCTACCAACTCTACCATTATAATGGCAACATTTACACATTGCTTCTATAAAGTGACAGTCTTAAGATACTTGGTGGCTTTTTGGATATGCATACCCTGATGGCCTGAGCAGTTTCACGAATGTTCATAAAGTGAACACAAAGATTTGAACCTCTTGATTTGCATGATTTTTATGCAGTTTTCTGGGTCAAGTGAATAGCAAACCATTTTAGAGGTCACCTGGGGCTGCTTATGGAAAGAGCCCTTTCTGTTACTTTTTATAGGTTTCTTTGAAGTAGATTTTTATTTCCCATTTTTATTCTATTTGTTTATTTGAGAATGTTTTTTTCTTAAAAAATTATGCAGCTAGTTAAGTAACCTGTTGTTAAAATAATTTATGCAGTGTGATATTTCCAGTGTTGCACTGATATATATTTAACACCTGGTCTGAGGGTCGGGGTGTCATGTGGATTTAAAAAAGCAAAGCCCTGATTTGTCTTATTTGCAGATTCCATAATTTGCATGTCCCTGCTATGGCTCACTCAGGCTACTGCCCCAATATTACTGAATGTAGCATCAGGAAGACGTATGTGTAGCTGGCTCTTTCCGCCTGGGGTGGACAGCACTGGATATGACTCTCATGATTGATACCCTTAGAAATTAATGAATTATAGAATAGGAAAAGGCTTCACCTGACAATTCTGAAAACTGGAATAGTCCGTAAGGTTTTATTCCTTAGCTCAATTGACATTGCCCAGTTAACACCTATATTTTATGTTTCTCCATTGTGGAAGGTACCATAGTGTATTCATGAAATACTGTTTTCTTACTTTTTTTAAGAACATATTTTTCTTCTCTCTAATAAATGATCCATCTCAAATATAAAACAGATGAAAAATGGTGTTGTATAGCATAAATTTCTTTATGTAATTTATTTGTTATAAAGTCAATTATGGAACATTGAATTGCTTTGAAATCAACATCAGTATACATTTTTTTTCTTTTGCACATTTTGGATTCACATAGATAATTATAAAATGTAAAGTTATTTTTTCTTGTCAACAATCTTACTGGAATATCAACTTAATTTTTAATTAAATAGAAATGGTAACAGAATTTTTATAAATCAAAAGAAGATATTATATATTAATAAATATATTAATTAAAGGTTCAATACAGTAAGAAGCTATAATCATTATAAATATTTATGTATCTCATGTCAGATCATGAAAATATATGAAGGAAAAACTGACAGAAATGAAGGGAGAAATAATGCTGCAACCATAGTTAAAATTTCAGTACCCCATTCACAAGTCTTTAGAACAACCAGGCAGAATATAAGTAGGGAAACAGAGGACTTGAAGAACACAATAAACCGACTAGACCTAACAGTCCTACACACAACACGCTACCTAACAACAATAGCATACATACGTTTCTCAGGTGCCTATGGGACATTTCCCAGGATCGAGATATGTTAGGCCACAAAATAAGTTTCAATAGATTTTAAGGGTGGATATCATACAGTGTATCTACTCTGGCTATTTTGGGATGAAGTTAGAAATCAATGAAAGAATGACAATTGGAAAAATTATGAATTTGTACATATTAAACAATACCCTCTTGAGAAAGCAGTGGATCAAAGAAGAAATCACAAGGGAAATTAGAAAATACTTAGGAGACAAATGAAAACAAACAAAAAGTAACAAAACTTATGACATCAACAAAGGCTGTGCTAAGGGAGAAATACCTGCAAACACTTACATTAAAAAACAAAAAGAGCTCACATCAACAACCGAACTTTACTATGTAAAAAAAAAAAAAGACCTAGATGAAGAAGACAAACTAATCCCAAAGGTAGCAAAGGGAAAGAAATCATAAAGAATAGAGCAGAGATAAATGAAATAGAGAATAGAAAAACAGTAGAGACAAATGAAACCAAATGGAATGGATCAACAAAGTTGACATTCACGGTTTGATGGACTAAGAAAAAAGGAGAGAAGACTCAAATTACTAAGCTGAAAATGGGGCTATTGCTAGCAGTTCTACAGAAATAGAAAGGATTATATGAGAGTTCTGTGAACTACTGTATGCAAACAAAATGAATAACCAAAATGAAATGGGCACATTCCTAGAAACACAAACCCTAAATCACTAAAACAAAATTAAATCACAGAGAAATAAAAAAAATGAATATATCTATAAACTGTAAGGACATTGAATCTGTAATCAAAAATCTCATGACAAAAATCTATCAGTAGATGAGTGGATAAAACAACTATGGGACATTTATACAATGGAACACTACTTGGCTGTAAAAAAAGAAGAAAACTTTATCCTTTGCGAGAGTATGGATGGGCCTGGAGAATATTATGCTAAGTGAAATAAGCCAGTCAGAGAAATACAAATACTATATGATTTTACTCATGTGGGATCTAATGAACAAACTGAACTAACAAGCAAATTAGAGAGTCTCATAGATGGAGAGCAGGCTGACAGCTATGTTGGGGAGGGGGGAGGTTAGGGAATGGAAGAATTGAACAAAAGGAAAATGGAGTCATAGACATGGACAACAGTGTGGTGATTGAATGGGAGAGAGGATATAAGGGGGCTAAATGGTAATGGAAAAACTACAATAAAAAAGTTAAAATATAAAATATAAAAAGTATTAAATTTTACATTTGTATTTGTAAACTGTGTACAACACATTATATATTATGAATAAAATATATAATTAAAGTAAAAAAAATTATGACAAAGTAAAGTCCTGGACCTGATGGCTTCTTTGGTGATCTTTACCAAACATTTAAAGAAGAAAGCGTTTTCAGGAACATGTATAAAGGACACAGGACAAAACCAAAGGAGGGGAGGATCAGGGGTGGGAAGCGGGGATGGCTGGGGTGGGGGGAAGTGGTGGAGGGAAAATGGGCACAACTGTACTTGAACAACAATATAAAATGTGAAAAAAAATGCAGAATTAATACCAACCCTTCTCAAACTTTTCCAAAGAACTGAAGAGTACAGGGTACTTTCTAATTCATTCTATGAGGCCAGAATTACTTCAATAGCAAAGCCAGACAAAGACACTACAAAGACACACTATAAACATTGACACAAAAGTGTTCAACAAAATACTAGCAGGCAATTCACTAGTATATTAAATGGATTATATACCATGACCAACTGGTATTTATTCTTTGAATGCAAGGATGGTTCAACATGCAAATATTTGGTAATTGTAATAAGCCACAACAAAATGAAGGGAAAAAAACCATGATCATCTGAATTGAGCAGAAAAAGCATTTGACAGTACTCAATACCCTTTCATGATAAAAATACTCGACAAACTAGGAGTAGAAGAAAACTACCTCAACTTAATAAGTCTCATAAAAATCCACAGTGAAAACATTAAACTCAATAGTGAAAGACTAAAAGCATTTCCTCTAAGATTAGAAACAAGGCAAAAATGTCTGCTTTCACCACTTCTATTCAACACTTCTATTCACCACTTCCTATTCTGGGTAGCTCTAGTTGGAGCAGTGAGGCAGAAAAAAGAAAGAAAAACATCCAAATTTAAAAAATCACTATATATAAGTAATCACCAATCTGAAAAGGAAATTACAGAAACGATTTCAGATGTAATAGCAAAAATAATAAAATGCTTAGGAATTAACCAAGGAGGTGAGTTACTTGTAGAATAAAAACTATAAAACATTGCTGAAATAAATTTAAGACATAAAAAATGAAGCCCATCTCATATTCATGGATTAGAATGCCTAATATGATTAAAATGTCAATATTACCCAAAGTTACCCACACATTCTATGAATCCATATCAAAATTCCAAGGAGGTTTTGTGCAGACACAGAAAAACCCATTCTAAAAATCATTTGGAATCTCAAGGGACCCCAAGTAGTCAAATAATTTTTGAAAAAGAAAAATAGACCTGGAGGACTCGTAATTACTCATTTCAAGTTACTATAAACCTACAGTTATCAAAACTGTGATACTGCTATCACATCGACATGTAGACCAATGAAACAGAATAGAGAGCCTAGAAATAAAGTCCTGCATATCTGATCAAACAATTTTTGACGAGGACGCTAAGACCATTCAATGGGGAAGGGACAGTCTGTTCAACAAATGATGCTGTGAAAATTGTATACCCAATGCAAAAGAATGAACTTGGTCCCTTACCTAACACCATACACAACAATTAACTCAAAACGGAACAAAAATCTAGATATAACACATAAAACTCTTAGAAGAAAACATAGGACAAAAGCTTTACAACATTGGATTTGGCAGTGACTTCTTGACTATAACACCAAAGGCACAGGTAGCAAAAGAAAAAAATGAGCAAATTTTACTTTATGAAAATTTTAAAAAAGTATGCACCAAAAGAGACTATCTGTAGAGTAAATAGGCAACCTACAGAGTGGAAGAAAATATCTCAAGATATGAATATGAGATGTGTTATATATCTGATGAGGATTTAATAACCAGACTATACAGAGAAATTCTAAAACTCAACAACAAAAGCAAACAACCTGATTCAAAAATGGGTAAGGAAATTGAATAGACAGTTCTCCAAAGAAGATACACACATGGGCAATATGCAAATGAAAAGATGCTCAGCATCACTAATCATTGGGGAACTGGAAATCCAGACTGCAATGAGGTACACTTCACACTCATTAGGATGGCTACTAGCCACAAAACAAAACAAAAATAAATCTAAAAGGCCAAAAACATTGGGGGCTGGATGAAAGAAGGTGAAGGGATTAGGCAAACTCACACACTCACACAACATATAGATACAGATAATAGTGTGGTGATAGGCAGAGGGAAAGGGGGGAGGATGGGAAGCAGAGGTGAGCAAAGGAGGGGAGAATTGGGGCCGTAAAGAGACTTTGCATGGGGCAATGGGCATATAATGCAGGGTGCACATGATTTATTGAGTCGTGCACTTGAAACCTGTATGGTGTTGTGAATCTCTGTCACCCCAATAAATTCAATAATAATAATTAAAAAACAGGCAAGTCATAGCAGCAATTTGGAAAGCAATAAATAAGTAAGTGAATAAATGGCCCAAAACAAACAGAAAACAAGGATTTGTGAGGGTATGGAGAAATTGGAACCCCTGTGCACTATTGTTGGTGCCACATTCGTGAACACAGCTGCTGTGGAAAACCGTACGGCAGTTCCTTAAAAAATTAAAAAATAAGTTACCATATGATCCAGTAATTCACCTCTGCATATATTCTCAAAAGAATTGAAAGAAATGTCTTGAGATATATGTACACCGGTGTCCATAGCAGCATTATTCACTAACAGCTAAAATGTGGAATTAACCCAAGTGTTCACTGATGGATGCATGGATAAGCAAAGTGGTATATACATACAGTGGAATGTTATTGAGCCTTAAAAAGGAAGGCAGTTCTGCAATGCGATACAACATGGATGCACTTGAACACATTTTACTAAGCAAAGTGAGCTACTCACAAAAAGACGTATACCGTATAAGCGTACCTGTTCGAGGTATTTAGTGTAGGTGAAAATCAGAGACAGAAAGTAGAATGGCAGTTGCTCAGGGCTGGGGGGACACGGGAATGGGAGTCATTGTTTAATTGGTAGACGGTTTCAGTTTGACTTGATTACATGGGTTATTTAGGTAGATGGTGAGGATGGTTGCACAATGTGTTTATTATATACAATGAATGCATTTAGTAACTACCACAACAATGTACACTGAAAGTAGTTAAGATGGTCTTATATTACGTGTATTTTAACACAATAAATATTTTTTAAAGCAAGTTACCTTTTTGAAGAAAACACAGTTCTTTTTACTTTATGGCTTGTAGACAAAGATGATTGTTTTACAATTATATGAGAGCATCAAATAAAGTGAATATTGTTGCTTTTGCATTTTTTTGTTGCAGATTCCCTATTGCAGATTTTTCTAGGTATGCTTCTGAAGTATGTCTTTAATAATATATATAAGAAGCCCATGGTGTTGGATTTCATTATTTTTGTGTTTATTATATGCAATATTATAATAATGACATTTATTTTGTTTCTGTTATTTGTGCTATTATTGGCATTTATAGGCAACCTGCACTACTTGGTGATGTATGAACATTTTACATATTGTTAAGGTATTTAAAGTCTTTCAGTGAGTCAACAATAGTAAACAACAATGACATGATTAAACATGGAATTTTTAAATTTGATTATTTAATAAAAATTTTTATCAAAGATTTTTGTTATAAGAATTACAGTTTATCAAAACTCTAATGTGTATTAGTTATAGTTAGTCCCATCTTATTCAACTAAAATATCAAATTTAGAAATTCCTTGTAGAGTTTTGAGATGGAACATTTGGGAAAATGGATACCGCTGGTAAATTTAACATCTTTTCTCTAATGGTAGTATATATAGTTAATGTTAGTTATTAAATGCTTGTTCTTATTATGTTACAAGAAATGTGAAAAATTGATGTAGAAATGAGTTTTCTGGTTATTTTTAGAGTTTTTCTTGGTTTATATAAAGAAATGAGGTCTTTATAACTAAACGAGCTACTCAATCATGCCCTAAGTGTTACTTAGTTTCTTTAACAATTGTGTAAAGTTTTAGAAGTGAATGCGTTGTTTATGACTAAAAGGAAAATAATGTTATTCTTATTTTTCCATAATAATATAATACTATTAAAATATTTGTTTTGTATATATGTATTTTATATACTTTTATGTAAATAACTATGTATGCTTTTATTAATTATTATATGGTATTTTTAATTGCAGTGTATGTCTTGAATATATACACACCCTTTCCAGTGAGTTTAGCATGCATGAGAATATCCTTGCTTTTCTGCCAAAGAATTAATGCATTTTTAAACTTATATAATTCTCTTCATCAGTATTTTAAAGCAAATTATAAATAGAGGACATGGGTAAATAGGATCAATAACTTATTATTATTTGATTTTTTTGATTGTCCAGTGTCTTTAAATTATCTTATTATAATTCGGTCATTTTGTCATCCAGAAGGTGGATCTTCACTTCATTTTTGCTATGAAGATATAAGAATTATTTTTTTTGTTTAAAATTCAACTTAAATTAGAAATTACAGTTTTAAAAAAACACTGCCCCAAATATAACCTCAAATAAGTGTGGTTCCATGGCTGTGAAAAATGATGTTCTTCTACATCTAAAAGTCAGACATGTATATTGAATTTTTAAATTTATTTTAGAGCCATTTTCTCATTCCGTAAATAGAGACTCAGGATGAAAACAGGTCCGTTCTGTAAGGGAAGCTCCTAGAAGGAGAAAGGAGAAACAAGTGAGGTTTTTCTGTTCACAAAGCACATTCGCATGAGTCATCCGGGTACTGGTTACTGTTGATTTAGGTCAGCACTAGTCCCTGATCAATAGTCTAATCGTAGTTACTGCAAGAGGCTCGATCCAGTGGTTCTGTCTTTTCCTATTGTCTTTCTAAATCCCATATTATTTTTGTTAAGAGAGGTAGGAAGTGTACCTTGACCTTGTGAGTTTTCATAACATTTAATTTTCCTCTTCTTTCATTCCCTTCTCATGTAACAAACTACTGAGCTTTAAGTAGCATACTTAAAAGGTTATTTTATAATAAACCTAGTTGCAAAGCTTTGTGGTGACTCATCTTGTTGTTATGTTCTGTGAACTCTCTCCCTCTTACATATTTTTTGTGGGTGCTTATTTTTGTCTCCTTTGGGTGAAAAAAATATCATTTACTAGGAGGTAATGTACATTTAAAGATTTTATGTACTTTGGTGAATGTTGTCGTCAAAAGTGTTTGTGTATGTTTTTTATAGCAACTTATTATCTCTTGTTCTTTATAAACCTTTTACTTGGTTTGTTTGGGTCTTTGATAAGTAAGATTATATCACTATATATTAATTTAAGCATAAGTTTTGTCCTTGTCATATTCATTTTCTCTGTGTGGTATCCAGTGTTTTTCTATACTTATAATTAAATTTCCATATAGAAGCTAATTTTTTCTTTTGTTGTTTTTTTTTTTCTTTTTGGAAGCAAGAGAAATTAACTGGATATTGAATATATTCATAAAGATGGAGAATTTTCCACATGAGGCCAACGTATGCTGGGAAAAATATTATTAATAATAACAGTATAGAGTTTTATAAAATTTAGTAAAATCTAATACTGTTTGCAGAGCATTTTCATATAATGTTATTATATGTGCTTTTCATTAGTACTGATCTCAGTAGCATTTTGTACAAAGTATCACGTTACCCATGGAAAGGAGAGGAAATATTTCTAGCGCTGCTGTTCTAATGGAACCAAGTAGTAATAAATGATATTGGTTAGAATTGAATGCTTCTAGGTAATAATCAGATTACACAATGTGCTTTTCCCCCCTAACTGTTACTGTTAGCTCTGTGTATCTGGTGCTTGGCCTACAAGATCTTCAGGACCTGTGTTAGGCCCCTTAATTCCATAGGTTAGCCAGTTTGGCCTTGCCCATGGGGAGTAGGTCACTAGCCTCCACAGCGCACTAGGGACTCTTTCAGGGCTCATTCATTCAGAGCCCGTTCTGCTGCTTTTGCCATCACCACACACTGCAGAGAAGTCCTGACCCACCTATTTGGTAAGCTCACTGGGTTTTTCAGAGCTTGTTTCCAGATTGATTTTCTACTCTGCCAAGTAAACCTTGTAGTTTCGTCAGGAGACGGAGATACATTGCTCAAAGAGGTATAGGGTAAATTGAGTACAACCATTAAGTGACTGAGCCCTAGAAAGGAAGATGGAGGGAAAGGGTGGTGTCAAGGGAAGGAAGCTGCAGAGGATGCTTTGCAGGAACAATATTAATGAAATAACCAGCAGCATTATGAATTTCCATCTTCTCTGTATGTTTTATTTCTTTCTGCAGTACCTCAGTACCGCATGTCTCTTCTCTATGGCTTTACTTTTCCTTTATAGCAGAAATCATAAATGAATTAAAACAATTCAGTCACCCGACCTTCTTTTAAATGACCTTCATAATGATACTATGAAGACTAACTTTTCTACCAGTACAGGATATCATCACCAAGATGATTTCTTCTTTGAGCAATATATGTGAAACCAACATTTGTTAATAGGAAGCCTTGCTTTTGCTCCATTTAAGATTATCAAAATAGCAAACTGTCTTAATGAATGAACATGAAACCAACTTTTCTTGCTAGGGACTGCTTTAGAATTTAAATACAAAGAGAAGTTTCTCAGAAGGGAGAACGGAGATAACTATAAGAGAGATATGCTTTATACTGTTTTCTTGTTTCAATATTTATTTTTGTTGCATCATGTTAACAATAGAAACTGCCCAGAATTTTCTACAGTTTTCTCCTCTGAAGAGCCATTAGCTTAAAGTCGTGATTGATAACATACAAAACAAATAAAGAAATATTTCAGGATTTATTCAAAGTAAGTATTAGAAAGTCTTTGAGAAAATCTTATCAAGGACATTCAATCATTTCTGCTTAATGTTAAAGCCCGGGGTGAGGAGTGGTGTTCGTATCAAATTCTCCCATTTCCTGTAGTGCCTTCTATGTGTAGATTGACACCACTTTGGTTCCATTAGGTGGAATGTATTATTTCTGAGACTGCTGCAATTGAATAAAGATAAATAGTGTCCATCTAAAATTCTGAAATTTTTGTTCATTTTATTTTTTGTTTTCAGCACGTTCTGAAGTTTTTATTTACACCAAAGCTGTCTCACTTGACACATTTTGTTTAGTAATTACATATGAAAAAATCCAAAAAAGTAATTGCTTTTATAAATTATTAGTGACAACCATTTTGTCAGAAATATTCTTCTTGATGTAACTGTAAAGTCAAAATGTTTTTTGTTCATGGCTAATTTAATTAATATTTATTGACTACCCACTAGGTAAATATCTGTCCATTTGGGCTGCTACAACACAATAACACAGACTAGGTAGTTACGAACAACAAAAATTTATTTCTTATGGTTCTGGAGGTTGGAAGGCCAGGATCATGGTGCGGCATAGGCAGGTGAAGGCCTTCTTCCTGGTTCATAGCAGGTACCTTCTTGCTATGTCCTCACTGGTGGAGGGGGCTAGGGATCTCTTAGGACCCTCTTTTGTAAGGTGCTAATTCCATTCACAAGGAATTAAGCATCTCAGGATTTAAGCATCTCCCAACATCCCACTTCCTAAGACCATCATCTGAGGGTTAGGAGTTCAACATATGGCTTTTGGGGAGGGCACAAACATTCAGACCTTTGCAGAGTACAACTTTTTATTTTATTTGAGGAAACAAAAAGAATGTGATCTGTTACCTCATAAAAATAGTGTATGAGTTTCCTAAAGAAGGTAAGGGAGAGAAAGCCTGGATTGTAGAGCATGAAACTATGTTATTAATACTGTTAACAGAACTAATAGTAAATGATGTATCAGAGGTAATCCATTTTATGAGTGTTCATTTTGCTGAAAGAGGAGTAAATGCTAATTTAGTTAATAATATATAATTATATCCATAGTGGAGGGAATTTTATATGAAAAGGCAGATACTCATTTGCATTGTGAGATGAAAAGCACGGTATTAATTCACATTTTCAATAGGATCGAATACTGCATTTTTCTTGTTATGTCAGTTTAGGATGTTACCCACCCTGTCGCAGGCTTCTGACACTTCGCTTTACTTCTCTGATAACGGGAGAACCAGAATTAATGAGTTAGATGAGAAAGCAATCAACCACTTTCAGTACTTACATTTGATTCTGAGTTGGGGCGATCGCATGCTCCACTTAGCACTTTAGGTGTTCTCACTGCTCTTGTTCACTTCTTTTTTTTTTTTTTTTCTGAATTGGTGTTTAGATAAAAAGATTTCTAAAATCTTATCTTTCCAAAATGTAAACTTACTTACTTTAGAGTATATGCATCTAAATTCAACTTGTCTTAAGGTAGTACTGTCGTTTTGTGTAATCATTCTTATTCTCTCTGATGTAACAGTGATATTCTAAGCGCCTTAATTTCTCCCTTCTTTACGTCCCTACATATTTCTGAGTGACTTTTTCATTTTTTCTGCTGGTGATTATTTCTTAGAATGCCCAGTTCGAGCAAGGTCCACTAAACTTTCCAAAAGAGCTAATCTAAGCAAATTAGGGAGTGTCTAAGTGAAAGTAGATGTTACATTTATTAATTCAGAAAACCCGGAATCCCCATCCCTTGGATATCTACATGACTGGCTCCCTTACTTCGAGTCTTTATTCAGAGGCACCTGTTCAGACGTTTCTTCCCTGGCCCCCCATCTAAGTGTCAGCTGCCATTCCCCAATATTTGATACACCCTTTCCTTGCTTTTTTTCTTTCTCCTTAGCACTCGTCCCTAACATGCTGTGTATTTCATTTTCATCTTGCTTCTCTACTGTCTGTCGTCCCTCCCCTGTGCCACTCCTCCATGGCATCCTGGTATGTAAGCTACTTGGAAATTTGGATGTTTGTCTCTTTATAACTATCTTCAGTGCTGAAGTCTGCCACATTGAAGGTGCCCCATAAATACTTTTTGGAATAAGTTCTGAATGGAGGAATGAAAAGGAAGGTACTGGTGAGAGAAACATTACGGAGATAGATGTGGGTGAAGAGAAGAAAGGATAGGAAGTGAAAAAATGACAGTGAGCAGTTAGGTCTGCGATTCAGTGTGAAAATGAGATAATTTCCTCACTTACCCTAGGGATAACCATTGAGCTTCCACTGTGTAACAGGTGCAGTGCTCTTGGTGCTGAGGATACAATGTGGAGCAAAATTGGGCATAATCTTAGCGTCAAAGGAGCTTACAATTTAGTGAGGGAGACATGCATTTATCAAATAATCATCTAAGTGAATGTGAAATTTCTACTGCTATTCCAGAGAAGGATTTAAACTGGTTGAGGTCTGGCGAGGCTTGCCTGAGGGAGAAGTAACCACAAGACTACGAATTAATAGGTTAAGAGCAAAGAACACTCTCAGAAAAGAGAGAAGATGTGTAAAGTTTTGATGTTGAACGGAGCATAGTAAGAATGAAGGATTGTAAGCAAACCACTGAGTGAGCCACAGATGAAAAGGGGAGGTGGTGAAAGATGACGCTGGAGAGGGAGGTGGAGGTCGGAGATGATTAGGTTTGTCTTTTAAAAAGATCGCTCTGTCTACACTGTTGACCATGGATTGGTTCAGACATTCACAAGGCTCATAAAAGGTAACGAGTGGTGATAGTTGGGCAGTTGGAGAGGAATGGAAAGATTTATAAGCTATTTCCGTGGTAAAAAGCACAGGACAGAGCCGACATTTACTAAACGTCATTTCTGTGCCAGACCCTGGGTTAGGTACAGGGAATACAAGAAAGAAACCACCTGCAGTAGAAGAGCTCTGGGGAAGAAAACGTTCTACTATAGATACAATATGTGTATATTGCTTTGGGTGATAGAATGGGAAACAATTGATTCCACCTGGTGTTTCACAGAGGCGATGAAGGCTCATATGCATTTTCAGAAGTAAAGAGGAATTTTTAAGAGGATAAGGAGAGGAAGGGAATTATAGGTACAGAGAACTATTTGTACAGAGGTTAAAAAGCATGAGGAATAATATTTGCCCAAGTTCAAATAAAGGGTGTGTAAGGGAGGCATGCTAAGGATGTGAGACTATCTTGTTGGAGAGGGGGAGATTTGATACTTTCCTCTCATGCCCCCAGGTTTGGCATTGAATCTCTGGAGTTGAAGCTCATTTGGGGCTAGAATGGAAACATGGACAGTTGGGTTGAAAGATGTGGGACTTTCATTTGAAATGTCCACTAACAGAAATGAGAGACTAGAGGTCGTAACTGTGTATGGAGATTGAATATACCACACAGGTGATACTTAAACTCTTGAGCATAGGTATGATAGTCAAAACAGAAAGAAGGAGGCCTTGGATAACACATTGGATTTCAAAACAATAAAAACTTTGGGAGGTAGGAAAAAAAGGATGATAAAAATTGGGAGATATGTAAAGTTAGTAGGAATACAAATGGCTGCGTAGTCTAGTCTACGTCATTACTTTGGGCCCATTGGCCCAGGACTTGAAGGAAGAGGTTATTTTCTGGCTCCGTATAACTCAAGTAAAAGGTAAAAAGGATTTATACTAGTACCTTCAACAACTGGGATGTTTTCTTGTGTTTAAGATTAACTCTTCTTTTGTTATAATTAACAATATTATATCCAAATTCCACAACACTCACTTGGTAGTTCACAATCCATGCATTATTGTATTACACCTAGAAACCTAAATCTTG
This sequence comes from Desmodus rotundus, assembly GCF_022682495.2. Taxonomy (NCBI): domain Eukaryota; kingdom Metazoa; phylum Chordata; class Mammalia; order Chiroptera; family Phyllostomidae; genus Desmodus; species Desmodus rotundus. The sequence continues at coordinate 26,613,397 of NC_071391.1, read as the reverse complement.
TAAAGTAACCTTAGTTTATTTGAATATTTTTCATTGATATTGTTTTATACAGAATAAATATTACCCCATAAATTCAACTATAATCAAATGAATAATACTAGTCTGTCACTACTGATCCTGACAGATTTGTTTACCAAAAGAAATACTAAAGAAATTGCCCAGACAGTTCAAAGTCTGCCAGCTTGGAACATGAGGTTAACCATCTCTGGTCCACTGTTTGAAGTTTACTTTATTTATTCTCATGTGCTTATATCTTCAGTACATTGGGTTAATATTCCACCTATTAGTTGGCTTACTACCTTTCAGAGACTGGCCTGTTTTGGTATAAATTAAGGGACATGTGAATATGATTTCTTAATTTTATCTTTCCTGACTTTCATGATGAATTATGTTCATACCTAATGAAGAAGAGGGAAGGATCTCTTGTGTGTGAGTTTCCTTTGAATGCTCTGTGGCCACTGTTTTAACCAAGACAGAAACCTGTTCCTTATTTATATACTAATGGTTCTAATAGATTGGGTAAAAAAAAATTAAAAGTAGAAACCAATTATCCAGGAATAATAGTATAATCACTAGATGGAATACATGTTGTTATTAGGCACTATATACCACACTCCTAGTCTGTAAGGATATTTAAAATAAGATAATTTAGCTTAAATCTATATCATGCTCAAATTATAAGTAGACTGTGTCTGATGTTTAAGAGAAACATTCAGGGAGTACAGTTTTTGTAAATGTATTGCCACTTGCTAGAAATTAACATAAAATGCATATGCTTGCTATAAACATTATTAAGATTCTTAAAATTTTCATGTTACACTTCATATAGTTTTCTCTCAAATAATATTAATGATGTAGATAGAAGCTCAATTTCTTTTTGCAATGGACCTGTTATATGAATCTTCGATTGTTGTTTTATTTTCTAATGTCTTACATAAAAGTTCAAAAGTGAGCAGAAACTATGCATGTACTGTTTTTTTCTTTGCTGAATTCAGGGATATGTGACTTCCTATAAAAATGTGAGTAGGGAAACTAAATTCTCCGAAATGAGTTTTCTGATCATTCATATTATATAGGTAAGCCTTTTAAAATTTTGTACTGAATTTATTGGGGTGATGTTGGGTTAATTATATAGGTTTCACGTGTACTAGCAAGGCTTTATTATTTAATTAGAGGATTTGAGGGTGTGTTGACCATCAACAACATTTTTAGACTACAATTGAAAGTGGTACTGGTGGTGTTTTAGGAGAGTACGAAAACATCGAACCGACGATTCTACTCCAATTAGTCTTTGATGGTTTTCCTTTTTGTTATGTTAATTTATTCTGATGAATCAGAAATGAGAGCACTTTTAAATGCTATTCATTTAAACAGCAGGTCAGTAGACTTTAGGTCAACATGTCTATGAATAGGTATATGTGCTTATCTTGGATATTTGAAATTGTTTAGATATTCCCCCGATTTTCTAACATTTTATATATTGGTCTTGTTAGATTGAAGAAGAAAGGCACACTTATAGACTTTGATACTTGTTTTTTGTAATTTATTCCTTCTAACATAATGACTGGGGGGAGATCTTCAAGTCGTATCTGATTACTCCAATTAGTCCAGTGTGTGTGTATTGAGTTACCCTCTGTGTCTGGCTCTGTGTTGTGGGAACTAGGGGTTGCCAGAATAGTGGGTGAATAAATATGAAGGGGATAGTCAATACACAGAAGATTTCCCCTTTAGTTCTTAAATTTTTATTGTTTTACTCCTCACCCAAGGGCAAGCTTATTGATTTTAGAGAGAGGGGAAGGGAGGGAGAGAAACATCATGTGAGAGAGAAACATCCATCGGCTGCCTCTCACACCCACCCCACTGGGGATAAACCCTCAAGTTCGGCATGTGCTCTGACCAGAAATCGAGTGGGCGACCTTTCCACTTCTGGACAACGCTCCAGCCTATGGAGCCACACTGGCCAGGGTAGATTTGCAGGTTGAGCAGTACAGGCCCACATACACGCAGAAGCCCCCTGTTCAAACTCTGGTTATTCAAGGGTCAACTCTGTGGTTCTGAATCCACATAATGCAGAGGCCACTTGTCATATATGGCGATTTTTAACTGCATAGGAGGTTGACCTCCCTACCCCCTACCTTTGGCGTTCATGGGTCCACTGTATTAATACCCTGAATAAAAGTTGATCATCTAAGTCCAGAATTGGTGGAGAAAGAGCGCAGGAATTCATGGGGGGAATGGATGGGCTTTCACTCACCTAAGGATCACACCACTCTGGCCGCCATGCATTAGGTGGTGTGTGTGGGGATGGGTTTCAAATTCTCCAGGTGTTTGTAATTCAGCAAGTGAGAGTGATCCATAAGTAGATGACAATAGTCTTCATACTAATCAAAAAATAAGTGTTATAAGAAAGGGATGGTATTTAAATTAAAGGAGGGAGTGATGATATTAAATGAGGGTCTTCAAAAAATACACTAGTGGAGAAAGTAGCATTTGAGAAAGGCTTGGAAAAATGGTTTTGCTTTTGGGAGCTTCAGTATTTCTTTGCTTAATGAGAGTTTACAGAGTTATAAGGTATAACGGAAATTGTCTCCTGACCTGGCCATTAGTTCTTGTTCTCCTCTAAATAAGAATGTGACCTTGGATATGTCACTTGACTGTCTAGGCCTAATATGGAAAATGAAGATTTGAAACTATATCCTTTTCAAGGGCTCTTACAAACTGTAACAAATTACTTGTAATTATCAGAATTGACTTTATAAATGGGTTAGTTATCTTCTGTTTACCTTTCCAGAACCCCTGTCTACCTTTCTCCATGCTCTTTGTGTCCTGGGAGGCCAACCTTTGCCAACCATATCATCTGGCTCCCTGCCCTGCCCTTTGGTTTCTGATTGAATTACACCTGTTGGACCCACCTGCTAGAGATCAGAGGGTAGGGGGAAAGTGAAGTCATGGTACTTATTCCCGGTGCCCCGCTTCCCCCCATGTTTTGCCTTGGATTGGCTGCATAAATAGGTGTACTCATGCAGGAAGTAAGTAGTAATGGTTAAAGTGTTTGAATTTCGAATTTCAGTTAGAATATGTTGAGCTCATGAAAGGTCCACCAGCTGACTGTAAGACATGAAGGTCATTGGATTTGAGATGGACGTATTGTTGAAGTAGCAGACGTTTGTACTTACAAATGGAATGAGTGCAACATGTGTACGTGCAGACTGACGGAGGGGTGTTGTATTGACCACTTAAATATGACAAGTGGCATTGCTAAATGGGACTTGATTTTCTGAAATGCACAGCTATGCTTGGTAAAATTTCTCTCAATTTACATAGGAGTTGCATTTCTAGAAAATTCAGTGTAAAATTCAGTCCTTGTAAAAGGTACTGTGTGCTATATAATATAAAGTTTGGTTTCAGACTTAGGTAATTGTCCTCCCTCTCTATCTTCCCCTTCACAAATTACACGAGGTCTGTCCAGAAGGTATCCAGCCATGTAATACAATAAACAGAGACATTTATTGAAGAAGACACAAGATACAAGAAACATTGTACATAGGACAATGATGCCTCAATCCCCTTCAAAGTAGGCACCTTGGGACCTCACACAGTTCTCCGTCACCTTCTCTGTTGTATTTTCCTGAATCTCATTGATGGTTTGAAATCTCTTAACTTTCAAAGGTGATTTTAGTTTTGGGAAAAGCCAGAAGTCACAGGGCACCATACCTGGGCTGTAGGGAGTCTGAGTCACCTGGGTGATTTGATGGGTTGCCAAAAAACTCTGCACGAGATGCCATGCATGAGGGGCACGTTGTCATGATGAAGCTGCCAGTCACCAGTTGCCCATGGCTGCTGCCTTCTGAATCATCTGAATCGTTTCTGAGGTGGAATGTTCAAGCTTAACACAAAATTCGATGCAGATTCGTTCCTTTACTTGCTCAGTAATTTTTAATGTGATGGCCACACAGTACACGTGCTTGCTCAGTGATGTCTACTGAACCCACTGACTAGTACAGTGAAGTTGTCATTGTTCATACATGCATATTCCTATCCACTGTCCTTGGCTGCTGGGTTACATCAGTGTCACGCAAAACGTTCTCATTATATTAATAATGGCCGGATTTTTTTCTGGACAGACCTCATATGTCATGTAGAATTTGGATGATTTTGCAGCAATGTGCTGTGCTTTGCAGGAGGGTCATGCAGCATTTCTGTACCTCATCCATTAAATGCCAGTTCTTTGTTACAGCCTAAATACATTTTCAGATGCCCCCGTTGAGCACCACTAGGTTAGGGGAAAAAAGTCGCAGAATAGGTTGTGGATTAACTAGACCCAAGGAGGAAGGGTCCTGCTTTACATAGTGACCTAGAACTGTGGGCATACAAGAAAGGGAAATTAACTGGCAGCAAAATTTCAGGTAGAATACTGATACAAAGTTGCAGTGGTGCAAGATGATAAAGATTTCCCCCCCCATCTCAGTTTCCTGTTCTTATTAACTTCTTCCCCCATCCACCCCTAGCCCTGATGTCCCTGGTAGCCAGGCTATGTTAACACTTGGTGATCTGCTACAGTACAAATTCTTGACTGGATTTAGTAAAGAGTATAATCTCAGCATAATTTTTCTTTTAACTACATAAGCATTTTCCTTCCTTTCTACTACACACCCTAGCATTCTTTTCCGATATGAAGACTGGTACAAATGCCTGATCCTTCCCATTTGAAAGTTTATTTCTATTTTTTTCTTGCCATCAGAGATTGTGTTGCATAAAAATGTAATAATTGGATTTCTGTATTTTTAGAAACACACCCACGTGCACCAAAGTTCAGTGGAATCATTGCAGTTTCATCTTTGGTTCAAACCGATGATGTTTCAGTAGAGCCAGTGCTGTCCAATGTTAACTGTTTTTGTTATTTTGGAAGAATCATCTTATTTGCAGCAGCTTAGTTATGGTAATCCCAATCAATCAGATGTATTGCTTTTAAAACACTAACTTTTAAAGTCTAATGAAGTGCTATTTTGATGTTGTCCTTATTTTAAATTAGGTGACATTAGTAATATGGAATAATATTTTCCTTTAAAATAAAAATTTAGGATGATTAAAAAAAAGATTACCCAGGAAATTAAATGAAATTTGATGAGGTTTTCAGCCTTATTTGTAAAGTAAAATCTCATCCTTGATGGTAAAAATTAGAAGTAGTTTCTAAAGTATGCATGCTTTATGAAATATATTTTTACTTTCAGTCTGTTTCCTGGGGGAAATGTCCATTCCATGCAAATCATCATGATTAGTATTAATTATTCTTCTTCTTGGGTATCCCTGCAGAGAAGTCAGAGTTGTAAAAATGAAATCTTTTTGTTTGCCTTATAAGGGTCATAGTAACAGATGTGGTCTTGAAATGACCCATAATAATAGTCACAGCTGATTTAAATGGCACTATGTCATTATGTCATGAGTATATGTATGGGTAATATCTGTTATTAAGTTACATTTCTTCTATATTAAAATATATATAATTTTTATGCGAGAAAAATTAGATAGTTCATAAAATCCAATTTGTTTTTGTCCCTTAACTTTAATGCATTACTTAGATTATATTTTAAACTGGTAGAAAATAATTTGTCCTCAATTTCTTTTTCTTATTTCATCATGAGCCCATAATGATCTTAAAAATGAATATATTAGATCAATTAACAGTTCAATTTCAGCTACTTTTAAGTTCACCTTCTGGAAAATTCTCCCCATGAGATTTTCATTATGAGTTTATGTTTACCCTAAAGTGAATTTTTCCAGTCATCTGTCTTTTGTGGCATGTGATACATTATTTGAGAATTATTTCTTTATCTTTGATACATAATACCATTTTTTTTTTGTTGTTTACTTTTTTGTTTTTGTCACCATGGACAAGTTCCTGAAAAGCTTCGTAAAAATCAAATTTCAAAAATTTATCACATTTTTCTACCACATTATATTATAATCTTAATGTTTTATTTGAATAAAGTATTTAATTAATTTTATTCCAAAAATCAATACAAGTTTGACATGATTAAATGCAAGGTGTATTTTTTACAGCTTTCCATTTTCATCTCAGATTTGGAAGTCCACAGACCTACTGGAATAATGATGCATAAGGAAATTAATTGCAGCTTCTAAATCATGCAAAATAAGTTTTATGTGATACTTGCTAAAATATGTCATGAAGAACAAAATTCTTTTTGTTCTAGGAGTAGTACTTGAGAGTAATCTGATGTAAGAAAAAGATAAAAGGTAGATCCAAAGGTATGTAAGTTTTACAGGGTTTGGTAAGTTTTTCTTTAGAAAATTGACTTTAAAATGTCTGTTGGAGTACTTGGGCTAGGGTAGTAGTTGAAAGGTGGGAGGAAAGTGTACAGTGCTTTAAAGAGGATGTTTTCCGACAGAGTATGGCAGGAAGCAGGTGTCCTGGGTGGGGGGGTGTGCGTGTGGATGGAAGGAGACCATTTAGAAGGCAACTGAACTTATCCAAAGGGGTGTTGATAGTTTGGACTAGTGTGGTGGCAGCTGAGATGGAGAGGGGTGGGCAGATTGGAGGGGTTTTGTATTTAAATTAAACAGAATGTGGTGAGGAGTTAGATACGAGGTGAAGAGAGAAGGAGCTCTTAAGGAGGAAGGTATTTGACCTTGTCATTGAATGGATAAAAACTCATTTTTATATTTTTTAGATCCTTTTTGAATGGCCAAAATGGAGTTCCAAGAGTTAGTTAGACATATCATTCAGGAGCCTAGAAGAGAGTCTGAACATGAGACAAAAATTTGTCACATTTATTTCTTATGAAGTTATCACCCATGTGATACAGTCCTCAAAGACTACTGTGGTCAAAAGAACACAGTCCATTAAAAGAACAATTATTTAAAAACAGTGCAAGTCCTCTATGCATTTCTCAAAACCATGAGTGGAACTGGGAACACAAAGCCAGATTTTTTTTTGTGGCTATGGAGAAGGAAGTCAGGAAACACTTCTGAGCAGTGACGTACAGTGTTAATGATTTTGTCATGTCGTTGAGTGTTCAGCATGTAGGTAAACTGAAGCCATAGGCTTACATTGTTTTGCCTTGGCATTGAGTGAATGAAAGAGTGTCCTGATCCTTAGGTATCTCCATCATTTGATGGTCGGGGTGAACAAGGTGAGCTTGGAGAAGGACTGATTGGTATCTACAGTATGTTCACTGTTACCTAGAACCTCTGAGCTTAACTCCTGCTTCAGGTCTTGGCTGAGATAATGGTTTCTTTAGAAAGCCTTTATTGACATTTTCATTTTCAGGTTAGGTTCTTCTCCAGTGGGCACTCAAACCTGTTATTGTTCTTACCATTCCTGCAATGATTTATTTAATTCCATGTGGTCCTCAATACTCCAACCTCTGGGAGGATGGGAGAATTCCTCCATTGTATCCCCACTAAGTACCATCTATCTTTTATGTAATGAGACTCATTAAGCACTTGTTTAATTAATTCAGGCAGGTATTCTCATTAGACTCATTAGATTTCATATGTATATATCAACCCCATTTCCTGCTTGGCATACAGTCAAAATATATAGATTCTCTCTTTAGCAAAAGACATAAAATAGCCATGCTTTAGGTTCTTGTCTTAGGTTATGACTGAACTTGCTGTCACCAAATACCTATAAAAAGTTTGGGGAAAATAAAATTTATGAGGATTGCAGTGTACCTGGACCATATCATTTTCACATTCTTAGAATTGGTTTTACTGAATCATGCTTTGCTTTTATTTCATACCTTATATATTGAGGACTATTAAAAGTAACAATTTTGAAACTCATTGTGTTCAGTCTAGGGATGGAGGAAGAGGTAGTTTACTCTGATTTCTTTATGAGGTCTGATAGGAAATTATTTTTGCAAGATGTTTTTGAAGGACTAGGGTTTGTGTATGTGTGTGCACATGTGTATGTTTAATATTTTTGTGGTTATGGAAAACGATGTAACTGTGTGTTTCTCTCTTTGCAGTGGCTTCTAGGGAACTCAGATAAATTTTGTGGCCTGCCTTTATTAAGGGACACAAACATTTTATGTCCTTTGTTTTGAGTAATAGTCTTGATTGCACTTCATTACACTTTTAAAGTTTTTTTTCTGTCTCCATTTCTTTATTTTTTTTACTTTCTATACTAATTTATCTTTGTAAGTCATCACAGTTTTCTTTGAATCATAGGGTATTAAAAATTCGCATGTAGCTATCTACAGCATAATGGCTCTCTTACTGGCAATTTGTTTGGGAACTGACTTTGTATTAACTTTGACTTTCTCGTTGGATCCTCTAGGCTCTTCAGGATATTGAGACTGGCTGTGTGGCCTGTGAAGGACCCCCTTTTCTGGATTCTTTTTCCTGAATAAAGGGTCTTCTTTGTTTTCCATGCAGGGAGTAGTCTTTCATTTTTCTTTTCTCTGGTCCTTTACCCATACTCCTAACCCAAAAGCATTTCTAAACTGTTCTTAAAATAGTTGTCTATATTACAGCTGTGTGACTTAATAAAATGTTTAGTCAGGTGGAGGTAAATTTTTATAATAAATGTAAGGAAAGCTAGTTACCATCCTTTTTATATCATATCTTGTAGTTTGTTTTTCTTTTAAAGTACCATATAAGGCATTTATATTAATCTAGAGAGGTCAACTTGGGTCAAACGAAGGATAAATTAAATCTGAAAAAATATAAGGAGGTTTCTGTGGCCTAAATACATATGATGATTTTAGACTTTTGTTTATCTCTAAATTTTATTTAACTGCTATTTGAAAGAGTTAGGAAATGTGGGATATTTACATATGAATAGGTAAATTTAACTAAACACTAATATTGGTTATTTATATCATATATAGTTTTTTAAAATTAGCATTCTTTACAGATATATTTGCAAAACATATTTTAAAGTAATATATTTTCATTGCTTTGTTAACGTATCAAACTTTTCAAGCTATTTCTGACTATTGAGCCTTTTTGGAAAGTTGTTCCATATCCTTCCGGTCATCTAAATTTATCACAGGCCTTGAAATAAGAAGGTTGGTGAACCTTCTTTCCTTTTGATCTTGCATCCTGGCAGGTGCTCGGATATTTCTTCTGTAAGAAGAGTTTTGGTAGATGAGTCAGTGCACTGAGTCACAGGCAGCATGAAGCCTCTAGTGTTCTATACTAATTAATTGGAAACAGTTTCAAAATTAATTAAAGCACAGTTGTCAGCTCAGTGTTACTGATTGACATCCCACCAAAGTATTTTGTCTTTTGGCAACTCGCTTAATTGTTCTTTGGTATTTAGCGTTTTTGTTTTGCTTTAGACTTTTTTAAATCTGTTGAATAGACCTATAGTTACCATGTTGATTTTTTTTAAAGCCCTTTCATGAAACCTTTTCATTTGTGTTTAATTTCTCCCTTGCTCGATTCCTTTTTTCCCCTTAAAATTATTTAATACAATTTTGTTTTTAGCTTGCTAATTTATCAGTGTATGACAGAATTCTTTTATGTTCCACAGGAACTAGTTCCTACAACTATAGTATATTGATTTGTCAAGTAAGAGCCCACTCACTAACTAAACACTATGTATTTTATTTAATAAAAACAAACTGTCTTGCTTAGATTCCTTTACATTGCATTAATTTGACCTTACTTTATTCATTAAAAATGACATGATTTTGAAAGAGTCTGTTTCTTCATTTTGTTCATGTTTATTTGAAAGTACTTTCATTTCTATGAAGGACTTTGCAAGGGGGACTGACTAGGTGTCCTTCATGTTTGCAGAAGATTTAAAAGAAATCAGGACCAGGAGGATATTTTGGCTGAAGAGATCAAATATGTTCTGGCAAGATGATAAAGTCCTAGGGTGAATTACTGAGAAAAAAAACCAATTTACATGTCAAATGCCTCCTAATTTCCAGGCACTTTACATATATTATTTCTTTAAATCCTCTCAACATCTCTGTGAGATGGGAATTATTTACCCATCATCAAAAGTGGAACTTGAAGCCCAGCGAGTTAGTAACTCATTCTAAGTCCTCAACAATATTTGTATAATAAACATGTTAGGCAATCTATGGCTGCACGTTAGTGTGCCAGATGTGGGCGCTATGCCAAGGGAAGATGTAGAAAACGTATTCGATCTAGTTATACGATAGATGAGCTATATGACAATAAGTGGGTGCTACATCTTTTAATCATTCCTATTAAATATGACTTTGAAGTTATTTGATTAAAATTTGGACACATTTTATAATTGATGACATGTCAAAACTTAATTGGCAACATCTTTTTTTCTCAGGGTACTTAAGATTTATGCTGCATCTCTTACTCAGTATGATTTTAGGTTTGTTGGAATACAATAGGCATAGTGTTTGTTCTTCTCACTCCTTACAAATGTTTGAATACAAAGGCAACAATTTGATCTTTTGGTTTTCACTCCTTTACCCCTAAGTCGATTTTATGGTGTTTTAAAAATTCTGTGGCCAACTAAGTTTTATAAACATAGGAAAACCTATCCTTCTCTTGGAGAGTCTCATTGAACACTAGCATGTAAGAATTCTAGCAAAAAATCAAAATGTTTTTAACTTGTTTAATCTATTGTACAAACTTGACCAAAGAATTCCCCTGCCTGCCTCCTGCCTTTTTTTTCTCATCTGTTTTTTCAAAGAGCATTGTGAATGTGTTCGAAGAATTCAATGCTTTGCATATGTAACTTTGGGAAATGCTGGATTACACCCTCTTGTCTAAGAGTATCACCAGTTGGAGCCTAACCTTTCTGAGGGTCAGCAGATTTTTTTTCAGATCTCTTACCCACCTCATTTTATTTTTATTTTTTGCTCATGGATTGGCCACACCACATTACCATCTCTGTGTGTGTGTGTGTGTGTGTGTGTGTGTGTGTGTGTGTGTGTGTGTTTGAAACTTACTAGCTGGGTGTTTGGAGTTTTATTAAGGATTCTAAACAGTCAGAGAATTCTTGGAAATACCTACATTTAATGAAAAAATCAGTTTAGCCTACGGATCAGTAGGTTATTAGAGGTTCATTATCATATTTTATGCTGATCTCTTCAAAGGTATGACGTTTTTGCATTTCGAGAACTCTTTAAGGAGGAGTAAATCTCCATTCCCTGTCATTTCTTCTTGTTTATGTCATTACTTCCTAACCCTCCACTCTTTTCCTCTCACAGCTTCCTTAAGTCCTCTAATATCTGGAATCATGTAATATTTGGTCATTCTTATTCCCAATTATATTCTTCATTTTAATAATGTTGCTTTGGATCTCTGTTCTTACCAATTCTGTACAAAAGAGCCTGTCTAAGTTTTGGGCTTTTTGCGTCTGAGCTATAAAATGGATTCTTCTTACCAATCTTCCCATTGGACAACAGATCATCGAGTTTCTTCAGTCACCGAGACACAGGTGTACTGACTTGAGTGCAGCCTTTTCCAGTTTTTTCATTTCTTATCTGTGGTATTTGTAGTTGTGTCTGTGGTTGTCATTCTTGTCAGCAAATACTCTTGACTTTGTGTCGGGCTTCTAGAACTGTAGTGACCGCCATGAAGCTCACGTATTCTGTGCTTCTAAGCACCCTGTGCTTTCAGGGAGGAAAAACCCGTTAATTCCTAATGTACTACTTCCATAGCATATAAAACGGACCCAAAGAAGTGTAATACAGCACTGAAGACTATGGGAAATAAGATTAGAAATGCAGGCCGATGCCTGAATATTTGGAGATTTGACTGCCAGGCTAAGACACTGCCAGGCTAAGGCAGCTCTTGAGCAAGGCAGTAATAGGCTTCATTTTTCCTACTCTGCTATGTATATAGCCTAAAATCTTGAATGTGTTTCAGGTGGCTTGATGCTTTAGTATTAGCACATCTTCTTGGCTCTGGTCTCTTTTCCGATTTTTTTTTAGCTCCTTCTATTACTTTGAAGAACCTATGTCATAGGATTGTCTGATGATTAAATTAGGCATTGTTCATAAAGCTTTTTAATAAACATATGGAGAGGATGACAATCTGATGACAGAAAGTACTGGAATATGAGTGTAGCCAAGATGTGTGTGGGAGGTGGGGGGTGGTGAGGGCAGTGAAACTGCCCAATCTGTTCGAGTCTAGCAGGCCTAACCAGGTAGCAGACAGACCACCCCAGGGCCCACTGTTACAGCACTGTCTAGACTGGATATGTGGGTGCCTGGTCTCTGATCCCAGCTCTGTGTGACCTGCAGCTCACCTTCCCTTTAAGGCAACTGTGCCTTTATAGATGATTTGCTTGGATTAGGTAATTATTAAAAAGTATGATTCCAGATTTAAAATATGTGATTTCTTATTTAGGGGGTGGGAGGAGGGCAGTTAGACAAATAGTGATTGAGGATGGCTTAAGGAGAACATGAGGGTAGGGCAATCTTTTTTTATTTTATTGCACTATTTCTGATGGATTACCCAAACCAAACTGGTAAATGACTGTTCAGGATTCATCTGCTTCCAATAGAAAAACTATTTTTACTACAAAAAGGACCTAAGCAAAAAATCACTATAGCAAAATAGTGCTTAAAATGCATTTGAAATACATTTGCGTTTCTCAAATTGAGAATCAATAAATAAAATTCTGAGGCAAGAAAACATCCCTGCCATTGGAAACCAATCTGTAGAACAACGAGGAATTTAGAAAAAGAAGTTCACTCGGTAATATCTGGTAGTTTTACACTCTTTCTACACCTAGGGCTAATGTTTCCTCTTCAAATTTCAAATATACAGACTACAGGCCTATCATTATTTCGACAAAAATCTCTTGAGCAAGCAGTCCTAAATTCCTAGCCAGATTAGGTTTGAAAGGCTTTATCAATCCCTCTTCTCCCTGAACCCTTCAATCTCTTACAATGCCCTTTGTGTCAAATCGTTAACAAAACAGTTGAACTAGAGGATTTTAAGATAACTTCCAATTTGGTAGTAGTATGGCATCAGTACAGTAGTGATCTTTATTCATCTTGGTCCATGTTCATTGCTGGTTCTTTTGCCTTCCTTTTCCTGTTGTTACCTGTTTCTCTGTTGTTGTTGTTTTTAATTTTCTTCTCTTTATTTGGGCCACAGCATTGAGGTGGATTTGTGTGAGATATTATGGGAGCAAAGGAATTGGCCCACTGTCTTCTCACCAACTTCTTCCACAAGCAAACACGCAAACGGATATCTATTATTTTGGACAGAAGGAGCGAGGAAGAGACAGTAAGGAGAACAATTAAAGGAGAGAAACTGAGGATATTGAATTGGGAAGATGCTTTAGGAATACCTGTACTATACTTATAGTGGAGATGATTTTGAAAAATGAAAGATTCTCCCCTTATACATACACATACACCCCCAAGGGGGGCGGGGAACGAAGCAAAAGCCCTAACATTAATATAATTTTATTCTAAAGAATGGGGTTATGTTGCTACCACTTACAGTTGTCAGCAGTGTGAGCATTGTGTGCCCATAAGGATTAGAATGTTAAAAACAAAACAGAATAATTGCTATCCATTTGAGAGTTGAGACTTCAGCCTTACTTTCTTACAAGGTTTTATTTATCAAAGGTATTCTCAAGAGGTAATGATGAACCCGACATTGTTCCAACCTGTGGTGAAATACTCCCACATTATGTTGTTGGAATTGATTTAAGCACTCTTTGTAAATCCATGCCAGAAAGTTCTTACTATTTGAAGTTTCTGCCCTCAGTTGGATTAAGAGGAGGAATTTCCCATCTGTTCATGCAAAATAACTGATCAAAAAATAGGTAATAAGAAAAGATTTCCCTGATTGAGATGTGCTTTTTGTGGATGAAAGCTTCTTATTGGAAGGAATTGTTTGTTTTCACATGACAAGTATTTGGACCTTATTTTGAAAACAAGTATTTGGACCTGAATTACAATCAAACTTATAGTTCTAAATGCTATACTATATGATTTACTTGTTTGATTGGTACTTGAATTCAGGACCCAGTAGGTGTTCTGGATTGCTCGCCCCTCCTGCACTTTAAAGCATCACATCAGCCCCTACTCCCCTCTTACCAGAGAGAGCCTGCAAGAGCCTCTTAATTGGTCACTTACTTCCAATACATCTTCCACTTTGCCACTAAATGAATCTGACTTTACATCTGATCATATCACTTTTCAGTTTAATGGTCTGTAAATTCCCAGCAATGTAAAAGCTCCTTTACCACCAGCTTCATTCTGTCTCTTCAGCCTCCTCCTCTGCCACGTGCCCTACTTGCCACCCACATCGGACCTATGATATCCTTCTAGGTCTCTGTTACTGTGCAATGCTTCTGTTCTTTTTTCCATGATAACGTTTAGTGCTCTATTTAAGAACAAACACATTCGTTCTTTATTCCAGGGTGGTGGTTATTATACTGTTTGTGATTGTCTGTTAATTTACCTGTTTTCTCTTTAAAACTGTGGAGGACTCATGCCAACTCTGTATTTTCCCAACATTTAGCCCAGTGCCTCACTCAATAACTGTTTATTGAATTATTACCCTTCCTTTTCCATCTTATAAATTTCAGTGTCTCTGCTAAACAAAGTTTAGAATGTCAAGTAAGCTTATAGCTGTTTTTAAGACATATTTCCTGAGTTTTCCTCTGGAAAGGAACCTTTATTTTTGAATTTTTACCCATGCTATTATTGGTCCAACTCTCTTTCTTCAGTTTTTTAAAAAACAGGTATTGTTATTGATCTCTGAAATAGAGAGGGTCAACCATGGCCTGAATGTCTGCCTTATTCACCCTGTATACCGTTCAATGTGTCTATATCTCTGCTTTTATTTCCCAACACTTTCAGACTTCTTTTATTGCCCTGTGCATACCTCCTTTGTGCACATTCTAAAGTTAATTTAGATGTAGAGAAGTGAAACGAGTTTCCCACCATCACAGAGCAAGGAAGTGATGGCGTTAGTATCGTGTGGCCTCAGAGCCTATGTGCTTTTGTGCTGCTTCTCCCCTCGCCTCCCCTCCCCTCCCCTCCTCTCTCCTCTCTTTTCTTTTCTCTTTTCCCTGCACCACACTTTAGTTTTCTTCTGATTCATAAGCTCTGTGCCTAAGCTGCTCTCTAAAATCATCTTGTAACCTTCCTTCTCTTGAATTCATTTAATTCATTTCTCATTTCCAAATGGATTGCATGAAGGAAGTGGGATTCAGGATACAAAATTTTCTTTTCAGTCAATTTTAGAGGAAGAGATCTGTTTACATATTTAGTGATAGCCATATGGTGGTCATACCACATTCTTTTCATAATTTGACAGTTCATAGGGAGCAAAGGGGAAAAAATTATGACACCTTTTTTTTAAAATTCACAGCCTTTAGAGGACTTGATTTTTGAAAATAATTTAAAACAAATATTCTAATGTGTGATAATACAGTTGGGCTTGGTTAAATGGAGTCTGGAAGGAGGGAGGGAGGAATGTTGTTGGGTGGGGGGAGAGAGACAGACTCATGAAAATATCAGTCTGTTGGTTGCTTGTAGAAGAGTTAAAGAATTAGAAAAGTTCATTTTTCTGTTATCCCAGAGTTTTGTCTTGGTGACCCAGTCTACTGAGTGGGCAAAAGAGTGTGCTCAGAACATGATGGAACTGGCATTTAGAAAAACCAACAGATAAAATATTACACCCACTGACTCATGAAACAGAAACAATTAAGGTTCCAATTTAGAATGCTTCTGGACAGAGGCTCTAATCGTTAAGCTCATTTAACAAACATCCATGTGGTAGAGTTGGAAGCCTGAGCTAAGTGCAGAAATTAGGAGTGCTAGGGAAAGTTCTGGTTTACAATCTGAGCCTCTGATAACCTCCACAAATTAACCCATTATATAAAAATGTAAATATCTAAGATCAGTAGAAATAATGGAGCTGTTTAAATTTTCAAACTAGGATTTTTATCTGATCTTTCTGTTACTGATTCTTTTATGTGCAACGCTTACGTGGGAAGTTTACCTTAATTTGAGGCAGGCATTTTTATCTATTGAGTCTGCAGTAAAACAGGAGCTGGAAAAGGAATTAGGAGACCCAATTTGTAACTCAAAGGCAGACTCAGTGGTTAAGAACACGGGCTGTGGAGCCAGCCTGTTTGAAGACAAATCTCCATTCCCTCTCTCACTTGTTACTTTATGATCTTAGACAAGCCACTTCCCTTCCCTTTGCTTCAGTTTTCTCATTTATAAAATTTGGATACTAATAATGCCTAAGTAGTAGGGTAGTAAGGAGTAGTGGGGTCACTGTAAATTTTAACAATTTGCGGGTTTTGCCCTGCCATCAACTTGTTATATAATCTTAGGTAAGTTACTTTATCCACTTGGGCTTTGTTTATTTTATTTATTTTATATGATGGTCAAATCCAGGTTCCCTTCCAGTACTAGAATTAATTTTAATAGAATGAAATAGAAGTCAGCAGTTTACTGGATAAGTATATGAAAAGTATTTAGATAATGACATTAAATAAGTGTTTGAATAAAATAGGTTTCTAATCTCAGAGGTCTGTGGCTTACTTTTGTGTTACTTTGGACAAGTTGGTTTCTTTAAGCTTCAGTATTATGTATAAAAGAGGTTAATGAGAGCTCTCTCAGGGATGCTTTGCTCATTTTATGAAAAAATGTGCAAAATGCCAGTTATAATGCCTGATATTCAGTATATATTAAAAAATTCCACTCCCTCTTATATACAGGGAGTCTCTGTTATAACAGTCTCTGTTCCTCTCAAATCTCCCTCTGAAAGGAACCTCATTCTAACTTATGTGTTTGAATTTGTGTCAGTCCCAATATAGGCTGATTTTAGCATAGGACTTAAGTGAATTTGTGGGTTGTCAGTGGGTTTGTGAGTCAAGGCTAGGCAAGTTTCTAGTCCTTTCTGGAAGGGAGAGCCATGTGACGGTTGTTGAAAACTAAGAAGCTGCAAAGTAAAGAAGCACCTCCTAATGTCATTCATTCTAGCTGGATAAGAACACAGAATGCAGGGAAAAGAGAATTGAGAAAGCAGAATAAGGGAAAGGTGGATCTCTATTGTTGGCAGTATTAATGAAGAATTTTATAGGAAAAACCAGTCCCAGCTCCTTCCCTTACAATTCCTTCATTTTGTTCAGGTCTTTCTGTGCCTCAGTCCTGTACTGTATTCAGTCATTTCCCAATAATAAGGATTTGTAGAACGTGTTGCTTTCCAATAAAAATATGTTGATTTTTAGTTGGTTTTGCCTCTAGCTTTTAGGCCTTGAAAAAAAAAACACCTAACTTTTCTAAGTTTTAGCCTCTTTTTGGAATACAGAGAAGGCAGAGGAGATTGGACTACTGATTTAAATGTCTTCCAATTCTAAAATGTTATGGTTCCTAATTTTAACCTAAATCTATTGTTCAGCATAGTGCAAAGTAATCAGCCTTTAGGGAATGCTACCTTTATTCCAACAAAATTGCCTTTAGAGCCAATTCTTGATCTATCAAAAAATAAAAAAAAACCCAAAAAACCCAAAACAGATATTACTAGTTTATAGTGTGAGTAATATATACTTCTCTTCTCTTTTAATTCTATTGTAATTCACTCTGTCTTTTCCATCCCTTCTTTGCTTAAATTGGTCCTGCTTGAATTAATAGCCTGTAGGCCCTCTCAGCAGGAATGAAAGAGTTGGAGGGGTAAGAGGACCATATTGGATCTAGGAGTTGGTGATTTTAGGAAAGGCCAAGGAAGGAAGGGCAAAACAGAGAAGAAGTTCAGGGGGTAGAACATTGAGAGAGATTGCCTGAATTCAAATCCTGTCTTTTTTCTATGTCTCCATTTTTTCAAGTTTAATGACAATAATCAACCCCATAGAACTGTATTAATGAGATTATATGTTTGGTAATGATCTCAAGACAATGCTTGATAAGCATTAAATAAATGCTTCCTGGTATTGTTTGAAACAATTATATTAAAGATTGTTACAAAGATACTTGTCAGGAATTTATATCAGGAATTTATATTAGTCAGATTGACTAATTTGTGTAAGTTCATTTGTATGCCATTTGAGAATAAGTATAGTAATTAATAGCATGGAATTTATTTGTGTGATAAATGTGAAATACTACAAACTGGTACGCCTGAGGTCGAAGTCTGTATGTGGCTACATGTATACATTTCCTCTTTAAGATTGTTAATTTTGCTTGGAAAAATCTCTGTGTTCCCATGTGTGTTGAATGTGTTATTATTCTTACTCTTTAGGATCTAATATTCCTAGGATAGGAAATTAGATTTGGGAGGAAACTCAGAGAAAATCTCATTCATCCTTGTACTTCATCGTACAAGGAAAAATACCCAGTTAAAGAAGAAGGAAGAGATGAAGCATCTGAAATTTCTATTAATATTTCTTGGAATCATTATCTTTAAAATAACGAGAATGGTTAGAAATTCATCTTTCTGTTCATGTCATAAATGCATTTCCTGTTTTTGAGATTTAACATTAACAGATCTCAGTGTATTAGGAAAGTCAATCTTCAGTTCAAAATGCTGTAATTATTCCTAGCCATAGATATTCATTACTATTCAATCCTTAAAGCCTATACAAATGACTGAAATAGATAAATATCTTTGTTTATAAACATTCATGCCATCACTTTGTAGATGTTTTAAGTCACTCTTATTTTTCTTCTGAAGTGTTAAAAAATGCCAGTACTTTGTTCCCAGGGAAGGAGAGGTGGATAATGCAACCAACAACCATTTGTACAAGGTCATTTTTTAAAATGATCCTCCAAAAATAATTTTTTATGAATTGTCAAACTTGTTTGTAGATAAATTTCTTTCCCCTCTTGTATTATAAAATTATGTAGATTCAGAGAAAAACTCACAAGTGATAATAAAGACAATTGTTTTATTCTCTGGTAACTTGAACCAGCAAACCCGATGGCCCCATCTGGAAGATAATGGCCTTCAAACACAAAATGTCCATGACATCCAAATTTTTCAAAAACAGACACTTTAAATTGTTTATGAAGACATGGTGTTTAACCTGTGATAGATACAGGAAAAATGATGTGTAGCCTCTGTTCCTGGTAATATAAGTGTTCATTTTCTCATGTCAAGAAAGGCCTAATGATTCTTAGCCATAGGTGTGTATTGGTGGGAAGTGATTGAAGAGGCAATCATATCTTGCTCTTAATATCAGGTTAATGTGCTTTCAAAATTGCATATGTTAGGCAATAGGAGTCCACAATTAATGACTTAGCTTGAGGTTTAGATTTAGGATTTGTGTGTAATTTAATCTGTTCAAGTACAGCTTCCTTCACATCTTTTATAAACACAAGCACATGGCTCTATACTGATCTGCTGACAATTTACTCTCAGTGTGGCCCTGCTTTCTTAAAGGTAACCATTTTTGTGAAATTAACATGGTGAGATTTGGTAATAGTCACATACCGTAGGTATTTTTGAAATAGTATGATAGGGGTGATGATTATCATTGCCTATTCCTTGTATATGAAGTGTACTAAATGTCCCTAATATTAAAATAAGTAAACCAATAGCAACATATTCTACCCTTTAATAAGCCTAGTAAGGCAAAACATCTGCGTGATGGAGCTCTTCATTTAGTACATCGATTTTCAATCCTATCAGAGGTAACATCCCCTTTTTATTATAAATATTTTGTAGCATTCCTCATCCTGAACATATAGCCAACCATACACAATTAAAAAATCAATGCAATGTACTAAATGTAATTTAAAGAAAGAAAAGAGCAGTGAATCATAGTAAATATTAAGTATTACAATATGTAAATGCTAGAAAACAACAATACAGTGAGTGTTTGGAGTTGAGAGGTAGGAGATCATACATCATTCCATGAAAGATGAGAAATTGAGAGAGCTGGTGTACAGATGGACACTAGAATAACAATTGATGTTGGTATGAGAAATACATACCACATTTGCTAGCTGAATTAAGCAAAAAGGTAATAACTTTCACCAGAATGTAAGACAAATTATATACTTTTAAATAGGAGAAAATGAGTTGGACATTAATTTAAATGTACTATTAAAATAATTGCATAGATTGTGACATATGATGGTACATTAATGAAATAGAAAATAGTCTTATATTTTGAAATTCTATACATCTAGAAAAAAGGAGCACAAGAGAGGCAATAATTTTGTGGTGGTGATGAGTTCAGCTTGGGGTCTACTAAATGTGTGCTGTTGTCAGGACACTATCATGGAGATAGTCATCAGGTAGTTGAAAGTGAGAATTAAAGCCTTACCTGGGTAGCTCATTGGGTTAGAGCGTTGTCCCAGTATGCCAAGGTTGTGGGTTTGATCCCCAGTCAGGGCACATAGAAGAATAAACCAATGAATGCATCAATAAGTGGAATAGCACCGATATTTCTCTCTCTCTCTCTCTCTCTCATCAATCAATAAAAATAAATTAAAAAAATGAGAATTTTCCAGAGAAAGGTTGCATCAAGAAGATTTAGTTTTGAAGGTCATTCACAAAGCAAGAATTATTGAAGCTATAAGATGAGATGATGTTACAAATAAAGAGAATAATAGTAACAATAGAAGTCAACATCATCATCGTCACTGCTAACATTTGTCTTTGTTTTTATGTGCCATGCACTGTACATCTATTTGACATAGATTTTCTCACAAACACCCTATAGAAACAGTTACTACCGGTATCTCTTTTTTACAGATTAAATGACTAACACGAAGAGAGGTTGCCTTAGTTCACATAGCTAGTAAGTAGCAGAGTTTGAATACAAACTCAGGTGATCTGGCCTTAGAACCCACTTCCAATGAAGGATTCTTCAGGAGCTCATTCATTTTGGAGGCCACAGTAACAGGAAAGAAATAGTAGTTAGTGAAGTGAGTGAATTAAAGTGTACACTGTCATGGAAAGCCAAGAACAAAAGTATGGTAGTGAATGTCATGGGATTCAGAGCACGTTAGGAAAGGCTATTGGATTTGGTGGTTAGTAAGTACTTCGGAAATAGTCATTCAGTAATGATATAAAACGCAAGAAAATTACCCAAGCATGTTTTCTTAGACTTTCTAGAAATTTTACTATTTTATCTATTTGCCCAATATCCATTCTGAACTCTGTCCAGATTGAATTTGAGTCTTAGCATCCATGGTGTAGCCATTCTTTTAATAAATCCTGATGTCATTCTCAAAGGGTATCAGAGATAAGCGATCAAATTCTGGATTTGTTGGGGGCAATAGAATCTGTTGAAAATACCAAAAGCAAAGATTAAACTAGTTCTAAATGAAAAGGCAAATATTGTAGAAAGGTTTAGTGTGAAAATTTTTAAGTTTGGTTTGTGCTATGTAGTCAAGAAGCAACTCATCATTCTTGGGTGTGGTAATGAGAGAAATATTCATGTGGGTGTTTTGATGATTAATTAGTTGATGTGTGTAAAATGCTCGAAGAAAAAAAAGTACGACATCAATTCTAAATATTATTATTTTATTCCCAGAATTCTGTCAGGCTTCATGGTTGCCTTCCCACGTGCCTGGCTTTCTGCACCTGCTGCCAGAACCTCTTTCCACAGCAGCATCGCATTTGCTTTCACTCGAAATCTGTTTCAGAGTTTTCCTCTTAACTTTCTCCACATGCTGCTACGTGCGGGTATCTACTTTTAATAGGATGCTCTTTCTTCCGTAACTATGTATAAAACTATATGTGTGTGTAAAACTATATATAAAGTATATACATATATACATATCATATACAATCAAACACATTTCCTCAACTTTAGTGACTAAGGTAAAACAATTTTGTTTATGTAATTTTTTTTCTCAGAATCAGCTGACCCAAAATGGTTTATTCCTTGGCAACTTGGTTATATTTAAAATTTAGTGAGCTGCTATTGTTAATTCTTCCCTTCACTGTTTATTTCTTCACTGTGTCTAGAAGAAGCCTTTTCCTTTTCTATTAAAGTAGGAACCTCAATTCAAAAACTTGCCACAACTAACATATATCATTTCTTTCACTAGAAAGAATTTTAAATTTATTACATTTTCCAAAATATAACTTATTTTTTTGGGAGAGGCTGTTTGTCTTTGTTTTCTGGGTTTTTTTTTTTTTTAAAGAACCAAGCCATTTTTTTTTAGTGGGCTTAAGTTTATTTTAAAAATTAAATGTGAGTTTTTGAGATATTAATTATAAAGTTTATAAAATACAAACACAAAAACAGACAAACAGACCAATGGAACAGAATTGAAATCCCAGAAATAAACCCACATGTATATGAGCAAACAGTGTTCGACAAAAGAGACAAAAACATACAATGGAGAAAAGAAAGCTTCTTCCTTAAATGGTGCTGCGAAAATTGGAAACCCACATATAAAAGAAGGAAATGAGTGGCTTGTCACCATACACAAAAATTAAAATAGAACAAAGCTCTAAATATAAAACCTGAAACAATAAATTACATAGAAGAAAACATAGGTAATAAATTTATGGTACTTGGTTTTAGAAAGGATTTTATAAATTTGACCTAAAAGGCAAAGGAAGTAAAAGCAAAAAGAAATGAACGGGACTATATGAAACTAAAAGGCTTTTGCACAGCAACAGAAACCACCAACAAAACAAAAAGGCAACCAGCCAAATGGGAGAAGATATTTCCAAACATATATATATATCAAAAATATATAAATAGCTCATGCAACCCAACAACAAAACAAAGAATCCAGTTAAAAAATTGGGCAGAAGACCTGAACAGATACTTTTACTAAGAAGATATACAAATGGCTAGCAGATATATGAAAAGATGCTCAACTTCACTGGAAAGTTATTAGGGAAACAATCAAAACTACAATGAGATACCAGCTCACACCTGTTAGAATAGCTATATCAACAAGGCAAGACATAAGGGTTAGAGAACTTGTGGAGAGAAAGGAACCCTCATTCACTGCTGGTGGGCATGTAAACTGGCAGAGCCATTATGGAAAACAGCAGTAGGGAGGTCCCTCAATAAATTAATAGAGTTAGCTGTGACCCAGCAATTCCCCTTTTGGGTATCCACTGGAAAAATTTGAAAACATTTCTTTATAAAGATATTGTACCCTTACATTCATTGCGGCATTATTCATGGCCACCAAGCATGGAGACAGCCCAGGGGCCCTTAGGTAGGTGACTGATGAAGAACATCTGGTTTTTATGAGGGGGGAATACCTCCACCAAAATAGAATTATCTTCTGGAGAGTGGGCCCATGTAGTACAGGCTTCCCCCACTAGGTGGGTGTTCTAGGAACCCATCTGTATCAGTACCAGCTGGCATTGTTGTGACAGGCTGCATTCAGCTTCTGGGAATTTTTTTTGAAGAGACTTTCAACACGTTTGCCCATTCATGAGAGTGATATACAAGCACACCTGCCCATACCTCACAGAGTGTTCAGCAGTTTTTGACCAAAAAAACCCAGCATGATCCTGTGCCCCACCCTCTCTATTAACCCAATCTCACCCTGAGCAACATTTTTTTGGTTCCCCTGGATGAAAAACATCCTCAATGAGAAAGCACTCAAGGCATCAAAATCGATGAGTTCAGAAACTGTTTTGAGCAGTGGGAAAACCATCAACAGGTGTGTTGCATCAAATGGAGTGTACTTTGAAGGTGACTGAAGTTTAAATGTGTAAGAATAAATATACAATTTTTCATAAATTTCTGGGGATTTTGGGGTCCTCCTTCATACAATGGACTACAACTCAGCCATTAGAAAAGGTGAAATACTGCCATTTAGAACAACACGGATGGATCCGGGGAATATCATACAAAGAGAAGTCAGAAAATGTCAAGAACTATATAACTTCACTCATATGTGGGATATAAAACTGAAAGTAACAAATGAATAAACAAGACACAAAAACTCAGACACAGCGCTTCGTCCCTCTCTGGAGCATGCCCGCCCCTTTTTCTTTCCCAAGGGGGCTCTCTCTGGAGTGTGCCTGCTCCTTTCCCTTCCCATCTTCTCCCCCAGGCACATTACCTTTGCCTTCCTCTCTCCTAAGCTCCAAGGCCCCTTCTTTTGCCTCTGTAACTTATTATTTGAACCCATGTAGCCCAGCTGGCTCACCTTTTCGACCTCTGTGACTTTCTAAATAAGCTTTTTCTTATTAAAAAAACAAACAGACAAACTCATAGACATAGATAATGTATGGTGGTTACCAGAGGGAAAGGACCTGGTGGGGGGAGGTAGCAAAGGGTAAAGGGGGTCAAATGTATGGGGATGGAAGGAGATTTGACTTTGGGTGGTAAATACAAAGTGCAATATACAGATGATACATTATAGAATTATACACTTGAAACCGATATAATTTTTTAACCAATTCAACTGTAATAAATTTAATTAAAAAATATTAATTACCTTTGGGCATTAATCACTTAATGAAATCACTATATCCTTGGTACTTCATCTTGATATTTAATTTATCACACACACAGTGTCTCAGTATTACATCTTCCTTTACCGGTCTAAAGCTAAAACAAGCATTTTATAAACTGCACCTGTTAAACAGAATGCTTATTTAAACTAAAAGGCACATTAGAGGGTGATGTTATCATGATTGATCATTCTCCTGGGATCATAAAACAAGAGACCCTGCACCATTGTCTTCCGTCCCACTGTCTGTGATTACCTGGTAACCACTATTTTAATCCTAGTATTGGTACTGGGGAAAGTATTTATCTGGAAAGAATATGTATGTTTCAGTTTAAAAGAGTAAAACAGACATTGTGTCATATTTATAGTTGTCCTCCCCAGACTGAGACATAAGTGGTTTCCTTACAATCCTTTCAGTGTTTTCTACATCAGGGGCATACATAGCCAACTTGCATCTTCTCCTTACCCTCCATCGTGCAAATGCTGCCCTTCATGCGGGGTGTCTAATGCTCTGCCATACTGATCTTGGATAACGATGTCTTTGTTGTATCACTTAAGTCCTCAATTCTAGAGGGTTTATGGTTCTAGTTCAGGAGTCAGCTGTGATTTTTTTAAATTGAATTTTAATGTGTAGTAAAATCCTAGGCTGGGACTTTGTAATTCAAACAATAACTACATGAAACTGAAAGTAGAGACATTTGACCCTGGAACAGTATGGGTTTGAACTGTGTGGGTCCACTTTATACACAGATGTTTTTCAGTAAATACCCATACTGTTTTCCATCCGAGGTTGGGGATCTTTTCCGTAGTTTGGGCAGGAGTGCCATATCTGCTCCTGACAAAATTTCTTTTCCTGAAGGAGCACACATATTGGTGGAGGAGAGAGAAAATAAATAGGTAAACAAATGTGTACAGGAATATGTATTTTCAGATGATGGTAATATAATCAGAGTTCTGCATTTTGCTATAACAAACTTAATAAGTGTTGTTATGGAGTTTGGGGAGGGGAGAGAAGACTGGACATAGGGAGGTTACTTCATAGATAAAAGGCACTAAAGGTCAGATTAATGATAGAGATGAAAGTGAGTCACAGATTTTTGAAAACCTAAAAAAAAAGTTTGTTGTATTTTGATATTTCAAAAGAAATATGTATTATTGTAGAAAAATTAAAACATACAGCCAACTTTGAATGCAACCCAAAACGGCCCCTAGAATTGGGGATAATCCCTGTCCATCTCATTCGCATAGACCTTTACAAATTTTCCGTGTTTACGTGTTTTTTCTTACAGAACTGGAATCATGCCGTTTATACTTTTCACACTTAGCTAAAAATTTAGATATCCTTTTTTATAATGTAGTCATTACAGAAACCTGACTCAGGAGCCAGACTCTCTGGGTCAGAACCTTGGCCGTGGGGCATACTAGCTGAGTCCTCGGTTAGGTGACTCCACTCCTCTGCGCACGGTTTCCTTGTCTGTAGAGTGGGTGTAGGGATGTGACAAGGGTTAAGTCAGCTGATACCAAAAATTGTTTCGATTACTGCCTTGTACCTAATGAATTCTAAACAGGTGTTTGCTGTTATTGTTATTATCATCCACTATTCTGTACTATTAATTTATACTGACTATATATAGTAATGCATCCTGCTATCCAATCTTAGGAGATAGTATAGTGTGTCATCTTTGTTGCCCAGTGGACCTGGCTAGTGCTGCCAGTTACTGTTACCTATGTGACCTTGAGCCATTGACCTTACCTCTGTGAGATTGTTACCTAATGTGGAAGATAGGGTGATGTTAGTACTGTGTAGGGATTTGTTAAAAAAAATAAACCAAAGCATTCATATATAATACCAACTTAGAAAACTGCCTGGCACAGAATATTCACTCAAAAAATGTTAAAGTAGAATAGCTGCTTTAAGGGCATCAAAGGTCTAAGTTTTTAAATAATATTTTTAAAATTGAGAATGCATGAATTTGATAAATGTTTTGTCTTTTTAAAATAAATATAATAATTCTTAGCTGGACATAGTAGAAGAAAAGTTCTTTATAATTAAAAACTGAATCACATTGGAGTTATTTCTTAAACTTCTACATTGTTAATTTAAGATAGTTGTTAAGTCTTTTTAGAAATGAAACATTTTGATAATATCTGGAAGAAAGTGTAAAAGTTTGAAAATAATTTATATAAACTTTTGCTGACAGTAAAATGAAGAATGTTTTGTGCAAAGAATTAATATGTAACATTTTTTTGCACAGATTTCAACCAGTAAATAAGGGCTCTCCATTGAAAATATATAGTAGTTAATTTTTTTTTAAGTACTTGGCCTCAAATCAAGAAAAATGCTGATTTCTACAAAGATGATTGAAACAAATGTCTTCAAATTTGAAACATTTGCTAGCAAAGCAGATGTTTTATTTGAGAAAAGTGTTTTGGGTTGTGAAGACTCCAACTAAAATGTTTTATATGCATTTAGAAAGCTGTATTTAATATGAAATATGGCAATGTCAGCACAACATTTGGGTTGTATGGAAAAGTGAAAATCAGAACACAGAATGCTGGGAACTGCAAAATTATATTACCCAAGTGATGAGATGACTTAGGAGAGCATTTGAAGTTGGATGCTTTCTTCTTTTAATTTATTAATTTTCATGATTTTTCTTGATATTGGTTTCCTTGCGTGATGTGAGAACAAATGATGGAGTCTATTGGAATTTAGGTCTTAGAATTCCTTTTAGGTCAGATGGAACATTTGGTGTGAAAGGCTGAAGAGAGATTTTAGCTTCATTTGCTTACTTGGTGGATGGATAGATGGATATTTTTAAAAAGTTGAACAATCCTTCACAAGTTTATTTTATTTATAGGGGACAAAATTTAAGGTATTACTGTAATTTAAATCTATAGCTTTTACTATATGTTTACACTGATTTGGGACTTCAAGGCTCTTGATTTTAGAGGGAGAAATACTTGACCAAGTTACTTGCTTTTCACGTTCCATAAAGGTGGAAGTGATTGATGGTCGACTGCTTGGTTTGCTTCTATTTTCATTTGCCTGCCCAAACATTCTAGTAAGCGAAAACTTTACCATGTGCGTGGCTGCTTATTCGTGATTATGCCCTTGTGAAATCCCTTAGTACGTATACACGTTCACTGCTCTTAACACAGCATTTTATGTGGCAATTTGTTATTAACATTTTTCATACTAGCAAACATAAATAAATACAGTGTATTTACTGTATACTATTCAGCTGTAAAAATATGCCACAAATATTTAAACAATTCACTACTGTTAGAAATTTACTTTGTTCCCAGTTTTGCTATTATTGGTGTTAATTACCTGACACCTCTGGTCCGGTAGACCATAGGTTGTGTACATTTTATGGTGTTTGAGAAATTTTACTGAAATACCCTCCAGAAAATATCTGCCAGTTCAAAACCAGATACAGTATTAATGTTGTGTGTGTGTGTGTGTGTGTGTGTGTGTGAAGAGAACTTTATTTCTATTTTAATGTACATTCTCTTATTATATGTGAAATTGAATATTTAATCATCTATCTATATGCTCTACTTTCAATATGTCCATTTAAAAACAACTTGTTAATTCCTTCAAATCATATTTATTGTAAATATTTACCCCTTTTGAAAATTTATATGTAAATTATTTTTATAGGTTTGTTGTATATGTGTTTCAGAAATTTTCCTTTTTATGAAATAATTGTTTTTTATTTATTTGACAGTTAATTTTTCAAATGTTTGGTGCCATTTTTTTTTTTTAATGCTATGATAGACCTTCCCCATTCTGGGTCGATACTGATATTCACTAACATTTTCTTGTTGTTCTTTAAATGTTTCATTTTTTTCATACTAATTTTATAAACTAACTGCAATTTATTTTTACCCAATGTATAATAGCCCTTTGTACAAAGTTGTATATATGTATTTAAAATCCAACCTAGAAGTATTTTAACTGGATTATTTAGTACATCTATATTTATATCTAATATCATTGATAAATGTGAGCAGAAATCTATAATCGTAGGGTTTTTAAAATTTGGATGGCTTAAATATATATATTGTTATATATTTCCCTTGTAAATTTTCTGATGATATATATTTTTATATTTTTATTAAGTGAAGTCTAGCATACATGCATGAAAATACAGACATTTGAAGTATACAGTCCATAAATTTTTATGAATAAATATACACTTAAACCCAGATGAAGACATAGAACATTCCTGTCCCCTAGAAGTCTACCTCAAAGGTAACGAATATTCTCACTTCATCACCTCCTTTTCCTGGATTTTGAATTTCATTTAAATGATACCATATAGTATATACTAATTTATGTCTGTATTTCTGCATTCAACGTGTTAGTGATAGTGCTGTATATTTTTGGTAGGATTAGTAGTTTTTATTAAAAAATTCAGTATAGTATTCTATGAGTACACAGCAATCTATTTGTCCACTCTTCTGTTAATGGGTTTTTGGGTAGATACCAGTTTTGCCTATTATGAATTGAGCTGATGTGATCATTTTTCAGATAATTTTGCATAGTCATTGGCACCCATTTTTCTAGAGTGTACAACTAACAGTGGAGCTACTGAGTCATACATTTAGTATTTAGTAGGTACTGCTGGACAGTGAGTGCTGGGAAGTGGTTGAATCTCTTCACGCTTTTGTCATCAGTGTGTGAGAGTTTCAGTTGCTTCGCATACTCAAAACACACTTTGGTATTGTCAGGGTTTTTAATTTTAGCTCTTTGGGTATGCAGGTAATGGCATCTCAATGATTTTAATTTGTATTTCTTTGTTGAATAATGATGTCAAGCATTCTGGACAAATTCAGATAGTCTCAAGTCTTTATCTCATTACCTCATATCATTCACTTGCCTTCCGTTTTTCAGCTAATAGAAACATAATCCTATTCTGCTGTTTCAAGTAGCCGCTTGTGATGTCTGCGTACTATGGTAGATTACAATGCTCTTTAAGACTACAAACTGTCTTCATTGCTGAATAAATAAACGGGCAAGTGAATCCTTGACTCCTCTACGTTTCTCCTTTCAAACTGATGTGTATTGACAATTGTATATGAAACTTTTTTTTGGAACTTGATTTATTTTTCTGACATCACTGTTGTTACATTAATCTTTCCATGATTCTGAATTCAACAAAACTGACTTAAAAGTAATCTGGCCATTTATGTTGCAAACCTAAAACTGCCCTAAAAATAGTCTATTTAATAAAAAGTAATGTGAAACTGGTTAGTTTTCTGCTTTCTGTTTTCTGTTTTACTGGTTTAGCCCAATTAATGAGGGTTGTCTTTTAATAACTAAGAAGGGCCTGGGACCTCTGCCATTTAAGGACACTAGTGTTTATTAGAGATGTTAACATGAGTTATGGCAATCCTCTCTTTCTATGTCTCCTTCCTATTAGAGAATTACTGTATTTTTCGGACTATAAGACACACCTAGGTTTTAGAGGAAGAAAGTAGGAAAAAAACCCTGCTCCACCGCTGCCACCCCCCCCCCCCCAGCGAGCCAGGTAAGCTACATTCGGACTATAAGATGCACCCCCATTTCCCTCCAAAATTTGGGGGGTGGAAAGTGCATCTTATAGTCCAGAAAATACGGTACTAGTATGCAATTTCTTAACTGCATACTAGTTAAGAGACTCTTGCTATCTGAGACTGACAAAAAGCAAGATAGGAAAAGAAGGGAATTTTACTTTTTGTGACAGTATAGATGGATTTAGAGAGTATTATGCTAAGTGAAATAAGCCAGTCAGAGAAAGACACGTACTATATGATTTCACTTATATGTGGAATCTAATGGACAAAATAAACAAACAAAATAGAACAGACTGATAGATACAGAGATCAGACTGGCTTCTGTCAGAGGTGAGGGGAATTGGGTGGTAAGGTGAAGAGATTAAACCAACAGTGCAAGAGGGTTTAACAAGAAACAACAAGAAAAACCAAAAGAAAAATCAAAACAACAAGAAAAAACCAAAACAAAAACTCATAGACACAGACAACAGTATGGTGATTACCAGAGGGAAAGGGAGGTGGGGACAGGGCAAAGTGGGTAAAAGAGGGATAAATGGTGATGGAAGGAGGAGACTTAAATTTGGTTGGAAACACAGTACAATATACAGATGACGTATTGCAGACTTATAAGCTCAAAATCTATATAATTTTATTAAACAGTGTCACCTCAATAAATTCAATAAAATTTTTAAAAAGCAAGGTAAGAACAAGATGATTTTTATAAGTAATACAAATTAAATGATTAACAAAATTTGAATACCACTTTCCCCAATTACTTGGTACTTTATTTAATTTTTTTAGTCCTTTTCTTCTGTTGGTTGTCTGTAAGACTTGAGGAAGATAAATGAATTCTGATAATTGCTACTGAGTGTTTGTTACCAGTTTTTCCTTACGTATTGTTGGTAAAGAAAGTAAAAAAGCATGAATAAATGAAATTTACACATACACACTCCAAATATTTCATATTTTTTATTAAAGTTAGTTTCCTTCCTCTCAACTCTGACAATAGGTACTGGACACAATAACATTGATTGATTTAAGTTAATTTTCCCTTCTTTCAGTTTGTCCTGTGGAGCTAGAAAATGGCCAAAAGGCAAGATAAATAACATAGAAATATTCATGCCCAGAGGCATGAATAACTAATCGGTTATATAAAGATATTTTCTGAAACACACTGATGAGTCATAATCAATTACAAGTAATTTGTAACTAATAAGATAATATATTTAAGATATATTTAAAGATAATATATCTAAGTACTCAGGACAGTGGTTGGCTTATAATTCTCAATTAGCATTATCCCTTACCATTATTACCAAATTTTGAAATATATTACTTTTAAGTTTTTAGAATTATAGCTGATTCAAGTTAATTTTATGGTAATGCATCACTAAATAATTTGCAAATATGCCCACATATGTTCTTATAAGGGGAGGAAGGATTAATAATAGGTACTAGTTAGGAATCAAACTAATAGTCTCTTCTATCTTCCCTACAGAGTAGGCAGCTAGGAGGATGTTAACCTGTGAAACCATCTTTTACTTAATGTGACCTGGAGAAAAACTGTTGAGAATGGTC
The DNA here is from genome assembly GCF_022682495.2 of Desmodus rotundus. Lineage (NCBI taxonomy): Eukaryota > Metazoa > Chordata > Mammalia > Chiroptera > Phyllostomidae > Desmodus > Desmodus rotundus. Next base: position 26,581,937 of record NC_071391.1, on the reverse strand, counting down.
TGATAGTCTGTCCCTGGGTAAAGGAGATATATTGCAAATTTGTTTTTAACTATCCATCCTACTTAGTCCATATTTTACTGAATGTGTTTAATGCTAAAGTAGGTGTTATAAGAAAAGGGAATATTGCATTTTTTAAAAGCATAAAATAACTACTTTTATATATTATTAAAATATTTTCCCACTTAAAATCTGTCCACAATATCCCTTAAATTATATATAATAAGCTCCATAGGACCAGAGATCATATTTTTCTATATTTACTATCTGCAGTGTGATATACATTGTAGTTTTTTTTATATTAATTCGAGTCCTATTTAAAGGCCATATATGACAAACCCACAGCCAACATCATGCTTAATGGGAAACAACTAAAAGTGGTTCCTTAAAATCGGGAACAAGACAGGATGTCTGCTTTCACCACTCTTATTCAGCATAGAACTGAAAGTCCTAGCCACAGCAATCAGCCAAGAGGAAATAAAAGGCATCCAAATGGTAAAGGAACTGTCATTATTTGCAGATAACATAATACTGTATGTAGAGAACCCTAAAGGTTCCACCAGAAAACCCCTACTAGAACTGATAAATGAATTCAGTAAAGTAGCAGGATACAAAATACACATCCACAAATCAGCTGCATTTTTACACACCAATAATGAACTATGAGAAAGAGAAACTAAGAAAACAAAACCATTCACAATTGCTTCAAAAAGAATAAAATACCTAAGAATAAAGGTAACCAAGGATGTAAAAGACCTGTACTAGGAAAATTATAAGACACTAAAGAAATAAATTGAAGATGATATAAATAAGTGGAAATGTATGATGTGTTCATGGTTAGGATGAATTAACATCATGAAAATGTCCATACTACCCAAAGCAATCTATAGATTTAATGCAATTCCTATCAAGAAACCATTGGCATATTTCATAGAACTAGAAGAAATATTCTAAAAATTTATGTGCTACCCACAAAAGATCCTGAATAGCAACAGTGATGTTGCTAAAGAAGAACAAGGTTGGAGCAATGACATTACCTGATATCAAACCATAGTACAAAACCATAGTAATCAAAACAGCAAGGTACTGGTATAAAAACAGACATGTAGATCAGTGGAACAGAATAGAGAGCCCAGAAATAAACCCACACCTTTATAGTCAATTAATATTTGATAAAGGAGGCAAAAACATACAACAGGATAAAGTCAGTCTATTCAATAAACAGTGTTGGGTATATTGGACAGATTCATGCAAAATTAAAAAAAAAAAAAAAAGGAAACTTGACAACCTTCTGACACCAGACACAAGACTAAAGTCAAAATGGATTAACGACTTAGATGTTAGACTCAAAACCATAAAACTGTAGAAAAAACATAGGCAGTAAAATCTTGGGCATTCCTTGTAGCAATATGTTTTCTGATATATCTTTTTGGGCCTGGGAAACAAAAGAAAAAAACAAATCAGACTACATCAAACTAAAAAGTTTTTGCACAGCAAAAGAAACCATCAACAAAATGAAAAGACAATCCACTGAATGGGAGAACATATTCGCCAATACATCTGATAAGTGGTTAATATCCAAAATTTATAAAGAACTTATAAAACTCAATACCAAAAAAAATAAAGCAGTCCATTTAAAAAATGGGCAAATGACCAAATAGATACTTCTGCAAAGTGGACGTACAGATGGCCAATAGACATATGAAAAGATGCTCAATGCCACTAATCATCAGAGAAATGCAAGTTAAACCACAATGAGGTATCAGCTCACATTGGTCAGAAGGGTTCTCATCAATAAATCAACAAACAATGTTGGTGAGGATGTGGAAAAAAGGGAACCCTCTTGCACTGTTGGTGGGAATGCAGTGCAGCCATTGTGGAAAACAGTTTGGAGGTACCTCAAAAAATTAAAAATCGAACTGCCTTATGACCCAGCGATTCCACTTCTGGCAATATATCTGCTGAAAACCGAAACCCTAATTTGAAAGAATATATACACCCCTATATTCATTGCAGCATTATTTACAATTACCAAGATTTGGAAGCAGCCCAAGTGTCCATCAGTAGACGATTAGATTAAAAAAGCTGTGGCCCATTTGCACAATGGAATACTACTTGGCTATTAAAAAGGAGAAAACCTTATCCTTTGTGACAGTGTGAATAGATCCGGAGAACATTGTGTTCAGTGAAATAAACCAGTCAGAGAAAGACATACAAATGATTTAGAATCTAAATAGAATCTAATCTAGTGGAATCTAATGAGCAAAATGAATTAACAAGCAAAATAGATACAGACTCACAGAGAGCAGACTGATGGCTGTAGGGGAGTGGGTTGGTGAGTGGATTGAGCAAAAGAGGAAAAGAAGAACTCATGTACAGGGACAACAGTGTGTGACTGCTGGGGCGGGGGAGTGGAGGAGAGGAAAGGCGGGATAAATGATGATTGACAGAGACTTGACTTGGAGTGGTGAACACACAATACAGTGTGCAGATGGTGCATCGTAGCCTTGTGCACCTGAAACCTGTATAATTTTGTTAAGCAGTGTCACTGCGATGCATTTTTAAAAATGGGAAAAAAATAAAATAGGTATACTGCCCTAGATTTTTTTTTTTAAACGCATCTAGAGTATGGATTTCTTTCAAAAGCAATGAGTTTTGAGTCAGACTGATTTGGTCTCAAATCCCAACCTCATCTTTCAAAAGCCTTGGCAAGTTTCTTAATCTAGATCCTTAATTTCTGTCCGTCCTTATTATTTACATTTGCAAGGATGATAATGCTTATCTTTTAGAATTGTTATTGGGATTCTATATACAAAGCATCTTGAAATATGATTAGCACATATAGCTATTGAACAATTAGTAGCTATTATTATCATCATCATTTATGTTATTGATAGTTCACCGTCAACTTGACTCCACTGTGAAACAAAAGAGACCCATTATTCTATAATTCTTAGAAATAAAACAATTTATCAGTTATTACCCTCTAATGCTCTTGGGTTTAAAACTGTTTTACATATTATTGTAAAGCCTATGGCAAAAGCCAAGTGAAGAATCATTTATCCTGATTTTGTATGTTATTTATTCATTCACTTAATATTTAGAGAGTTTTGTTTCAGGTGCTGTTTGCAGCCCTGTGGATATAACAGTTAGCAGAACACATCCAAGTTTTCATGGAGTTTATGAACTACTGGGTTGTAATTAATACATAATCAAAGACATATAAATTGTGCACATTTACATATAGTCTCTACACATATATTATATAATGTATATGTATGTGTGTATGTATATGTGTGCAAAATTTAATATTTTAAAATATAGTGTGGTGAAGGCCAGGGGCAGGGGTGGGGGTTGAGTAGAGGCAGGCAGTGTTGGGGGTGAACGGGAGACATCTGTAATAGTGTCAACAACAACAAAAAAAGCATGGTTATTATTGTAATTGCCCCAATATAAATGATATAATTATTGACATCAAATCTCTATTACTTTCTCCTTTTTACACTGGGAAATGTCATCACTAACTTCTTTCGGTTTAAAATAACTGTTTATTTGCTGAAGTAAACTGTGATTATTTGTTCACATAAATGATAGTACAAAAATGTGTAAACTTGTTTCTTAGTAACTCATTCATCTTAGCTTATTTTTAATGTTTACATTCATGAAATATTATTTATCACATTCTGCTCAAGGTGTAATTTAAGTACACAGCTTATTTTATTGTTTTATTTCCTAGAACACATTTGAACTTGTAATAAAATACAGCATATAGGTGACATTATAAACTGTCTGAAACACTGTGCTAGTGAATATATTGTTGAATTTTCATTTCCATCAGAAGCCCACACAAAATGTTAAAATATTTAGTGTCGATTCATTAATTCCAAATTTCATTTTTCTTTAAAGTACTATTTTGGAATACGGGGATATAAACCTTGTCACAAAGTTACGACTAATTTGAACTACCAAATAAGATTTTTGTGTGTTTAGTGTCATGCCATTATGTCCTCTGTCTCTTCATTTTTTATTTTCAAAAGAAACAAAGCCTACAGAATGTCAAAATAGAGGAAAATAGGATTATGTTTAAAGTCAATTATCAAATATTATTTGCAGAGAAAAGGACTATGAAATATCTCCAAGGATTTTTCCTAAAGCTCTAAATTGAATTCTTTAGTATTGTTTATGAACTCCTTATATCTATCCCTTAATTTCTTGTTTTGAAAAACAAATCTAGATCAGTTTATTAAAGTCGCAAATACGCCATAGAGCAAAGGTTAGTAAATGAAGGAGCCCAGTTCAAAAGCATCCTGACTCCATCAGTTGGAGTCTACAGCTGGCGAACGTGCATAGAAGAAAACGTCCACGCTAGTCGTTTTCCTTTAGTGACTCCCTGTGGTGATTAGCCAGCCCACACAATAAACCTTACATTTTATAAAACACGACTAGGATGCCATATACGAGTATTTTATGCTTTGTTCAAGTAACAGAGTAAGGGAAATGTCAATAGAATGAAAGACTCACAAATTGATTGCAATCAGTTGTTTTCATTGCAACAACACTTAGTTACGAAGCCTTTACTACTGAGTTCTTTGAAACAATTTTATATATATTTGCAATGCTATCGATTTATAATTTTTCTTTTCAAGGCTCCTGCTAGAGCCCCCTGCAGTGCTCTGTATGTCGAGTTAATGCAATTGATCTGCTCTTAAATGTGGATTATACTTCATTGACTGCTTTAATTTTTTGATCAATAGTTATGCAATAGTTTATTGAGTGCTGTTTATTACTGATGCTTATTTTACCAATTACTTCTCATAAAGAGAAGCCTCTGGCTTCTAACTTCCTTTAATAGTTCTCTTACCTGTGACAATAAGTTTATTTAATAAAGGGAAGTAGGTGTCTTCTTTTTGCATTTATCCTAGAATATGGATAAAATTCCTTTCTCACATGAAGCTTTTTTCCCATGAGTAACAATAACCATGATAATTTATATTTTCATAAATGGTGATAAAGATGAACTACTATTTTCAGAAATTATAGGAAAAATTATTTCAAATACCTATCAATCTTTTGATTGCTTACTCTTTGGATTTAAAATTTCAGCTCAGTTCACATGGTGGTGTTGTAATAAAGTTATTTCAAGTCTATTTAATGTCATTAAAATTTCAAAGAGGATTTATTTTAACTTATAGTCAGTTATGTTTAGATTCTATTTGTTTTGGAATTGCAGAATATTTGATCTCAAAGAGATTTAAAAAAAAGTTTCCTTGCTTTATCATTGAGAAAATTAAGGCCTGGTGAGGTGAAATGACTTGCCCAGAGTCATCTTGCAGCCACATTATTATATAAGGAGCTTAGCATGAATGCTTTACCGGAAGTGCTTAGTAATTATCTATTGAATTACATGTGTTTTGATACCTGGATAAAGATCATGACAGAAGAGGCAGAATTAGTGTTTATATTAGCTAGACTAATAATGTGAATTAATATAAACTAGAGCATTTATTAACAAAATAAGCAAACTTTTAACATTTGTAATGATGGATTAAGGCAATATTTGCTCTGCTTAACTCATTTGCTTTAATCAGAACTTGTCCAACTAAAGTAATAGATGTAGACTGGCTCCAGTGGAATTGTCCTAGGTTTTATTTACACTATAATGTATAATGAAGTTATAACACTGATCCCACTAATAAATTTGCTTGACAGCAGACAGATGCTGTAAACCTCCCAAAGGCAAGTGATGGGTCTTTCATATTATTATCATAATAAGGTTTATATTTTAAATTTATCCTTGAAGTTATAAATTGTTTCGTAGAATCGAATGAGTACAAATGCTGTTATACTTAACTGTAGAATTTAAAATTGGTGATAATGCTTTTACTTAAAGTTTCATCTGAAATTCTAAAGCAAACATTTAACCTATATGAGTTGTTAAAATTTGTGTAAGATTACTTATAATGTCTTTGTCTGGTTTAGGTAATTCAGATTGCTTTTTTCCTTCCTTTTTGTGATAGGTATTTTTTTTTTTGTCCTTTGTGCGATATTCTTGAGAATTCAATAATTAACTAAAATTGGGAGACTTAGAAAAAACCTGGAATAGAAATTTAAGATCAAAAAATCTAATTTTTCCTTATGCTTTATAATAACATAAATTTACCTTTTAAGTGCTATATCTTTTTATAAAAATATTTTTACTAGAACAGTTAGTAGTAGTCTTTTTTTAGAACTTAAAATACTTTTAAAAAAATAATTATGTGGCTTTAAATCTGTGGTATATTTCAGGGTTTGGGGGTCATGTTTTACTGTTTAATTATGAACTCCAAGTATAAAAAAGCAAATGATGATGTAGTATAGAAGAGTTGTTTTGACACAGACGTATTTTAAGAAGTAACAACAACTGCATGTCTGAAATTAGATAAACTCATGAAAGTCAAGGTTGATTTATTTTTAAGCCAATTGTGAAAACTAATAGTCAGAAAATATAGCGTAACATTGTGTCCTGACAATAAAATATCTTACTAATTAGGAGAAAGTGCTGATTGTTCTTGCCTAATTTTCTCGTAGCAAGAGTAAGAATTTTCTTGATCTGGGCTAGTATTTCAGTATTGATTAATTTTCATTAGCCTTCTACTGACCTGTTTGGTGTGTCAGTATTTATATATTTAAAGCCTTTTTCATAATGATTAATCAGATCATCTGAAGTTATTTGTGGTATTATGTTTTCCTTAAAACACAGAGAAGTCAACTAAACTTCTTTGCTTATTTGCATGTTTTTTCAGGATCTGGTATTTATTCAAATATTATGTCTTATCTATTTTGTGTTATCTTCTCTTAACACTATATCAGATAAATAGGCTTGGTCCTTTGCATTATAAACACAGAAATGGTATTGCCTGACAATAAATGATAACACCTTCTGGAATACACAACTTGGCATAAGTAAAAGATTTTCAGGCTTTAAGTGATTGTCAACTTAATTAAAGTCATGTTTATTGCAACGTACATCTAGGAGATAGAGACCTGGGGATAGGAGTTTAATTTTAAGTGATGGTTGAAAGAATGATTAGATAAATTGACCTTTTGTCGAGGTTAATAATATTTTCTCCTTAAATCCAGAAGGAATGATTTGAGATGATTTACTTTAGAATGAATTGAAATATAGGACTCTTTTGGTTGTTTTTAATAAATAGAGATAACTCAGAACAACCACTTTAAAAAAGAAAACAAGTATAGGGAAGACGAGCTTCCCTTTGTTATGGCAGTTTGTAGATTTTGGTTTTGTTTTAAGAAGTCATTCCCTTTGCTGGGGTGGCGGGGAGTGGTAGGGGGGAAATGCAGACAACTGTAACTGAACAATAAAGTAATTTTTTTAAAAAAGAAGTCATTCCCTTTGCGTCCTAACATAACATTGCCCTGGTGCTTAAAAATATATTTACAGTAGTTTACATGTTACACTTGCTGTTTAGAAACCAAAATGGTTCCTGCAATAATGCTCGTATTTCATGTTGAAATGCCACTGTAACTCTGAAATACTCATATTACTTTCAGTTACTGGTTCTAGTACTCCAGCCATACTGTTTGAAGTCGGGGGTAGGGTGTCATAATTGGGGGAAAATAGGAGACACACAATGCAGGATTTGTGAATTGTTCATAAGCGAGGCTTTTGAGAGTCCCAGTGCAGTCAAACTCAACAGGTAATGGATCTGTTATTGTGAGACTTTCAAGCTTTTAAATTATTTTTCATAGGTAATAAATACTTTTCACTGCCTGATTTAATTTTCTGGTTTTTGATCTCTGGCATTTTGAAAGACAATATTTCTCAACACATTTGAGGTAGAGTTGTATGTCATACCATTACTGTCACCATAAAATATTTAATGGCAAAATAATGTTTGTATAGTGGTCTACAGTGTACATTTTATTTTCCTATGAATTGTCTCTTTATTCCACACAATATTAGGCTCACCTTTTAATTTGCTTCTCCATTGTCATGTAGAGATTGTTTTCTAAAAGAATCCCCTTTGCCAACTCCATTTTCACTGTTCTTAAGTGTACCCACATGGTTTTCACAACAGTTTGTTGGGGGTCTATTGAATTCGTTATGTCAAAAATTATACCTCATGCCAATTTCCATAGTAAAGAACACCTAAAAGAAGGTGATGTAGAATATAAGATCCAAATCAAATAAACTCGTTGACACCAATTCCAGTTATCTTTAATGAATTTTGATAACACTAGTCAAATTAAACAAGATCTTCACTTAATACCAATCTGAAGTTTATTTGAACAGCTTTTCCTGACAGATAATTTTTTTTTAAGGATTTGATAGACTTCCTCCCTCTTTTTCTGTAAGCAAGCCATATATTTGTTCATCTGTGCTTAACAAATGTTTATCGCGTGTTATATGCGCAGCATTGCTAGGAGTCTACATCTGGAATTTCTGTTTTGTTCTACTTATTGTTTCAGGCATTTAGGCAGTATGCAGGGATCTCCAGAAAAGCAGACTCAATAGGTTACATACATGTACATGAACATTAGAGGTTTATTTTAGGGAATTGGCTACATATTTGTGTGGGCCAGCAAGTCTGAGATCCGTAGGGCAGGAGGCAGTCTGCGGTCTTATGCAAGGATGAATGCTTTAGTCTTGAGGTAATATTTCCTCTCCCTGTAGGAAATCTTAGGTTTTGCTCTGATGGCTTTTTAACTGATTTACGGAGGCCCCATTCTCGTTATGGAGATTAATGTCATTTGTTTAACGTCACCTGATTTTAGATGTTAACTGCATCTACCAAGTATCTTCACAGATAACGTTTTCTTAGCGTTTGATTAAATAACTGCATTACTATGGCCTTGCCAGATTGCCACATAAAAGTAATCATCATAATAGTGTTTACTGGAGGTGTTACCTATAACTGCATCCCTCCACGTGAATATGATGAGGCCTACTCATGGAAATGTTTTTAAAAACTCTTGCTAGGTTAGATGTGGAAACCCTAGCCGTAACTTAAAATACTTTACAGGAGACAAGTTGATAAACCAAGAAGCTTATGGACCCTCAATCAAAAAGACCTATTGTTGGGAACTGCCCTGCCTGGTTTCGGAGGCTGTAACCCCCCATGGTTAAGGCTGAGTCAGAGTTGGGACTATAAGCCACTAAGGAGACAAAGCTTATCTCCCTGGCAGAAGTGCCACCTCTGCCCACTTCACCCTGCTTGGCCCTGAGCTTGGCCAGTTAGCCAATGACGGGTAAGAATCCTCAAGGGAGGATCAGCCTAAGACAGGCTCTGGTCACCAGGGATAAGCTCGCAGGGAAGGACTCTGGGGGGCTGTGGAAAAACGGGTTGATGGACCCCTGCCCCTTGGCTTTGAAATAGCCTGAGTCCTCATTCTGTCTGCAAGACGTCTCCTAATCTCTTGGCTGCTTTACTTCCCTTGCCTGATTTAAGCCTGAAGGATAACAGAGGGCGGTGCAGTCCTGTGCTGGGAGGGGCGGATTCCCTGGGGAATCAGGCCTAAGAAAAATATGGACATTCCTGTGAAACCTACTTAACCTGTACCCTCAGCTTAAAAGATTAGGGTCCAGACCTGAGATGAGTCTGGTGCCTAAAGTTTTATAGCCCTCTAGCTGATTGGCTGTAGCTCAGAATAAGCCCTCAAGTTCTCTGTAAATCCTGTATTGTTTAACCCTTACTGGCTGACAATGATTGATGAGCTTTATCTGCATTCCTATGCGAATGAACCCAATAAAAGCCCATGAAGGGAAAGGATCAAGGCCCTTCTCCTTTGAGAGATTGGCCACCTTTCCTCCCCAAGCAGATCGTGTCTTGGTAGTCTTTTTCTTCCTCCATGGCAGACCTGGCAGACTGGGGGGCTGCGTTAAAGCTCCCCGACAACCTATGTTCACACCCTGGCTTCATTACTTACTATAGCTTGTTTTGGGAAAAGCTGCTTAATTTCAGTCTCTTTAATGTTTTATAAGATAGGGCAAATAATATCTACCTCACAGGAGAATTAGATTAGCATTGAGCAAGTTAGTACATGCTAAACACCTAGTAGTCTTCCTGGCAACATAGATGCACAATAAATATTTAAAAAATTTTTTCAATTGATTTTAGAGGGAGGCAGAGAGAGAAAGGGAAACACTGATTTGTTCCACTTTCTTATGCATTTATTGCTTGATTCTTATAAGGGCCCTAACCAGGGATTGAACCTTCAACCTTGGCATATTGGGATGATGCTCTTAATCCACTGAACTTACCTGGCCAGGGCCAATAAATATTAATTCCTATTCCCTTTTCTCCTTTATTCTTTTGAAAACAAAATTCGCTTTATTACCAATACATCGTATTCATTTATTTGTGTATACATTCAACAAATATTTATTCGGTTTTATGTGACAGACACTGTTTCAGGTATTAGAGATACAAAAGTGTATCTGTCCTCTTAAAACATGTCTTCAAGTGATGGGACATAATAAACATATTAAAAGCAAGGATATACCATATATTACATTAGATAAGTGCCATGGAGGAAAAGTAAAGTCATAACGTTGTATAAAGTGAGTGTTGGTGATGAGTAAAGGGGTTATAGTTTATTTGGGGACAGCCTTGTTAAGAAGATTATTTTTAAGCAAAGACGTCGAAGAGAATACAGCATGAGTGCTCTGTCCTTTACCGTCTGGGCTGCCAGGGGCAGGCGGACGGGACACTGAGTGCAGAGGCATGGTGACAGGAGTGTGTGAGGGGCAGGAGGGAGGCTTTGCTAGTTGCAGCAGACTGGTCCAGGAGTGGAGGCATAGAGGGTGAAATCACACAAGCTGGGTGTGGTGTGCCGGGCAAATTTTGAAGCAGGACTTTGTGAAATGGGAAGCCATCACAAAGTTCTGAGCAGAAGAAGGCTACCATGATCTGATATTTGTGCTATTCAAAACCAAATTATAGGAAATTGTAGGAAGTTTTGTGAAGAGCATGGACTCAAAGGATAGAGTACATGAGTTCAAATGTCTGTGGAATTTATTAACCATGCAACCTTAGGTACGTCACCTCCGTACATGAAATGAAAATGATAGCATCTACTTCACAGTGCTGTTAGGTACAGTAACCCTCTGCTTGGCAAATAGAAAGAATCTGATGAATCTTTGCCATTGTTATTAGTAATAATAAAAGGGTCCATCTATCATATGACCTGCTTTCTGCAAGTGATATTGAATTGATACACAAAGCCTGTTCATGTCATTGATTTAGATATAAAACTATCTTGATAAATTAGAAGCAGTTATGGGTACTAAGAAAAATGCCTCTGCTTATAGATTGGCGTTTCAGAGTCAGATTTTGAGAGGATCATGGTAACTCCCTAAAAAACAGATGATTTCCCCTGATGAAACCTCTTTTTTGTGTGTGAGTGCTGTCGTCATTCTTTGATGGAAATTGGTTTGAAAGCTTCGTGACAACTTTAATGGTTCTTCCAATTTATTGCTTATATTTAAAGTGAGCTCCAGTTCTTAGAATACTTTTTATTGGCAGCACTCTGTCTGTCTTTTCCCTCACAGGGACCTTTCCTTCCCCTATGTGTCATTATTCTGGTACCAGTCCTGGCACTTCATGGGTTCGCATCTGTTCTCCTGCTTCTTGTCCGTGGAAGTAGTAGGGTTTTTGGATTCTCATTACGTTCCAGGAAGTATTCTAAGCACTTTGCACCACAAATTCATTTAATCCTCGTTATAACTCTGTAAGGTCGGTGTTTTTGTCTCCATTTGATAACAAACAGCAGAGTCAGAAAGGTTAAACAACCTAGCAATCAACCTGCTTATTTCTAACTTTAAATCCTGTATTGCATTCAATTAAATCAGTTAATCATTTAAGAATAATGTTGCTTTGCCTTTGTTTTAGATGCTTTTCCTCTGTTGTACTTAGGTAGTTATAATCCAGGTTTGACTCGGTGCCGTTTTCTTTGATAAAGGAGACTTTTCAGACCTTCGCCGCAGAGAGTGTTATTGCCTTCCCTAAAGCGTAGTTTATTCTTTGTCAACACTGCCGTGTAATTATACCCTGGCATTCGGCATGCCTGGAATTTTCTTCCTTCTTATCGAATCATTTTGTAGATGTGTTTGGTCTCCAAGTAGACTTTCCAAGCTTCCATCAGGGGACTAGGAGTGTATTTTATAATTTGTACCTCCGTACAAAATTTATATTCCAAAATTCTGTGTTCCCCACACAGAATTTATAAAATTAAGTGCATAATTTGTACATTACTGTCAAGATAATCAGCTAATTGATTTTAGTATGAATATTTCTTCCATTGAGTCAACTAGGCACTGTGAAAGTTGTATGAAGTCTTCCTAGTCAGTTAAAAGTTGCAAAATTATAGTTGCTTTGTTCCTAGCGATAGGTTAGAATATCAATTTAGTTAAATTAGCCACACTGTTCAATTCATTGTTCCTATATAGAGTTAGATGTTTACATATTTCAAAATATGATCAGTAATGGGGTAAAATTTTAAAGGGCAATATTAAAAATCTCTAAAGCTATTATTATTTGTAAAATAAAAGTAATGATATTTACATTCTAAAATATGTCTTTAGCGACAGGAAGAGAGACCCTCAGCTGCTGGGGAGTCCTTGCCCCAAATCGATCCCCCAACACACTGAGAATCTCCTGACCTCCAGTTTCCATCCTAGACCCCCTGAAGAGGGGAGGGACTTAGGGAGCCCTGCCTTGTCAAGCACCATCAATAAAGCTCACTGTACCCCCCCAAAATATGTCTTTAAAGAATATTAATGATCATGTAATATGTTGCATTTTTAAAAATTTGGGCTGAATTAAAAAGTTATTCACAGATGTTTTCTTAGTTTTAAGACACAGCAAAATCAGACTGATTATAGAATTGTTTTATTTCAGATATATCCATTGGAAATTTTTATTGCATTTAAAACTCTGTGAAATTTCTGTCTCTAGAGGTGTCACATTATCGAGAGGCTCCTTTTAAAAACCACCCACCAACTGAAGGTTTTTTTAGTGTTTCTGCAAGTTCAGAAGCCATGAAATGTTGTTTTGTAGGCTCAATATTTTTGTATTTAGTAAAAGTTATTATGGAATTTAGGCCTTTGTGAATAATCATTTTCTTAAGTTAAATGCACTTTATTAAAAATATTTACAGAGCACTCTACTATTGTCACATTTCTCCGTGCACTTGTCTTATTTTCGCAGATCCCAATAGCCCGGTAACATGGACTACAATGGTGTCTGTATCCCAGTTTCCACAGGAGGAATATGAGGTTTAGAAAACTTAAGTAACTTGTTCAACTTTTATGGCAATTCAATAATAAATTCTGGACCAGAAACAGACATTTTTACCTTCAGCCTCTTTCTTTTACACCCTGCTGCTGCCTCATTTATATCTTGTCTTGTACTTTATATAGTACTTGAATGTCACAGAGAAGTTTGTTCTGAAAGTACTTAGTTATTTCATTGAACCTGCCTATTCTAATTATTTTAAATTATTTTATTTTATTTTTTAAAGATTTTATTTATTTATTTTTAGAGAGAGGGGAAGAGAAGGAGAAAAAGAGTGAGAAAAATATCAATGTTTGGTTGCCTCTCATGCTTCCCATACTGGGGACCTGGCCTGCAACCCAGGCATGTGCCCTGCCTGACTGGGAATCGAACTGGTGACCCTTTGGTTCACAGACCACACTCAATCCACTGAGCTACACCAGACAGGGCTTAAATTATTTTAAATATACTTTCTTAATCATTTTTCCTCTTACTTGCCTATGAAACTATTTCTCAGTCCTTAAATTTTACTTACTAATATTTCCACACAAGGTTTCATGGTGGTTTAGTGTTTTTGTATTCTGAGTTTGAGACTTGGCCAAACCTGAATCACATGTTTAAACAAGGTAAAGAATGTGGAAGTTCCTGCTCACCTGCCCTTACACGCACACAGTGTCCAGGTACATACATACAGGTGTCTGCAGGTGTGCATGTACACACACATACAAACAGTGGATTGGACACTAATAGGTACGTATATTGGTCTGCTGTGACGTGTGTAGAAGTGATGTTACTTGAAGGCCAAGTAATAGAAAAGTTTACCATCATTGGCTTTATTTTAATAATGCTGGTAAGAATTCAACATCAGTACCACGTTACATCTGCCATCAGTAAAATGATTTGTGCCACACTCCCCCACCACCGAAAATAATTTGAGAAGAGCATTTGCTAAATACATTGATTGAAGAGGTTAGTATTGCATTATTTTCACTTTATTTTTCAAACTACTATAATAATTCTTAGAAGAAAATACCTATCTAGCTTTCTCAGTAGTTGTAGAATGTGTGTCCAGAATATGTTGTAATCATTTCTTGATGATGTAGATAAAAACTAATTTTCTTACTAAAAAAGATGTTGACCGATTGGTATTGTCTCAGCTAGAGATCTCTGAGAAATTAAGCTTATTGAGACCAGCCATACCATACCGTTTTTAGCTATTTTTGTTAATTCAACCATTGCATCTGTAAGTTGATCAAGTGATGGTCCATAATATGTGGCTGGGACTTATGATTGAAATCCATCCCAGGGTACAGATAAGAGTCAAAGCTGCTCATCAACAAGAAGGATGAAGGGTCCAATTATTTAACTTAATCTAATTGAAGAACATATTTTACAAAGAAGGGAAAAATGAGTTTTGTTATGACAAAGATTTCTGTTGTAAATAGGACAGAATTGAAGCTACAAGATGAAATGTTTACAGAATTTAGGCAGAATGAGTCATAGTAACACCATGCTCTTGATGAAATGGAAAAGAGATAAATTTATTGCAATGCATTGATTATTTTATTTGTGGTATAACTTTTATGTTCTTTTGAGATGTTTTCCTTTTACATAAACCCATGTAATAGTTACAGATTAAACAAATAAGCACGTAGCAGACAGATACTCAACAGAACCTGACAAGGCAATAATAAATCAAGGTGTTTGGGAGGAAAAATGTTTGTTTACAATGTTAGCTGACTATAAGGTCAATGGCCTTCTGTGTTCACAATTGTATGTTCTAATTTATTTCAGGACTACAAATGCAGCACTGTGACAAATGTCTACTTGTCAATAGATTAGGCAGAAAAGATAAATGAGAAGTCAGTGATAGTCTTGAGTGATTCAAGGTACAGTGGTAGAACAATAGGTTGCCTTAGCATTATAAAGATTTCAGTGATTATAAAACAGATAACCTTACGCAGTTTTTTTGTCCAGATATCCATCATATCATAATCGTATATACTATATCACATCTGAATAACTAGCTTATCTCTGTTAACTTTTGCCTCACTAATTATATCAAATCACTCCCCTACCTCTCCCCCACACCTTTGGTAAATGTGTAGTACACAGTAGTTGGTGCACAATATTCC
The DNA here is from genome assembly GCF_022682495.2 of Desmodus rotundus. Taxonomy (NCBI): domain Eukaryota; kingdom Metazoa; phylum Chordata; class Mammalia; order Chiroptera; family Phyllostomidae; genus Desmodus; species Desmodus rotundus. The sequence continues at coordinate 26,566,531 of NC_071391.1, read as the reverse complement.
CAAAGGCTGCATGATATAAGGTGCAGATCTATAATGAATGCTATTTATCTTAGTTTTTTTTATGTATCAATGTTTTTGATTAGGATGAGATTTCAAACATATAATGGGAACTTAATGTTCTCTGAACAGTTTTGGAAACCAAACTTCTTGTTCTCACTATGGATTAATGCTATTACATTTGCAGATTTTTATTTTTTTTACTATTATTCTCTTCAAAATCTTTGCTTGGTAATATCCCTCACTTCAGTGTTTAGAGGTTACTACAAAGAGTTATTCTATTCCCACATGAAAATTTAGAGCCTCTTTGTTCTCAATATCAAGCAGCCTGTATTTTCTCATTCTTTTAGTTCTCTGTCGTCTGGGGTAAGAAGTTATTTCTTGTCCTTTCTAACACTAATTGTGAGGTGGGGGTGGGGGGAAGTACGGACAGTGTGGAAGGGAGGGAAAAGGAATGCTTTTCTTATTTCTATGTCTGTATATAATTGTACTGACCAATTCATGTTTTTCTAGGCAATAGCTCCAATATAATCATTTGTAAAATTGGATTATTTTATCTATCATACAATTAAATTAATCAAGCTTTTAAAATGTGTGGCATAGTGAGTGCTGCCACCTAATAATTGCCTAATAAATCGTGTCTTCTTAGTCACCCAGATAGCATGCATTGTGATTAATTTTTATTTCTCTCACTTCTCCACTCACCATATCTTATTAGTCTATACTACCTCTATTAAAAACAAAAAGCAAAGTAGGATAGCTTTAGGAGACGGAATTGTTTTTAAAATCTGCCTCTACCATTTATAAGCTGTGCTTCAGACAAATTTCTCCTCTGTAAAGTAGTAATGAAGTAGTAACTTGCCTCAGAGTGTGGTTTTGAGAATCACATTTAATTAATTGTGTGTGCATGCATGTGTATGTATGTGTTTAAGACTATGTATAAAATGAATGAATAATGCAGCGGAAATGTTTAGCATTATCTTTGGCATGAAATAAGTATTCAATAAGTGTACCAACAGTAATTAGTGTTGTTATTACTGTCCATTTCAGTTGCCAGCTCATGCTTTTTGTCCTCTCACCTGACTGCCCGACCCCAGGTCAACACTGTGGTCTCACACCCTACCATCTATCCAATACTGTTGGCAGGCAAATTATTTTTTTGTACTTAAAAAAAAGAAGTCCGAGAAGCTGTTCATTATCTAGCAAGCAGGATGCAAGGTATTTACCCTGGCCTTTTAGGACCGCTACAGTTTAACGTCACACACTCTTCCCAGCTCTATTTCCTAGTTTGTCCATCTCACAGGGTACTATGAGGATTGTAACAGGGGACATAACGCAAGAAGTAGCATAATATCTGGCACGTAGAGAGTTGTTAATTTCTCTCTGTTTTTCTCTTCTCCCCCTTTCTTCCTTCCATTGTCGTATTTTAATAAATCCTGGATTTAGGTCCAGCTGGCTCTCCCTATACAGGACATCCTTTCCTGTGCCTTTGATAAGATTCAGTTCTGTTTTTATTTATTTATTCAGCACATATTTTTTATTATAGTCTGTGCAGCATGTAGTATTTGGCAGGAGGGACACAGATATTTAGGGTATCTTCCAGAGGTGTATTCTAGAAAGAAAGAACAGTGTATTAAAGACGCTGAGACCTACAGGCTGACGTGAGAGTGGGGACCAGTTCTGGTTTGGCCTACTGTTGTTTCTCCAACTCCTAGTGTAGAGTTATGGACATAATTGTTTGAGATTAAATTTTGTGAGAGAGGGAATGAGGCAAAAAGGAAGAAAGGTATGAGATAGTTTGGCATGTTTGGTAAATGCACGTATTTCTATATGGCTAGAGAAAATGGTGTAAAATTCATGTCTGAGAGTAGTGAGAGATGATGTCAGAGAGAAAGGCAGTGGCCAGAAAATGAAGAACATTATCCATTATGCCAGAAGTTTGGACTCTCAAGTAGACCTGAAGAGCCTGTGAGGGGGGATTAAATAGGATTGTTACATGCCACAGTTTTATTTCAGAAAGAATTGAGATTACAGGCATGGACATGAGTTGTGAGCCTACTGTAGTCGTAAAGCAAATTAAAAATGGGATTGGAAGATTTGAAACATATTTTTATATGTTAAAGTCAACAGCCTCTTGTAACTAATTGGAGTTGGAGAATGTAGGAGAGCGAAAACAAAGGATGAGTCGAGTTCTGCTCAGCCTTCAGGCCCAGCGGAATTATGACCTATCTCTATTTCATCCATTATACTACCCATTAAAATGAAATCTATTTTTTATACTCCTTATAAAATGTATGTATGCCTTTCTTATATTGATTTCATTTTACTAGTAGTTACTGTGCGCATGTCTAAATTTTTTCACCGTATTGGAAGGCCCATAACTTAATATCTTTGTATTGCTTTGATGGCTTAATATATATTGAATGGTCAGTAAATTATACAGATTATTAATTAATAACATACATTTTAATATAATCATCTCCAGAAAAAAAGAGTCCAGAAAGTTTAGTATATAGCTGAGGTATTTTAGTATTTAAAAATGAAACTAGTAGTTGCAAATAGGTGAAGTTTAAAATTCTTTCAAAAGTACTTTAATTCTAAGAATTCAAAATTTATGATGGCCAGAAAAGAAAATAGTCATAAGAAGAAATTTTAAAGTGCAATCAGCCATATTGTTTCCAGATTCAGATGAGAACTTACTACTAAAATCATGCAGAGATTGGAAATGACTAATCAACATCAGGGAAATGAGATTTGAAGGGCTGCCCTCATACTGTTCATGGTAAAAATGTTTTCATGTCAGATTTTAACAGTGTTGTTCCAATCTGAAAACTTCAATGGTTAGACTGTTGGATTGGAAACAAATCATCGAATTACAACTCTCTGCAGGATGACCTTTGGTAAATCACTTGATTTCTGTCAATCTCCCTCTTCAGGGAGCAGCCTTAGCTAAGTCTTAAAGCCGACCACATTTGAGAGGTAAGAGGGTGTAGTACCAGGTATTCTGTAGAAAGACAGAGCAATGTATAATAACAGAATCAAACTACAATTTCTTTCCTATGGAGTGATCCTTTCATGAGGTATATAAATGTCTAACCACTATGTTGTTTACCTGAAACTAATATGATGTATGTTAACTATAATTGAAAAGTAAGTTTGAACAAGATACAAAGGTCCCACATCTATCTTTGTATTAAGGAAAAATACTTTTTCAAAGAACGATTGTTTTTATTTCAGTTCAGTTATATAATTTCAATGGGGGAGTATTACAAGATGAAGTGGGGAGAGCGCAGAGCTAGCTTCTAGTATTAGCTCTGCACGGAACCAGCTATCAGCCACCCTCTTTGGGCCTTAGTCTGCTCATAAGTAAAATGAGGAGGTGGAGTAAGTAGTCTGTTACATCCTTTTGAGCTCTGAAATTTTGTATCTGTACCTTGTCCATATCCGATGCACAGCTATAGCACAATATTCAAGTGTGACTTATCCTGGTGAAAGGTAGAACCTAATCATTTCAACGATATTTAGAAGACCATCTGGGCTAAAATGTCATTTAGTTGCATTTGATTGAAAGAGCTAACCTAAAATAAGAAATGTTCATTTTTTAAAATTTCAAATGTAAAGGAGAACTGATTGGCAAATAAAAACATGGTACTATAGAGTTATATAATACTGTTAGTTACAGATCGTTATTAATGTTCCAGAAAAGTTCTGTTTAGTAAGGAATTAATGTGTTATATTAGGAATACACTGATGTTAAATGACTCTGAAGTTGGATATGTTGCAGCTATTTTACGTGGTTCTGTGGTAACGATTCTTGTATCTTGAATTCATAAACACAAATGAGTGTTGCTATCTCTATCACAGTTACCTGGGATGCTGAGCCCTTTTTGCATATTCCATCACTGGATACATGCTAAGCAGGTACTACTGTACACTGATGCGACCATATTAAATTGGTAGCAGGGCAGTCACGAGGATGTACAGTGCAGCGTAGGAAATAGAGTCAATAACATTGTAATAACTGTGTAGGGTGACAGATGGTTACTAGACATATTGCACTGATCACTTTGTAAGGCACATACATGTTGATTCCCTATGTTGTGCACCTGAAAGTAATATATTGTATGTCAACTATAATTAAAAATAAATTTAAAATTAAAAAGTTGGTAGCAAAGTTAGAGAATGATAGTTATGAATCCTTCCTTCTTTAAATCACCTTCATTTGATTCCGAGCCCCTGCTCCCTGTGCTGAGAAGCCATCTGTCTCCATTATCAGCCGCCCCCACCCCCTGCCCGCCATACACACACACACATCCCCATCCAGAGCTATGCAGAGGCCTTGTGTCTTATCACTCCCCGTTACCACACTCAGTTTTCCCTGAGATGCCTTTTGTTCTTACCTGTGCAGCTCCTCTGGGATCACAGCAGGTCAGATAACTCTCTGGCTTCACTGGGAACACCATGATCAGGGTCCATCCTCCCTCAGTTCATCCATCATCCAGCCACTGCATAAACAGGGGTACATTTTATCCCCATTTCTTACAAGAAGAGGTTGAAGCCCAGAGAGTTAAAATGATTTGGACAGGGTTATACAAGCGATAAGTGAAATTACCAGAATAAACTGTTGGTATCAAATATCAGTTTGACTTTTTAGATAAATTATATCAGGTAATTTCGAAGAAAGAGTTTCATGTATGTTTGGAGCATACGATACACATTTGAATATATGTATAGATGAGACCCAGAGAGGATTGTTTTGAAATGTTCAGATTCATTTGTTCTTGTACATTTTTAAGCACAAATTTGTCCAGTCTTCTTATTTTATTATCAATTTGTACAAATTTAAAAATGTGGTCTCATGTCAAGTTAATGACCCAAGAGAAGGGAAAAACTAATGGGCTCCCTTTTCAATTGTAGTGCTGGGTGATTCACTATTGTATTTGATGAACAATGTATATTACAATTTAAAAAATGGGAGTTGATGGCTCCAGTCACCTACTAACCCAAGGCATACGGTGGGGTTCACTCATACTTTCATAAACCCCCATCCGTCTCCCACTTTTTGTTTGTTACACCCGACTGGAAATAATGGATTATTTCTTCCTATGGAACCGTCCTTGATTGTCAGCACATCTCCAAGGGCATAATCATGATATATTAAAAAATAATCATGTAAATTATAATCATCATCTCACTCACATTTTCCAGAATATTTTTAATGATGAGTATTTTTCCTTTTAAATATTGATTGGGACTTTCCTAGCTTGAGATAAAGTAATCATATGCAAATTATTTTATTTGATATACTGTTAGTTTAAATCCAGAGTTACAACAAGGCTTGAAATTGGGACATAGCAAGAAAATGGTTTACAGTTTTACCTGGGAAAAGTTATTTGTTTAAATTATGCTAAAGCCCTGGCAATTTTACAAGTGGGATAAGGTGTGGTAGAAGACTTTTACCTACTCAGAGATGCATGAAATAAGTACACAGGGTGGGAAGGGAAATTAATACAAACAATAAGACTTTAAATATTGTTTTAAAGTTACTGTTGAAAATGGTAAAAAATGTGTGTAACCATCCATGCCTTTTGTGCTGACAGTGATGGAAGTTCAAGGTTAAGTTATGCTAACACATTCATGTTAAAATGCAGTGCTTGTACATTGTTACCACATTAACATCTCTTATATTTTACATCCTTCCTCTTCTCAATTTTTATCAGGAGATTTCTTCCACATTATTCTTCAAACAGTAGACTAACTTTTCTGAGGATTTGCTCAGAGGCTGAGACTCAGCATGGTCGCTGGTAGCAAAAAATCAAAGCATAATTGTTCTTTGTTTCTGACCACTCACCCTACAGTGTTTTAGCACTCAGGGCAGAGAAATATTCAAGCCCAATACAGGAATTTCTCATCTTGGACTTTTAAAAAGTGTATGTTTAAAAATCTTTAACAGTTTGGCTTATAGTGTATGCATTTGTCATAGTATTCAGTATTGTTATTGGCATAATTGTTTTTACTTTCACAGTATCAGTGAAGCTTATTAGAAAAAGCACATTAAACCTAGAGCATAACTTTGAGGGGATATGCTGAGAGTGTCTTTACTTCCAAGTCAGCCACAATCAGCTAAGTTGTTCATTCATGTTTCTTATGATCTAGGTTGGGTTTTTGCCCAGCTGTGACCTGTTTCCTTTATAGTGTGACCAAATAACATAGCCAAGCAGTAGATTCAGAACCAATTAACTATATTGTGTAACTAGAATGGTCCAGCATCTAAAGGTACCACTCCCTCCATTGTGTCCTGTTGTCCTGGCAAAATGATTACCGGCATGCCTTTCACTCTCAAAATGCCTGGGTTTACATGAGAAATTATATGTCACCTCACCAGTTAGGTAAATGCTGGTGATACCATTTTTCTAGATCTTCTTTTTTCCTTCTAAATCCTGGAGAAATCTAAAGGCACTGGAATTTTAAGTGACTTCCCCCAAAATATAGAGCTACCTAGTGGCAAAGCTAGAATTTAAGTCTTTTGACTTAAGCCTTGGGCTTTTATGCAAGTCAGATTTGTTAATTTTTCAATTTTGCAGGTTAGATTTTTAAAGATTTGTCCTTTGACTATTTATTTTTAGGTGTATTCTCTTGCTCTTACTTGTTCTTGAATATCTTTATGTTTAATATAAGGCATTTAGAGAAATTAAGATAAACTGAGCCACACTAATTGTAGGGTATTTCCAAATGATGAGAAATTGTTGGAAAAATCATTAGCAGCCAGGTGGTGGGAAGCACTGAAAAGCTGGCAGCACACAACACCAGGGCTTGTTTGACCTTGTGGAGTGAAATCTAAATCTGTCTTGAGTTGGCCAGCCTGTACCAGAGGTTATCATTCTACTGGTCCTCTGACCAATTCTTTTGGACTGATCGCTCATAATTGATCCAGATATCTTGTACCAGAAGTGGAATTCTGGGCAAAACATTGTAACTGCTTTTGCATTTTGCCATCACCTCTGAAAATCATGTGCTTCTAGAAATTAATGTAGCTAGGGAGCATAAGTTTCGTTCAAGCTAAGTGGTAATTTTCTTTTTCTGTATTGACTAGATTTTTCTAGATATGACGTTTGGTTCGGGAGGACACGCAAGAGCCCTTCTGCAGAAAGAGTCAGATATAACTCTGTATGCCTTAGACAGAGACCCGACAGCTTACGCAATAGCTGAACAACTTTCAGAATTGTATCCGTAAGTATTCTTTTTGCATAATTATTTAATTGGAGTGTTGAGTTTTACAGCGCTTCGTTTATCATCTTGGAATTTGTCCTCCCTTGTATGATGTTACATTTCATTCCACTAATTATTCCTTGCCCTTCATTCCCCCAATGTAAATGATGTTTTTAGTACCACTTAAAATAATGATTTTATGCATTTATTATTTCTGAATTAATAGGAATAAATACAAAAATGACTTTTGGTTAAAGTTTGAAGATATGTTGAAATCCATTCACGAAAAATATTTTGACAAATACCCCCTAGTTTAAACAATACTTTTCAAGAGAATTTTATAACTTAGAGTTTCCAAGAATTTAGTGAAGTAAATTAAGTATGTGATAATTCTGCAGAATCCCTGAGGTCACATACATCAACATGATGTAATTGTTTTCTGTAAATACTTTTTGAAATTCACGAGTAAACTTAGAGTTCTTTATTGGCTTTGTCAGAATTAGTGAACTTTCACTATAGGACTTTTTAAAAATAAAAAATATTGTCTTCATGAGTGGTAAAATCATCTTCCTTGAGAGAAAAATTTAGAATCAGTGTTATGTCCATTTGGCCATCAGCCTGAAAAACAAAAATATCTTGGAACTAAGAAGACTATATTGAAATACTATGTGAAGGGCTATTTTCAGAAATGGGGAATTGTTTTACTCTGTCATGCTCCAGAGACTAAAATAAAGAGAAACGATGAGAATATGAAAGGTAAGGTCTGACTTGATGTAGACTAGAGTTTTACTAGTTGCAGCTGTCTAGCAAGGAAAAGGCCTCTTTGCTGAAAGAATGAAAGTGTGATTGTGGACAAGCTTCATCACAGACTGAAGGAAGAAAATTGGATTACTATTTTAGCATAGTCTTCTTCAACCTCTCTCAGGTCTCATACTCTGCAAATCTATCAATGTGATTTATTCTCCTAGTAAATATGTAAATAAATATGTATAAAATTTTGTTTGCAAGAGCACAAAGTTTATGGAGTATTTTGGATTATTTTGGATTATTTTAATCCCAGGCTATTTTCTTCCAAGAAATATATGAGGATATCGTTTAATGACATGGTACTTTTTCTTTTTTTTTTTTTAGAATCTTTAGCTGTCATCTTCAATGTGACTTAGATGTACCTTCTTTAAAAATATCTTTTAGTAGGGCTTTCACGTTTTTGAAATATCTTAGATTATGACCTTAACATTCATGGAATGAGTATAGCTCCCCATTATATTTCACTATCATAGATAAATTCAATTTTCTCAGATATTGTTTCTAAAGGCAATGATTCCTAGTTCAGTTGATTCAAGGTCTCTTATTCTTTCCATAACATTTATCAGTTTTGTCAGGTGTGATTCTTTACCTAACAGGAATCTTGAGGCTCTGTATTCTTTCTTCAGTTTACAGATGTGGACACTATTAGCTAGACAGATTAAATGACTTACTAAAAGGCATACTTGGCTCAATAATGATAGAGTTGGGACATGTCTTTTGATCCCCTTCCCCACCTAATAACCTCATTTTATTAAATTATACTAACTTGCCTCCAATCTTGTTGAGACTTTTTAAATTCATCAATGAAATAATTCCTTTGCCAAACATAATAAATTAAAGAACAATTAAATCAGGAAGAAGGAATGATACAGATAAAAGCTAAAATCAAAAAAACTGAAAACGAAAAAAAGGATAAAGGATAAAGAAATCCCAACTGATCATTCTTTTAAAATAGCAAATTTTCTTCAGCCTGATTGTTAAAGGAAAAAGAGAGTAAAAACATTTAATTAAAATGGAGACCAACCATAGACACAAGATAATTTAATCATAATACAACCAATACAACCAATTCTGTAATGTAAAATCTAGATGAAATCAATGATGTCTTAGCAAAATATAAATTATTAAAATTGACTCAGTAATTATTAAACTTGAATAGGTCATTACCATAAAAATTAGAAAGGTAACTAAGATACATAGAAAAATGCACCATGACCAGAAAATTGAGAGGTTATATACACAATCTTAGGGTATAAGACTTTAAATCAATGTTAGAAATCATAAATACATAAAGGTAAATAATAAAATATCTAACTATATAAAAACTTTAAAAACATATGGCAAAAATAGTATTGCAAAATTGTAAAGAGTTTATTTAGAAAATAAATATTTGCAGGTTAGGGGATAGGCAAACAAGTGATAATTTAGGGGAGTAAAAATGTTTTTTCCGCTACCCTTCTAAGTTCTCAGCTGGGACCCCTGCAACAGAAGACAGATTAAAAAGAGAAAAACACTTTAATTTATTTAATATGAGTTTTATGTGACTTGAGAGCCTTCATAAGGAAATGAAGACTGGATGACATGTTTAAACTTCAGAGCTTTTATGTTAGGTTTGATGAAGAGTGGAAAAGTATAGAAAATTATAGCAGGACAAAAGGTGTGAGCTAAGTGTAGTGGTAAACTGGGGGAAACACAGCAAGCCAAACCAATTCAGACTTCTTCCCATCCCTTCATCTTCAGAGATGAGGAAGCTTCTTTTCTCTGGGTAGAGGAGAAGGGTATCTCTCACCTGAGGGTCAGTGACCTATTTCAGGGAAAGGTCATAAATTCTTCGTGCACACGCTGTGTCTCAAATTCCTTCAGTTTAACATATTCAGTATGCCAAGGTTCCATACTTTGGGGTAGTGTGTCCTGAATCCCATCAATATTAACCGTATAAGAATTATTTCAAAATTGGTAAGACAACAAAACTCAGTTTGAAAAATGGGCAAAGGATATACAAGGGTCATTCACAGAAGATTAGGTATAAAAGGATTGTTCACCTCAGTAGCAGTGATGAGGGAAATGAAATTAAAAGTAATGGTAAAAATACACTTCTTAGACTGGAAGGACATAATTTTGAAAGTGAGGATATGGGGAAGGGACATTTAGCCAATTTTTAATGGACCTCTTTTAAAATTAAAACAAAAACACATAACTTGCTTATAACCTACTCCATCTGAATAAAAGAATCAATATCTAAAGAAACACATCCTTAGACGTACTGCAGACTGTGTGTGTGCATTGTTTGTATATATAATCGTGGGGAAGTTGAGAAAGAAGGAATTAGTGGTGGGGCAAGTGTGCTGAAGGGGAAAAGAATGGTTAAAAGAAACAAACCCAGACAGTGTATGATGACATCTTTGAAATGTATGTAAAGTAGGATATGCCAAGCAATGTATATATTATTTATGAATACCTACATATATAATTATGGTATAAAAATATGCATGAGAAGAAAAACACAACTTTGTGCCGGGGTAGTTTCTGGGGATAATGGATGGATAGATGGTTGGTTGGTTGGAAGGGTGGAGAGATTAGATTGATTGTCTTCTTAAAAATAAATATGCAATTACAACTTGTAGCAAAGTGTGCAATAAAGGGAATATCTTGTCATTTCAATGTTATTAACATCCTTGAGGAAATATAATAATTTCTTTCTTCCATTTATTTGTTTTGCTGTTGTCAAAAAGGAGCTTGTTCTTCTGAAAAATTCCACATTCTCTACTCTGTCAAACTAAGTCAAAAATAAAAACTAACGTTTTTGCAGAAAACTAAGCAATTCATAGGAAGGCTGAATTTTAGACTAACACATTTCATCTCTTTCACAAAAGATGACATGTCAGATCACCTGTTGTTTAAAAACGGAAACTTTTCCCCATCGCCTGTGAAGACCGCACAAGAGGAAACACGTTTAAATTGGAGCAGTGGGGTGTTGGTTGACTTTTACCACTGTGGAAGATGGACTTTGGAATACAATTTTTTAAAAACAATTTTTTCTCTAAATTGAGAAATAATATGTGCTCCATAGGTTGAGTTTAGAGAATATAGACACATATGAGAAAAATAAAGTCATAATTGATTCCATCATTTAACTGTAATTTTAAACATTATAAAAATATAATAAGCTATTTTCAATTGTTTTAAATGTAGATGTACTTATTGGGGTAAATGTATAATATATAGAAATATTTAAAGAAAAAATTGAACTCATAATTCCATTACCTTAATCAGTAGTAATGATTTTGTGCATTTCATTTATCACAATATTTTGTGATTCTTATTAATATTTTTAAGTTAAAATGATAAAATACAGAAAAGTACTAAGAAAAAATTAAAATACTTCATAATCACCCACCAATATTAAGAGTTTGGTATATATTTTCTTTTAATCATTTTGGTTATATATACATGCATTCATATGTACATACATATATATTTTATGCATACATATATATTTTCTAAAGGTTAATTGTATTTATACAATATAAGCACATTCATATTCCATTAAATTATGTTTAATCTTATTGGTTATAGAGTATTTACTTTATAAAGTAATTAGAATTCTAATTCTAATACAATCTTATCTGTGTTCATGTTACTCTGTTTTAAATCTTTCTATGCTATATTACTTTAGATGTACTTCCTATGAATGACAAATACCAGATGTACTTTGTGTAAACAAATCTGAGTATGTTTTTCGTGAAAAGGTAATTAAATCTGGATATGCTTGCTCTATGTCATGTTGTTTTATATTTTCTATTTTTGTATTTTATTTAAATTTTCTTTAGCTTTAAAATATTTTTGTCTATAATACATATATATATATATTTGCCTTTTCTTTAACACTTTTGATCATATACCTTTCATTTTTTTTGTTGCTGTTCAAGTACAGTTGTCTCCATTTTCCCCCCAATACTCCCCCCTACTCCAGCCATCCCCACCTCCTACCCGTGGTCTTACCCCACTTTGGCTTTGTCCATGTGTCCATTATACATGTTCCTTGATGACCCTTCCTCTTTTTTTACCCATTATCTCCTCCTCCATCCCCTATGGTTACTGTCAGTTTGTTCTTTATTTCAATGTCTCTGGTTATATTTTGCTTGCTTGTTTGTTTTGTTGATTACATTCCACTTATAGGTGAGATCATACGCTATTTGTCTTTCACAACCTGGCTTATTTCACTTAGCATAATGCTCTCCAGTTCCATCCGTGCAGTTGCAAAGGGTAGGAGTTCCTTCTTTCTTTCTGCTGCATAGTATTCCATTGTATAAATGTACCAGAGTTTTTTGATCCACTCATTTACAGATGGGCATTTAGGTTGTTTCCATCATTTGGCTATAGTTAAGTTGTGCTGCTGTGAACATTGGGGTGTATAGGTTCTTTTGAATTGGTGTTTCAGAGGGTATAGTCCAAGCAGTGGAATTGGTGGGTCAAAAGGCAGTTCCATTTTTAGTTTTCTGAGGAAATTCTATACTGTTTTCTATAGACTGGCTGCACCAGTCTGCATTCCCACCAACAGTGCACTAGGGTTCCCTTTTCTCCACAGCCTCGCCAGCACTTGTTGTTTGTTAATTTGTTGATTTGTTTACGATGGCCATTCTCACAGGTATAAAGTGGCATCTTATTGTGGGTTTAATTTGCATCTCTCTGATGGCTAGTGATGCTGAGCATCCTTTCATACGTCTCTGGGCCCTCTGTATGTCCTCCTTGGAGAAGTGTCTATTCAGGTCCTTTGCCCATTTTTTAATTGTGTTGTTTGTTTCCCTGTAGTGGAGTTGTATAAGTTCTTTATATATTTTGGAGATCAAACCCTTGTCTGAGGTATCATTTGCAAATATATTTTCCCATACAGTTGATTCCCTTTTCATTTTGCTAATATTTTCTTAAGCCATGTAGAAGCTTTTATTTTGATGAAGTCCCATTTGTTTATTCTTTCCTTTATTCCCCGATGGGTGATGTTAGCATTTTTCAAGATTAAAAGTATTTAATAATTTTTTTATAGTTAAGTACTTAGAATAAAATAGTATTTTTCATTAACCACCCCATGTAATATAAGAAATTAACACTTTTACCTTTTTCCCTCATCTCACTTCTTGGCTTTTAAAATATTATTCTGGATTTTAGAAATTAGTTTCTACTACTGTTGGCAGTTTCATTGTTCAGCAGTCATATCTAAAATAATTACTTATCCTTAAATCCATTTTGTGATACTACAAGTCCCATTTTAGTTTTTTAGGTGGGCTTATATCTTAGTACTTGATTACATCTATAAGTAGTTTTTCTATAAATATGCAAAAGGAAAACATCTCTACTTTTGTCTACCTGATACTGTGTTACTCATGCTTTCCTACATGGTAATGTGACTTAGTGTAACAGTTTAGGAATTTTATAGACATCCCTCTTTTCCTTCTCGTGTATAGTGCTGTGGAGCAGTCTGGGGGCGGCACCGTTCATGCTTCCTTTCCTAGGCGGTCTGCTTCTCTCTCCTCCGTCACCTGGCTAGATGCTTACTAGATATATTTATTTCTTTGAATACTTTTGATACTCAAAAATTTCACTAAGAAATATTAGTAATTGGCCTCTTCCCATTAATTTTTCATGTTTTCTGTGAAAAGTTTTGGCCTATGGATGGGTCTTTACGAAGGAGTTTCTTTGAGAGTTAGACCCCACTGTTTTTTTTTTTTGTTGGTGTTGTTTTCTAACCTATGAGCACTTATTATTGATTGGTTGGAGCTGTACTACCTATGCCACATGTCCTTTATTTCCTCCCTTAGTGCTTTCAGCTGCTTTTACTTTGCCTCAGTATTCTGGGAAATCTCTTCAGGGTTATTTTCTACAGTTTTGATTAAGTTTTATTTGTTAAGTTTTTAAAGTTTTATTTCAGCTATTGAAAGTTATCTTTCCTTGCAACCTTACTGATTCATTGACATGTTCTTTTCTGCCAATACCTTTTTATTTCCTCTTGGTCCATCATCTCATGTATATGTTTTATTTCATTTTCAGTTTTCTTGAAATTTATGGAGTCTAAATTATATACATTCTAAAGTCTTCTATTTTTGTAATAAATATTTTTCAAAAGGATGGTTTTGCTCTGTATCTTGAGTACAAATATCTTCTTTTCTTTTTTCAGGATCTTGTCATAGATTCCATCTTGGTTGTATATTTTTGTGTAAGTTTTTACTATTTGGATAGATTCTCCTTTCACCTGGTCATTGTTCGGTCATGTGGGGCCAGAGTCTCCAGTTCAGATTTTAAGCTACAAAATTACTTTAGGTACATAGGCTCTTATTACAAAAAGTCTTAGTATTTGGGAGTTTTTTCTAGAATCTGCCATAGGAGAGGGGTTTTATTTTTTTTATGTTTACTGGAGAACGCAATTCATAAAGGCAACTGCTCTTATAATGTATTATTTCTGTGGCTCTTCCAGCCTTTCCATTCTAGAGAGATTCTAGAGCAGCAATTTTCAACAGTTGTGCCACAAGAATTTTTAAAACATGCAATGCCTGACTATTTAGTCATGGACACTGGACTTTTTCCCTTTAGATTGTCAAATAAAAAATGACAACAGCCAACACAACAGCTGACTAATATGAATGAATCAAAATTATATCTATTTTTTGTCAGATTGGCAATAAATTTATTTTTTGGTGTGCCACAGAATTTTAGCAATTAGTTTCTATATGCCATGAGATGTCAAAGGTTGAAAATTGCTGTTCTAGAGAGACTGACCATATCCAGGGCACCTGCGGACAGCACCTGTCCATCTCTGCCCTTGGTATGACTGCATTATATGAACTGAAATCTCTGAATGAGCTCAGTAATGAAGGGACTGGTGACTGCATATGAGGAGATGGTGGGGTGGAATGGCCCCACACGCCTCAGAGCATTCCTGTCTATGTAGGGGGAACGATTCCTTGGGGTGCTGTCTTCTGTCTCTGAGGCGATGAGTGTGAATGGCACGTTCTTAATCTTCTAGCTAACTGGCTTCACTGCCTTGAATCAGGATCTAATCATACCTTCAGTGAAAGAGATATTTTTCCAGTATTCTGCCACGTCCTTGAGGAACATTTTTAGTTATTGCTATTTGAATTTCCACTGTTTTGTTTGTTTTCCGAGAAAATTAACAGCTGGCCTCCATATTTTCTATTCAGGTTTGTTCTGTGGTCATTAAATTGGAGAGTTACAAGTATATTTACCCATATGGTATATGTATTCTAAATTATCCATATGATCTGTTCTAAGTTGTTCAGTGTTCTCTTGCATTTGAAGGGTACCATTCACCTCCTCTTCTTTTTAAGCCACCATTTTTCATTTTTTGGTTAAATTCACACAGAAACTGGGGCAAAGGCAAGTCTAGACCTCATGGCTTCAGGCTTGCTACTTGCGTTCTTTCTAACACTGTGCAATATAATAGTGTTGTGGAAGCAATGTAGTCACATGCTCTAGCAGAGCAGCATGCAAACCCAGGCATTTTGTCTCCAGGGCCAGCATAAAAATCAGGTGAAGGAATACACTATTTCCAACAGCCCTATCTATGTAACATTTAGACTGTCGGGATAGACATGAGACACAGCTGTTATTGATCTTACTAACCATAGGACGTCAGTTCTGCTATGCACCGTCAAAGTGAAAGAATTGTTATAAATGTAAACAAGCATGAGAAACCAACAACTTGGAGGACCCACTAGACCATTTTGAACTATTGGTGATGGTCTGTCACCTGTTCTATATTTTTGGTAATGGAACACATATATAACTAAAACCGGATGTTGTATTTTGCCCCACTGAATACTATATAATCTTTGCCCAAGGGATATCAGCCTTGCAAGATCAAAGTGTTTCAGAAGGTAAAAGTACTCTCTGACTTAGCTCCAAGGCTTGGAGAGACATATGTCATATGAAGTAGTTTTCAGGTAACCTCACAGATCTAGACGTTCCAAGGGAATTAGGACCTCTACAGTTCATGCCCTCACAGAGCTTACGATGTAAGTGGAAAATAGATAGGAGAGAGATGATTTCACAGTTACGATTTAACTGTAATTGTGATTATGGCTAAGAATGAGTACAGTATGTTTTAAAAGCAATATGAGTATGTAGGTACTAAGAGCAGTGTGCTCTAATGCAGTCTAGAACATCTGCAAAAACTACCTGTGTATCTGGATTCCAGTCAGGACTTGAGTTAGAAATGACAGTTAGGTAAAGAGGGATGGTTGGTGGGGCGAGAGAGAGAACATTTGTAGTAATGAGAACTGGATATCCAAAGATCTTTAGCAGGAAGGAGAACGTCACGTTGAAGGAACTGTGCATAAAATGAGCAGTGTGAATGGATGGGAGAGGGCAGAGGAGTAGCTGGTGGAGGTAAGCTGGGGCCAGATCATATAGGACCTTGTTAAGGATTTTGGATTTCATCTTAAGAGCAATGGGAAGGCACCAAACTGTTTGAAAGAGGAGACTGACATGATAGTACTTACATTTTGAACAATAGTTTGCTTGCTTTATGAAGTAGGGGTTAGAGGAGGCTAAAACTGGAAAGGATTCAGGTAGATCAGTTAAAAGGCTAGACATCGCCACTCTCTGTGAAAGCTGATGGTTGTTGGACCTTGAAGATTTTTTTTTCCTGACCATCATATTAAAAATTGTACTCTGCTTTAATTATTCCTGACTTCCCTTTTTACTGGGATTCTAAAAGAATCAAATAGTTCCTTCCAAGGTAAATTTATGTTGTGATTGTATAGGTACAGTTGAAGTTAATATTGTGACATTAAATTTTAAGAGACCCTTCAAGAATTCCCACTTATCTGACTTGGCCAATATAAGGAAGGAGACAAGGAATAAGTGAATCCAACCCTGCCATGTTCCCAAGTCCTGCAGAGGGAGGCTTTGCATTCTCACCAAAGATTTTTAGTGATTACCGTTCCTCCAGAATCCTCTCCACGTCGTGTTTTCCCTCTCTAGGGGAATGGTGTTACCTAGGAAAATACATTCATTCATTAGGTGAATGAGCCTAGGCACTAGTGTTACTTAACAATTCCCATTCCCTCACCCTTTGTGTATAATCAGCAGTGAGGGTCTTTCGGTTCCACCTCAAGTCTTGGCAACTTTAATGTCTGACCTCTCTTTTTCCTCTTTACCCTCTAACTCTGGAGCCACACTGCTTCTTTTTTTGACTTTGGCCATTTACTCACTGTAAAACTTCAGATAAATTACTTAGCCTCTCTGTTCCTCAATTTCCTTCTTTAAGATAGGAATAATAGTACTTCCCTCCTAGGAATGTTGTGAGGATTGGACCTTGAAAACTGTTTAGTATATGCTTTTCATGTCATGAAACCATTTTATTGGGTCTGTCGGCATTTTATGGAATGGGATAAAGTATGAAATATCACTGTATATCATGTGAAGTTAAATTAAATATTGTTTCTTATGAAATAATATGTACATATATATACACACACACATATGTTGTGTTTTCGTATGGAATTTCAGTTGAATCACATTTCTTTCTATCTCAATGAAATTTTTTTTGAAAACTACCCTATATGGCTACAGTCCATATATTTGTTCACATTATGTACTAAATGTTCGTTGAAGTGATGACAGAAACTTTGTCTAATGAATGTCCATATTCCTAGGACCTAGCTCTGTGCTTGGAATATATATGGATATCAATAAGTGTTTGTTTATGGTTCAAACAAAACAGAAACCAGTGGTGTGGGTGACAGTTATACTTTCTAGGGTTCTGTTTCCTGGAAACATTAATTTGGCTAGAGAATTTGAACCCCCTGAAAACTGCCATCCCTTAATCTGTGCTTTTCCAGTCTTGCAGTGAATGAGATAGAATCTGAAATATAGATGCTGACTATGAAGAAAGGACACATGTTTGGGGAGTGGATAGAATTTTAAAGTAAGAAATAAAGATATAATATCTATAATCAAAATATTTACAATGTAATGCAGGAAATAAATAAACTTTTCTCCTTAGGATTATAATAATACAGACAGTCCCCGATTTATGATGATTTGACTTGAGATTTTTTGACTTAATGATGGTACAAAAGCGATACTGCACTCAGTAGAAACTGTACTTCAAGTTTTGAATTTTGATCTTTTCCTGAGCTAGTATAACTTGTTCAACACTCCCTTGGATGCTGCGCCGTCGCAGTGAGCCTCAGCTCCCAGACAGCGCGATCACAAGGGTAGACAACCAATGCTCTATAGTGCACTGTGTTGCCAACGTTGTTTTGGATATGATGTTTTGTGTTCTCACATCTCATCCTGTCTACAAAATGCCTGTCTTTATCTACTGTTTCTGGAGAGAAGAAGAAGGCAATTACTCTTGAGATGAAACGCAAGATAATTCCCAGTTGTAGGCTAATGTATGTGTACTGAGCAAGTTGAAGCGATGCGGTTCAGTAGGCTAGATGTATTAAAAGTATTTTTGACTCAATATATTTCCAACTTGTAGATTTTGGGGGATGTACCCCATCATAAGTTAAGGAGCATCTGTCTCTTGGAGAAGGGATGATGAATAGGCTCAGAAAGGTACCTAACCCTGGGTTTATCAAATGCATTGCTTTTCTCAGTTTTCAAAGTCAACTCTTACTCTTCTGAACTCCTGCCTGGTATTTTGGATAGTCTCCATTTGCCTTCAGATTCTCTTCATCCTTGTTCATACTGATCCCCAGAAATTGACTTTTATGAATTTATCAGCAGGTTTCCTTTTCTCCTGACTTCTGGTTGGATTCAGTGAATGGGAGGCACTGGCAGGAAACCAGAGGCCAGAGATGAGTGAGGTCAGAGTGAATGTTAGCAGTGGCCACTTTTTCTCTTCAAGCATCGTGGTTCGTGGGCCTCTTCTACCAGATGGAGCTCTGACTCTGGGATTTTAGTCACCACTCCTTGCCTTTACCTCTTCAACTTCATACTTCATGTGTGTTATGAGGATTAAATAATATAATATTATGGAATTAAATTGTTTAGCATAAAACCATTTAATAAATGTTAGCTATAGTCGCTTTGTGAGCTATGGGTGCTTTTGCTCTCAGGCTAACATTTTCTCCGTTGTGACGGCTCCATCAGTTCTTGGCTTTAGGCCAAAACAGTATTTTTATGAATGTCAAAACCAAACAGAAGACCTTTCCTATGCCTCTCCTGTTCTTTGGCTCTCCCCTTTTATATGTATATGCTACTTTTTGGAAGCTACATTTTCCTTGTTAAAGAAGGTTGAAAGTTTTCCAAGGTTTAATTTTCAGCCAGTTTTTGTTCTGAAACCTAAAAATTCTGGAAGGCTGACTCCTGAGTTGTGTCCATTATCTATAGGTTTAAATGCTTATTATTAATTATTAACCTTATTACTGGCATGAGGAAACAGAGTCTGCAAGTGATTATTTTGAATAAACTCTTTGGTTCTTGTTTTCTGGCGATACAATTTAACTATAGTCCACATAGTTAACACCTCTACACCTATTCCCAAGTGTTGTTATAGATTTATTCCCTCACTTGGGAGATTTGACTGAAAAGTTTAAAAGCCGGACCTAGCCAGGTGGCTCCATTAGTTGGAACATCGTCCTGTATACCCAAAAGGTTGTGGGTTTGATATCTGGTTGGGGAGCGTGTGGGAGACAAATGGTCAATATTTCTCTTCTCTCTCTCTTTCTCTCTCTCTGTCTCTTTCATCAATAAACATATCCTTAGGTGGGGATTTAAGAAAATTAAAAAACTGATTCATGGAAATCAACATATATATTTGGAATTCAAATGATGTTTAATATTATGATAACTATGAGAAAATGAATTACCTCTTCACAAACTTACGATAATCCATTTTTATTGCCTGTGACATTTGAACATCTCCATATGGCACCAGGATAAGAATAGCAGCTTGTTCAGAACAGGAATAACTTTACCTAGAAAGACTTCATTTTATTTTTTCTTGGGTAAACAATACATATTTAGTGACATATTTTATTACATATGAGAAAATTTTAGTAAAACCCTTTACATTTGGGATTCTAGATATTAAAAGAATGAAAACAATAATATATTTGTATTTTCTCTAACATCTTGAACTAATTAAGTCAAAATAAGTTTGCTATAATTACATGTATAATCCCCCTGTTCTCTACACCCCCACTTTTGCCTGATATTTAAAGCAAAACTGAGACAAACAGCTGCTGAATTCGATTATCTCCTTTAGTATTTTATTCTTGTTTCCTGAAAGAATACAATCTAAATTTAATGCACAATTCAACATTGTTTTAGTGCCTGCTGTATATAGGGAAATCAGATTGGCCTGGGGAGTGCTGAGGAGCTCAAGAAACGGTGTCTGCTTCTCCAAGGAAGACATACAGAGGGCCCAGAGACATATGAAAAGATGCTCAGCATCACTAGCCATCAGAGAGATGCAAATTAAAACCACAATGAGGTACCATCTCACACCAGTCAGAGTGGCCAGCATAATCAAATCCACAAACAAATGTTGGAGAAGATGCGGAGAAAAGGGAACCCTAGTGCACTGTTGGTGGGAATGCAGACTGGTGAGGCCACTGTGGAAAACAGTATGGAATTTCCTCAGAAAACTAAAAATGGAACTGCCCTTTGACCCAGCAATTCCGCTGCTGGAATTATACCCTAAGAACCCTGAAACACCAATCCAAAAGAGCCTGTGCACCCCAATGTTCATAGCAGCACAATTTACAATAGCCAAGTAACCTAAGTGCCCATCAGCAAACGAGTGGATCCAAAAACTATGGTATATTTACACAATGGAATTCTACGCAGCAGAGAGAAAGAAGGAGCTTATACCCTTTGCAACAGCATGGATGAAACTGGAGAGCATTATGCTAAGTGAAATAAGCCAGGCGGTGAGGGACAAATACCATATGATCTCACCTTTAACTGGAACATAATCAACAAAAGAAAAAAGCAAACAAAATACCACCAGAGACATTGAGGGGGGGAACTGTCTAGCAGTGGCCAGGGGGGAGTGAGGTGGGGACAGTGGGAAGAGGGGATTGCAGGAACTATTATAAAGGACACATGGACAAAACCAGGGGGGATGGTGGGAGTGGGGGAGGGAGGTGGGTTCAGCCGGGATGGGGGGAGGGAAGGGGAGAAAAGGTATACAACTGTAATTGAATAACAATAAAAAATAAATTAAAAAAAAAAAAAAGAAACGGTGTCTGTACCAAAAGAGAAGCTTAGGTATGTAAATCTCCTGGAAGAGAAAATAACCAAACGTACTCTAAATTCCAAATACACTATTTTTGGAATATTTATTCTTATTTTCCCTATTAGTGTTGTTTGTTGCTCATTTAATTCAAATCAAGGAACTCTGTTTTGTTGCAGATATTAAAATGCATTTTTGAATTATAGCTGGATAAAAAGAGCACTATAATTCCTTCCTACCTTATGAGGAAAGACAAGTATTAAACAGGTACTTACAATAGAGAGGGTGAGTGTCAGAACTCCAAAGCATTAGATATTATGGAAATTATAGAAATAAGGTTTTGTAGCACAGAAGAGCTGACTGTGTATTATTTAAATATAATACCATTACTACAAATATTTATGAAAAGGAAGAGTGCTTGCTACATAGGGCTTATGCCATTTCATAAGACAAGTAAAGTGTCTGTAATAACAAGATATCACTGATCAAGTTAATTAAGTTACTCAAGTAATACTTCTATATAGTAAGCTTTATTCCATGGTAAAATTTCCAGATAAAGTTAAATTTTTCTCTTACCACCAGAGTCTGTTAAGGATTTGGCCTCTATCTTTCCTCTATAGACTCATCTGCTATGACTCCATACCAGCCTCCTTATACCCTCCATGAAACTACCTTTACATAAACTCATGATGTGGTGTCATATCAATACCACTCTTCCTGTGTACATGTTCCTTATTCCACTTGCCTTTCAAGACTAAGCACTTGTCCTCTGGGGAACTCATCAGTGACTCTCCCAGTTTAACTTAACATCCCTCCTCTGTTTCCCATCACACCCTGTGCTCCGTCATCCAGGCTCCTAACACACCATTATGTGGCTTTACTTCCATATCTTATATGCTCCTTAGAGTATGACTGTGTCTTACCTAACTGTATGTTCAAAATTCTGTAGGAGATACTTGGTTAATGTCATATGGATACATAGATAAGTGATTGGACAATCACTTTCCATTTTCTGTATCAGATGTGTAGAAGGAGAAGAAATTAGATGTAATTTACTGAGTTTATCTTGCTTTTCATTTCACACTGGAAATCTAACCCTTCTAAATCTCTAAACCACTGTTTGAAATAATGTTGTTGTCTAGATCCAGGTTCTAAAGAGAATTAAAGGACTAACTGCAGATACAACTTCTCAGTAAATATTTATAATAGAAGATAAAGAAATATTAGGAAATAAACTCTGATTAGATATAGTGTACCTTTCAATAAGCTCAAACACCTTTTTACTAGCATTTACCATGGAGAGACCAGTTCCCACTCGTTCCCACTTCAGGTCCTTCATGTCAAGGGAACCTAATGGGAGTATAATATTCTTATTACACAAAGGTGTTCAGATACTGTATGTTGTAAGAGACTACATTGCACTCTCCAGTAATGCTAGTCTGTTCTCCTTTCACTGAAACTGAAAAATTCATGTTTGGCATGTCAACTCCTGCAGATAAAATTATTAATTTCTTTTAAAGAAAAAAAGTCAATTGTGTACATCATTCTGTTATCATGTAATAAGTGAAGATATCAGGATACAAAGAATAATTGTGAAAGTACTCTTTATATTAACATCTTTACTTATTTTTTATCATGAAGAATTATTTTTCATGTCAGCAAGTATATTAAAAGGAACATATCGTGTGCAATGTGTAGGCTTAGCGTAGGGTTTTGTGCATTGAAACTTTGCAATGGTATTGATTAATTGCTAGATTTCAGGCACCTTTCTAACCTTCTTCTTAGTGGGTGTGAAAAGGTTTATTTGTAAGAGATATTGCCACTGACAGGATTTTGTCTTTTTCTCCTGGAATCTCAACAGCAATTCCCATGTTAGAGGCATCCCCAGAAAGTTCGCCAAAGGATTTCTACCCACGTGCTGAATATCTAACAGGGCTTGACCCACTTTTTCCCTTATTAAGGTAGCAGCATATGCATCACGGGGAAAAATAGAATGAGAGCTAGTCTAAGCTTGGAATTTCAAAAAGTTATCTACCTGTATGCGACGAATTGAAGTGGAAACCAACATTAGTCTTCATTTGTTATATACCCCTAATAACATTCAAAACTTCTCATGTAAAAGAAGTCACATCTGGTATCATGAATTTATTTTTATTTTGAGTGCCTTAAAATTTATATTTGTATTATCAAATCCAATGAATGTAAATAGCACAAATGGAGCACATTATAAATCGAGACTACTCCTTTGGAGCTGATTTTTAGGATATAAAGCACTGTTTTATATAAACCACTTCCTTGAGGATGATTGACATACAAAGAGCTGTATGTATTTAATGTATATAATTTGATGAATTTGGAGATAAGTGTACATCCATGAACCATCACCACAGTCTATGCTATCGATATATATATATCGAGCAATTTTAAAGTGTATGACACAATATTGTTAACTATAGGCTCCACGTTGTACAGGAAATCTCTAGGACTTTCCCATCTTGTATAGGGAAACTTCGTATGCTTTGACTAATCCCCCCCCACCCCCAGCACCTGCCAGCCCCCATTCTGTAATACTTTCTGCTTCTGAGTTTGACTATTTTAGATTAGGACAAAAAGTAATTGCCTTACTGGTTAAATAATATAGATAGTAATCATTAAATGAGACTAAAACTTTAAATAGTAATAGTAGTACAATTCTTTAAAAGCAGGCAAAATAATTATAATACAGAGAATAAGAAAGAGAATTTTAAAATAACTTTGCTTATATAAATGACTGAATCTTTGTAATAAGTTTTTTTACCCATTTGAACCATAAACATTTTTTCCTTGTGGCATCTAAACACTCATATGTAGACTATGGCAGATTGATTTAAAAAAAAAAAAAACCCTAAAAGATAAAAGTCTCTTTGAAACACAAGACTACCTTCAGTATTTCCCTCTCATTCAATGTCTGCATTTGGGCAAGTTACTCTATTACACGTCACCTCTTCTTCATGATGACTGAGAAGGTACCATAAGTGAGAAAATAATTTTTAGTTAAATAAACATTAATTGTTGTTACCATAGCAGTTGCTTTTTCTGCTGTTATTAGTTTGGAGTCAGCCACCCAGCAAATATCCAATTACAAGTACATGAGTGGTGCATTCACTTCCCTTTTGTAGTTATTTCATCATCTGGCCAGACTCACTGTTTTGAATTCCTCTCCTTCCAGTCATTCTTTCACCCCAGGAAGGCTTTCAACTGTCCAGCCTCCCGCCTCTACCAAAATTCCTCCTGTCAAGGACACCAGTGCAATCCAAATTACCAGCATCAACGGCCAGTTCTTACTCCTCATCTTACTGAACCGTCAGCATCATGTGATGCTGTTGACTATTTCCTCCTTCTTTAAACTGTTAGATTTGGATTCTTTGGGTTTCCTTCTCCTCAAACTACGAGCTTCTTCTCAAATTCCTTTACAAGTTTCTTTCTATCATCCTCTAGTATTTGTGCTTCTCTGTGCCTCTTTTTTGTTTTTGTTTATATATTTATATATAGATATATCTCTCTATAGATATATAGAGAGATATATCTATATGTTATTGTTGTTCAAATACTGTTTTCATTTCCTGCCCCCCCACCCCGGGGCTCTTTTACAGGCCTTTTTTTTTCTATTCAGATTCACTCCCTCAGTAAACTTATCCAGTCTCAGAGCTTTAGAAACTACCCATTGATGACTCTCCTAGGTCAATCTCCGTCTAATTGCTCAGTTAGCATTTCCCCCTGGCTATCTGATGGAAATCACTGGTCTAACACATCCAGCAAAGCTCTCGATCTTCCCCTTGAAACCTGGCTCACCCTGAATCTAGCCATCTGTTAAGGGAAATTCTGCTTTTTCTATTTGCTCAGGCATGATACAATAAAATAAATTTTAATTAAAGAAATGAAAGAATGTTATATCTTTTTAATAGGATAGTACAATTTTGTCTGGATATCCTATTAGCTGTACCTTCAAAATATATATACAATCTGACCCCTCTATACCTTATTAATGCTACCTTGGCCAAACCACCATCATCGTGTACCTGGATTTTTGCATCCTACCTGGTCTCCATTCTTCTGCCATTACAGTATTTTTGTGGTCAGATCTCTGCACCAGGACAAGTTATCCTTTTCCAAAACAAATTAGATTGTCACTCCTCCACTCTGTGCCCCTTTACCTTTTACTCCATTTATCCCCACTAGCCTCCCAGCTTTCTTGCTAGTTTTTGAATATTCCAAGCATGCTTGGA
Source organism: Desmodus rotundus (assembly GCF_022682495.2). NCBI lineage: Eukaryota > Metazoa > Chordata > Mammalia > Chiroptera > Phyllostomidae > Desmodus > Desmodus rotundus. The sequence continues at coordinate 26,541,046 of NC_071391.1, read as the reverse complement.
ACAGTCACAGAGAAATGGATAAAAGATACCTGTGTGAGAGACCGGGATAATGCAGAACCATGTTAACTTGCTGGTGCGTTCCAAACTCTGGGGGAAAAAAGACAAATGGAATTATTTAGCATGATTGTCAGAAAATTAAAGTTGTATTTTTAAAAAGCTTATCAGATTTCTCAAAATAGTAAAATGCTCTTGACACAGTTTCTTGAAATATTGTTCTAGAAACATGGTCATTTACTCAACATGTATTTGTTGAACACCTACAGTGTGCCAGACACTTTTCTTAGTGCTTGTGTGCAATCGTGAACAAAATCAAATAAAGAGCCCCGCCCTGCCCTGGCCAGGTAGCTCAGTTAGTTAAAGCATCATATGACAATGTTGCATGTTTGATTACTGGTCAGGGCACATACGAGAAACAACCAATGAATGAATGCATAAATAAGCGGAAAAACAAAGTGATACTTCTCTCTCTCCCCCACCCTCCTTCCTTTTTCTAAAAAAAAAAAAAAATCAATAAATACATTATTTTTCAAATCACCCTGTCTTCATGGGAGTTAAGTCTAGCAGGGCAGAACCCATAATAAATATAAGACAATTGTCTAGCATATGAATAAGTGATAAATAGTATGGAAAACCACCAGAACAGGGCAAAGGGGATTGAAAATGTAGGGGAATGTATATAAAAGCTAGTCACAATTTTCAGTAGGGTAAATGGTGTCTCCTTAAGAATGGGACATTTAAGCGAAGATCAGGAGTAGGTGAGAAGTTAATGTGGGATGGATCTCAGAGGATAAACATTGAGGCCAAGGGATATAGAACTGAAAGCAACAAATGAACAAACAAGAGAAACAAACACTCACAGACACTGACAACAGTGTGGTGGTTACCAGAGGGAAAGGAGGGTGGGGGGTGAGGTAGTGAAGGGTAAAGGGGGCCAAATATATGGTGATGGAAAGAAATTTGACTTTGGGTAGTAAACACATTGTGATGTACAAATTATATATGATAGGCTTATATATATTTAAAACCTATGTAATTTTATTAACTAATATCAACCAATACACTTAATTTAAAAATTAAAAAGGAAAAGAACACTGAGACAGAGGAGTAGCCAGGGCAGTGTGTGGACATGTGGATTACACTAGACAAGCCTGGCGTGTCAAGGAAAAAGTAAGGGAGCCCATGAGGGAGGAGATAATGAGCAGGTAACAGTAACAGATGATGTCAGGAAGCTAATGGGTGGGTGGGAGGGTGGTAGCATTCAGGAGACAGATGAGGTAGTTTGGTAGAGCATTGAAAAAGCTCTGGCTTTCATTCTTTCCCAATTTGTGAGTAGAAGAATGGAAGATGTAGTCCGACGTGTCTTAGAAATGTCACTCTGGCTGCAGTGCTGAGAGTGCCCTCGAGGAGCCGAGGGCAGGTGCAGGGAAGCTAGGAGAAGGCGGGGGGAGAGGGGTTTTTAACATAATATCAGTAAAATTCTGTTTAAGACTTGGAGAATATTAAAACCAGGTATTTGATGAAAGAGCTATGTATATTTTTGCCTGTTATTAGCATGCACTTGTCAGTTGTGTTCTTAAATATTATTCATGTTAAAATTCTTATTACTAAACTTAGATTAATTGATTTTCTCTCATGCTTTGTACCATCTCTACTTGAATATGAGCAACCCAAAAACAGAAATAATGTTTTATTCACCTCTGTTCTGTGTTCACAACTTTTTTCTTGAATTAAATTAGAAAAGCTCAAATACTCTGTTAACATGCAAAAAAAAAAAAAAATCCTAGAGAGAACAGAGAACTAAAGGGCAAATTCAAAGTAGGAAACTTTAGTAACGACAGTTTAGACAGTTATCCGAAGGGTTGAAACTGACCGTAAAAATCATCAAAAGAAAACTGTTAAACAGCTTATTTTAACCAACAATGGCTGGTTAAAATAAATTAAAATTAAACTATGATTTTAACTTCAAAAATTTTAAACTTGTGCAAAATAGTATTTTTGAGTTTGGAAAAAGCTATCAACTTCTTGGTAATTTATATTTTGTTGAAGAGAGCAATAAGAGTATTTGAGAGAACACTACTGGTTTAACCTGCAGATCTCATCAGTTCACACACTGGTTTAAAACCCTTTAGAGGTTTCTCTTAAGGATGAAACTCAAAGTCCTTTGTCAGAGGTTGAAAGCCATTTATGAGACGGTTCCTGACTACCACTCCATCCGTACACCTGGCCTTCTTTTATTCCAGTCTGCAGTTCCTTCTGTTGTATCTATAACACCTGCCTGCTCCTCCACCTAATAAACTTCTTGTGCCCTAACAAGCCTTTCCTACTTCCCAAGTCCAGATCAGGTATATTCTTTGTGTTCCTTGATATCTACTTCTTATTTCTATCATAGAACTTATTATATTATAGAGCTCTTAACCTGTTTGTCTCTTCCACTACATGGGAATATCGTGACAGAGGGATTTTTTTCAGTCCTTTTTGTTTAAAACAGTTGTATAAAAGGATCCAGTAGAGTGTGACAGTGAATAAATTGGGGAATAAAACATTCACTTGGGAATGGAACAACTGTGGATGGTTTTAATTCAAAGCATGTTGCTTTTTACCCAGAGAAGCAAACTAGTGTTATATAAATTTCTAATTACAGTTTATTTTTCTATTTTAAAAAGTAATATAAACCTACAGAAAACATTTGAAATTAAAAGGTACAAAAAATTCACTCACAGTCACTCTCATATAAACTCTTGTAGGTTTGTAATACTCTTTCCTGCCAGTGGTTCTTTTGTGTGTTTATTTTGTTTGTTGGATGTTAAAATTTCTGACTGTATTGTAGATTTGTCTTTTTCTTTCACTACTTCTACCACATCTCATTAGGTACTTAGCTAAAAACTGAAATACCCCTCTGGTACTCCACCTAATGTTATAACATGTAAATACATAATTTTGATTTTATTTTCTGTGAGGGGAGAGTTTATACTTAAATCTTGGTATTTCCTTATTGTTCTGCATTCTGTAAGGGGTTCCATAAGTGTTCGATAATGGTCAAGTCCTTTCTTTACATCATTAAACAGGTCATGTGCATCCATTATGTATTTTATTGTATTGAGTAATTTAGCTTTCTTAGTGATATTTTGTAACTTATTTTCCTTTTAAAAAATGACATTTCTCCTACATTATTTGCTTCTTGTGCTTTAAAGGGGCACAGGAGCCTAACTCTGGAATGTTCTGGGCAGTATGCATGGCCGATTCAGCAAAGTTAATTATTGATTTAGAGGCCAAAGCGACCTTCTGTTAGTTGGTTTTATTGTCTAGAAATCACCTTCAATTCTGCTTTTCACTTGCCAGAAAAAGCATCAACTCTCCTGTTATCAGTGACCTTTGACTTATCAGTAGCATTCAAAACATTGTTATTTCTGCATTACTAATAAAATGTATCGGGTCAACCACCTTGTCAATTTTAGCTCTTCACTTTCCTATACCACTTGCATTATTTGTGGTCAGGGATAACAGAGGAGTTTCAGGGATTTCTGCAGATATTTTGGGGAAAGGGTGATTCTTGAATCAAAACTATCAGATCTGTATTTTTCTTTAATCCTTTTTAACAAAGCCCTCCCTCAGTCACATCTGAAATATATCTTGTTTTTTAAGGCTCTGTGACTTTCTAACCTTGAGTTTGCTTCTCAGTAGAGTAGATCTCTGTTTTTCCCACTAACAGGAGGAATATTTGAAGCCAATTCAAAGAGATGGCAAAATTATTCCCTTTGCTTCTCTTACCCTGTTCCCGCTACACTATATCTACTATTCTGGAGCATAGGGATGGGGAAAAAATGATCACTTTTGGCCCAGCCCACTGTTGCAAAATTAGAAACTTCCTATTTTGGTCAGCATTTTGCTTCGTTCAACAAATAACCCTTTCAACAGTAAATTTTATAATTAATAAGGCTTTAGTTTTAAGGAGACCAAGCCTTTCGACTAACTCCAAACTCATAAACTTCTCTCTCAAGAAATTGCTTATTAATTCTATTCTATTCACAGGTCCGTATTCATTCCGTGAGTCACTCCAACTAGGCTTTCATCCTCACCGCTTTATTGAAATAACTACTCCTTCCTTCTTGATACAATGTTTTCTCTAGGTTGCTATAGCCACAAAATCGCCGGTTTTCCTCATAACTTCACTTCTTGGTCTCATTCTCCTCTAACAAACTTCTAATTCAGGAGTGCCTCTGGCCTTTGTCTTTGGCTTCTTTTCTATCTACATATTCTTCAGAGTTTGATCCAAAGGCTTCCCAGGCCATCTTTTCACGAATGGCTCTGTAATTATTGTCTCCAGCCCTGACCTTCCCTTTAAACTCAACTCATGTGTTGTCTAATCAGCCACTGAAGCTTGCCGCTTAATATGGCCAAACCTGAAATATGTTTTCCTCTCCACCAAAATCATCCTCTGTTTCTTGTTTCAGTAACTGGCACTCAGTTGCTTGGGGGTAAAACAAAAACAAAAAAACAAGTGGTCATCTGTGATTCCTGACCCTCACTAATACTTCTTGACTACTCCAAAATATGTCCATAATTCAGCCACTCTCACCATCTCTGTGGCTGTAAATTTAGTGTAGGTACATTACCTCTAGCGTAGCTTACTGAGAATGCCTTCTAATTTTTCTGCCTTAACTGGGCCCTGCATCTAACTAAAACAGCTACTCCATTTTTGAAGAGAGTGCCTACAAATCATCATACTTCTTGTAGGTCTTCTAGAGGCAGGAGTAAAAACTGTTTGACCACTATAAGTTGATTATTTTTTCCCTAACCTGGGCCAATGGGCCAATTTAATAATCCTGCCACCTTTCAGCAGAAGTGTCCTAGTTACTGGGTTTCAAGCATTGTGTCCTACCTCCACCAAAAGCCGAGACTCTACTTAGACTCTATCATTCTATTATTTTATCTATCACTTTCTAGAACCCCTAGTGAATATAATTCTCATCTTTGGGAGTAGGTACTAAATGAGTCTATAGAAATAAATACCAGATCAACAACTAATATACCCAAATTCTAAGTTTTTCATAGCTTTCAACTGAACTGTGAAGAAGTATTACATTTGTAAACCCATCAGAAACCAGTAATGTTTTACTAGATCATTTTGAAACTTGTTACCCACTTTCTATCCAGAGAATATGGACTTAACAAGGATGGATGAATGGGTGATGGATGGGTGGGTGGCTAGAGATAGATATGTCAGCAGGATGGGTGGGGAGGGAGAAACGTGCATATATAAATATATAGATAATTGTTATAGAGATAGATCGATTTTGTGTCTGTGCGTGAGTAGGTATAAACCTGTATCAATTACGGCTCTTCCTGAAGACCTTCACAGTCACTTATGAGACATTCAGGTAGCCACTCCCTACATTGTTGGGTAAGAGTGCACTCTAATTTCTACCCTACACCAAAGACACTGACATCATAATAGTAATAATGCTGCTGATGATGTCTGTGAACTATGTACTCTGTTAGTCAATGTTCTTAGCACTTTACAGGTATTATTTAATCTTCACAATAAACTTACCACATAGATTACTATTACTAAACTTATATATACCACTTCATTATGAGATAGAATTAGTGGTCATCTGTTTTGGTTTTATTTTCCCCTCGTCACAACTACTCAAAAATCAATGTAGACTGCAGACCCTGCTTTAGAATATGTTCTCTGGTGAAGAACCTCACTCCACTGTCTTCCCAGATCCTGTACCTGCATGTCATTTAGTTATTGATGAAATTTGAGGATCAAGTGTGATGCAAGAATCATGTGATGCAGGAACCAAGAAAAAGCATTGTGTACCAAGATGTTGCTCTGGATATTAGAGGATAAAGGTGAAAAACATCAGTGCCCTAGAATAGTTTCATTAATATATTCCTTTATGTACCCTATTCACAGTCTCTTGCACTTGACCTTAATTCTGAATAGACTTGGTTCTTCCACTAATTAGCCATTGAACTTGTAAAAATTCCTCTCCTTCTCTGACTTTCTCTTCTTTATGTGCACTTGTTAAGCTATGTGACGTCAAAGCTTTTGTGTAACACTAAAGTTGTAAAGCTGACTACAGAAGGATATGACCATGTGTCAGAGCTGTATAAGGAAGAAAAGAATCTTTCTTAATCATCTAAGAATTTGTTGTAGTATTGCTTTATATCAATAGTAACACCTATAATATATTAGTCACCTAATGTGCAAGCCTCTGTGATTGACAGTGATCAAAGATTTGGAAAATGTGGAATGAGCCAATCAGTGACTTCATGAAGTGGATTCTGTGGTGTGATTGGAGTGATAAATGCAAATTACCAAAGATGGCTGATACGATAGAAAACATGGGCACAACAAAACAGGCATTTTGAGGTTTATAAATGTAAGTTTAGATCATGGCCTATTTAATGAATCATAGGCAGGTATAACCTCATTGCCTTCTTACTTCCCCTGCCCCTTTACTTTGTGGATTCCCTAAATTTACAAGTTCTGAGTTACCTAACTAACTCAGCAGTTTATGGAATGTGACGATGAAGTCTGCACCCTACTAAGCTAGAATCTCACTAGAACCATCATAGAAAAACTAGAGAGAAAGAACTTCCTCTGGGACAAACATGAAAGAAGAGTTGACAAGTAAATTAAAACCATCAATTGTGTAGGCCTTCTCTTTACTATCTTCTGTGTAGAATTTAAACAAACATGCATGAAGGCCTCAAATACAGGGCCCAGCAGAAGTCATGCCTGCTTGAGTGTGGTTGGTAGGGTAATAATATGGGTGTAATAATTTATAGTTTTAATTCAAACATTTCACCTAAAATGTCATATGGTGTGCTTGAGTGTGATATTGTTATGTTACAGAATTACATGCTTATGGTTTTGTAATAAAAGATTCTGTAATAAAAAGGGATGTTATTTGTGCCACCCCTGTATATAGTACATGGTGAGCATGTTAATGAATATTATTATTATTTCAGCTAATAAATATTAAAATGAATATCTTTAATATCATAATTTCATCAGTATTATTTCCTTAGTATTAATGTTGGTTCCTCGGTTCTCTTTGTCTTGATTCACACTCTTGGTGACTTCATCAAGTTTAATGGTTTTAAATACTATCTTCATACTAATCTCTCTGGAACTCTAGACTTGTATACCTAAATACCTTCTTGACATCTCCACTTAGAAATATAAGGAGATCTCACGTTTCATGTGACTGAAGTTGAATACCTGAGGTTTACCTGAAACTTGCTTTACTTACAGCTTTCCCCATCCTTCCATTTGGTTTGGCCCAAATCCTTGTAGTCATCCTTGACTTCTGTCTTCCTCTCTCACCCTACACCCAGTCCATCAGAAGTCCTGCTGCCTCCAACTTCAAAATATATTATGAATCCCTACACTGTATCACGTCCACTGCTAACACCCTAGTCCTACCATCTTTTACCTGTCTCACTGGTAATAACCTCTTACCCAACCTTCTTGTCTCCTCAATGTGTTTTCAGTACAGCGGCCATTAATCATCATTTTAAAACATAAGTCTGGTTATGCCACCTCTTTGCTGAAAACTCTTCAGGGTAACTATTTCACAGAAAATGAAGAATGTATAGTAGCTTTCAAAGCCCTACAGCGTCCAGCCTCCTCATTACCTCTCTGTCCCTTCATCACTTTGCCCTGGTCACTCTGGCTTCTTTGCTGTTCCTCGAAATTATGAGGCGTGCCTTTGCGCTAAGGCCGTTGCACTGGCTATTTTCTCTGCTGGGCATGTTCCTCCCTCTCCTTTTTCCCCTTTTTCAAGTGTTTGCTCAAACATCACCTTCTCAATGAGGTCGACCTAACCACTTTATTAAAATCACAACCCCAGAACATCTGATCTTACTCCTCTCCACTTTATGTTGTATTTAACATTTTTTTTACTGTTGTTCAATTACAGTTTTCCCCATTTTCCCCCCATTGGTCTCCCCAGCCCTACCCACCGCCCCCCACCTTCCACGTTCAGTCCTCCCCCTCAACCCGTTGTCTTTGTCCTTGGGTCCTTTATACTTGTTCCTTGACTTGACTCTTCCCCTCCTTTCCCCTGTTACCCCTCTGCCCCCATCCCTCTGGTAACTGTTGGTTTGTTATTTATTTCGATGTCTCTGGTTCCATTTTGCTGGCTTGTTTGTTGTGTTGTTTTGCATTTTTGATATCACTAATCTCCTATTAAATGACATAATTTACTTATTTTAAATGTTTATTATCCCCCATCCTTACTAGAATATTACTGTATGGCAGAGAATTCCTTGTTTTGTTTGCTGATCATGCTCAGAAGCCTATAAAAGTGCCTAGACATTATATGTGAGGGGCGTTTTCCAGAGATAGGACATACATTACTTCATTTAGTTATCGCTTCTGCCCGTGCAGGTAGAGAAGATTCATAGAGCTTACCTAACTTGGCTGAAGAGAGTGTCTGGTAAAATAGTGGAGGTGGGATTTGTCTGCCTAAATCTCCTGCACCTTATAACAAAGCAAGCAAAAACAAGGGAATGGAATAAATAGATATCTGTGGATGGATTTATGTATTTCATGGTTAAAACATTTTTATATAAATGCCTAAATATAAGAATAAAATATTTTCTATTTTAATATAGAAATATAATTGCATAGTACTAGAATATAGATATTTTCTTACAGATAGATTCATCTTAATCAGTAACTGAAATATATTCTGCTTTGTCTTGATATTATATCAGTAAATATTGTTGCTGAAGGACTAACTTTATTTTTCTCTCTCCTCAACACAAACATGCCCCTTATGCAGCCTATATGTAGCAACACACTGACATAGGAAACCGTTGTCCTTCCGATTACACATTCTGTCTGATGGGTTGTTAAGCCTTAGATCTCACTTGCATTCACTTTAAAATGAAATTGACGATGTCAATAAGCATCTTTTGATTATTAAATATAATACATAATTGGAGCACTTTCTGGGTTTTCAACTGAGAATTTCAAGTCAGGTCCTAGGATAAGGCAGAACAGTTACTCTATTTGGATTATAAATTCCTGTATTTCTTGAGAAATATTCTTTCTGAAAAATGATTGATGTTCCCAACATAATAACATTTTTTGCATTCTGTGAAGTTATTATTCCCTATTGGTTAGAATGTTATTATATCTGTCAAGGGAGATATACCTTGATAGTGTATGAATCACTTTGTTTTTGAGACATGTAAATATTTCTAATTTGACACTTGTGCATAACTCAGTGTATACCATTTAGGAGAAGACAAAATAAAGCATAGCTTTTTTAAATCTGAAATTTAAGGAGCAAGACATCCTAAACCACCAGATACTATTTTGGTATAATCTATCACCTTTGTTAACATTTTATTGGATATAAATCTTAACGTATCAGGTTGCATAGCGACAATATGGTTCACCAGGCATTCTATTTTTATAACTTTATTTAAAACTGACATGTAACTTGCTGTACCTGAAACCCCAAGTGAGCCAGTTATTGGAGTGTAACAAAGTTTTGACGTCAGAGTAGCTATTTATTCCACTGGAAACCATTAGCAATGCATTACCCTTTGGCACTGCTGTTTTTTTGCAGAAACATGGTTAAAATTTTATAACTGATTTTGACCAATTAGATTTCTTTCCCTCTTAGAACTAAGAAATTATGTATAATACACAAATGCATATGCATCTGTTTATGTATAATATACATATGCTTTATATTCCTAAGTTCTGTAATATATATTTAAATATTATATATATATACACTAACATTATCCATATAAAGCCCTTTTAAAGTTTCTAGTCAAAAGCTAAGTATTGTGGCTTTATTTTTCTTAATTTTAAGACTTTGTAGTACATTATGGAAGGGGTTTAGCTGCATGTTATTTTTGCATATTACTGTAGCTGTGGTGCTGACTAGCTGCATCGTTCTAGCATGTTTGTTGGCATTATCGCTGTCACTGTTATTTTAAAAGGACTCCTTAGCATTTCAATTGCTTTCTACCAACAGTAAATTCTTTGGAAGTGATAGGGCAATATCATTTTGTGCAAATACAATATGATCACTCACAGACAGGTTTTCCCCCTTCCTAACTTTGATTTTCTTTTTTTTCCCTGAGGGCACTAAACTATGCCCGGTCGACCCATGCATGGAGTTAGTTCCTTGCTGCCTGAGCCAGCTGAGCACCAGCTGACATGCTGAGCTCTGCCATTGCGTTTCACATTGGATCTGATAGGACCACCATTTGGAGTTAAGAAGAGGAAAAGATTTCAGGTTTTTTTTTTTTTATTTAGTGACCTAGCTGCTCTTAAAACCCCGTATAAAACATTGCCAGGCTTGCGTTTGTGAAATAACTCATTTGGGTCAGTTGAGGATATGCCTACATTTAATCTGAGGAGGGAAAGTTAATTCTCAAACATCAGCGTGAGACCTTAAACTCAACAATAATTACTACTGTTGTTTTCAATGTATTATTTACTTTGAGGATAATCTTCATATATTATTGAATTGATTGTTTTCTCTTGGAAAATTCAAACACTCATATATAAATCTAACAGGAGGGCTCCATATTCATAACTCTTTAAGCATGTTACAATTTTTCCAACTCCATCTCTTCCCCTAAGACCCACCAAGACTCTTTTGAAAAATGTGTAGGATGAGTTCTAACTCCAAAAGTGGTAAATTTCTTACAAAGTGTCATAATATTGCACATTGGTTAAAAGTGGAGGTGGAAACAGAGCAAACAGGGGTAGAATTCCAGGCTGCCACTACCTCTTGATATTGAGCAGATTACTTCAAAATTCTGAATCAGTTTACTGACCTGTAAAATAGATATAGTAATAACTACCTCAAAGATCGTTGGGTTGGAAGGATTAAATGAGGTAACAACCATATAGTCCTTAACTCAGTGTCTGTCTGGCCCATAGTCTAACTCCATAAATGCCGACTATCATTTGTGTTGTTACTCTTGGTAACTCTTGTCTGCAGGGGCTGTGTGGCATAGCGCTTAATAGCCTAGGCTTTAGAACCTGCACTTTAGCCCTGGGTCAGAATCTCAGGTCCACTATTTACGAGCTATGTAGCCTTCAATCTTAACTCTGTTGCCTCAGTTTCCTCATGTAAAATGAATACAGTAGTACCTATCTCAGGTGTGTTTGCTTATATGCTTTAATATAAGGAGAGTACTCAGAACAGTGCCTGACACATAGTAGGAGTTCAATGAATATCAGTTTTTATTATACAAAAATTGCCAAATTTGAGCTTCCTGGTATTTTAGAGATATTTTAAGCCTAGCCCTGGCATTTTATAATGATTAAACAGACCCAGCTGGAAATGATTTGCCTGAACACACAGCATTTTTTGCACATTTTAGCATCCAGCCCAGTGATCCTGCTAATAGTCTTTCAATAAATATTTCATTGTAGAACTTATTTAACCCAAGTAATTGACACCAATATCTGAATTAATTAATTTTAGTACTTATTGCAAAATCATGTTATTTGACATTTTATTGTTGTTGTACTTTTTTTTTTAGTTGAGATACGTAATCCTTCCAAGAAACCTAGTGGTGCTGGTTTGAGGTCATTCTGATTCAAGATTCATGTTTGGGTTGTTTCTGTTCTCAAGCGTACACTACGTTTTTCACCAGGCAGATAGTCTCAGTCTCATGGAACCTACCGTGACCTAACTGTTCACATTGGTGACATAGATGCTAGATCTCTCTAATTCCATTCCTTTACTGCCTTCTCCCCCTCAAGGGTGGATGCTAAAACTAGAGCAATGAATAGACTTTTTCTCCTGGCATACCATTCTACTTTTTAAAAAAGTGTATACATAGCTCAAGGATTACTATATTAAGAAGTTGTTGAATCAGTTTTATCAGAGAGATGTGCAAACAGATGCCCTGAGTCAACCTCTCAAAGCTATCTATAGTAATACTTTGACATCTTGGTCTTGGAATTGACCTGAGTTTAACTCTTAGCTTTACCACCAGGAGCTGTGTGACCTTGAGCAATTCACTGATTATCAAGTATTCTATTTTCTGTTAGTGTACTAGATAATTGTATAGAAAGATGTATAAGATATATATTCTCTAAGTCCAAATTATAATAATTGTAAACTGAAGATAAAAGTGTTTACATTATACAATTTATATAATTGTGATGAAGGTGGAACTGTGATCACCTAAGGTAAAAACATTCTGTGAATAATGACATTGTGCACTATTATTATACTGTGAGCTCTTTGAGAGCAGGGACTGCGTGTTACTCTCATTGCCCTTGTATTTAACATAGTACCAGACACATCGAAGTGTTCAGAAAATGTCTATAGCAGACTAATTTTCTTAAAAATTTCAAAAGCATGTATCAGTGCATAGAAGAATATTAACATTTCAGAATTTAAACTTAAAAATATAGAAGATTTATTCTTTATATTTTGTCACTGGATTCCATATATACTCAGAATTATATGGAACATTCCTATAGAATTTTCTGGAAAAAAACGTGGTGTTACACAAAGTCGTCTTTATACTTGCAGTGTTACCAGGAGGCCCTACTTTCTGCAAAGTGATGTGGGGTTTAAATTAGGAGAATTTTAAAATTGATGAAGTCTATTATGACCAAGAACTGGTATTATTATTTTTTTACCCACACATCTGTTTATTTTTCCTTATTATTGAATATACTGCGGTGATGCTGGCTAACAAAACTGTGCAGGTTCCAGGTGCGTAGACCTACAACACATAATCTGTGCACTGTGCTGTGCCCTCACCACCCCAAGTCACGTCTCCGTCCATCACCACTTACCCCCCATTCCCTCCTCCACCTCTCTCTACCCCTCCCTCCCCCAGCAGTCACCACACTGTTGTCCATGTCCATGAGGTTTTTTCCTCCTCTTTATTATTTTTATGGAGCTAGAGCCGGAGTTATCCTCTGGGTTTTAAAATAATTTAATTTATATGTCATATATAAATATATTGAGTGGCTAAATACATATTTTGTACCTGAACTTAATAATAGTCTTTGAAAAATCTAATTGACGTGGTAGTCAACCTCGTAAAATCTTTCTAAATATTTGGACAGTATATATTTATTAATGATATTGAATGGATTAGAAATACATGCTTTAGCACACTAGACCACATCTAAAAAATCTTTCATGTAGTGTATTTCAAGTTAATAATGTAGGAAGTAAGATCTTGAAATTTTGGAGACCATGAAGTGTCAGTATTAAGCAGTATGACCCTGACTTAAAAAAAAAAAAAATTCAGATCCTAGAGATTATCCTTACATTGTCCTTCCAGGTTTGAGCCTAACCACCCTTTTGAAAAATAACACCACTCAAGATATCCATAAATTAAATTCACGCTTGGTTTGGGAGATTATGTCATGCTAACACACACTCAAATATTCTTTTAAAATGAGAAATGATACATAGTAATCAAAGGAATAAAATTCAGCAACTGAAAAGTGCAGACAAGCCTTTCAGAGAGGGGTTACTAGGAAATACTGCGACTAAAAGAAATCTCCTTCTGACACACACCCTGCTAACTAATTTGCATTTACCGAGGTAATGAATTTTTCCTACTCCCACGGAACTTAAACAAAAAAAAGCAATGAAAATTCACACTATAAATTTTAAGTTTTAATGAACATTTTTCAAGAGGTCAGAAAGGCCATATTTTCTTTTCTTAGACTAAAACCATTAGCTGTTTGCCATAATATTCTTGTCATATTATATAATGACCACACTGAGTTTTTAAGCTAATGAGAACCACCAGCAGGAGGAAGGTTTGCATGCCTTTTCCTCCTCAGGATGCATCGTTTTAATATGCTGGTAGGCGTTAGCAGCATTACCACTGAGTACTCAGTACCACTAGGAAAATGTGGTATATCTTCCTAGGGCGTGAATTTTATTTGTTAAAGTCAATATTGTTTTATGATTAAACATTATTTTATATTAAAATAAATACAGATATATCATAAAGTAGATAAAATGAACATTAATTTAAAAATTCAAACATCAGACTTCATAGTCTGAATTTTGAGCTAATGATCGTTCTGTTCTCTTCCGTTGAAAAACACTGCTGACTTCCATCATAGATTTTCCCTTTATTTTTAAATACTTGATTGTATTTAGTGATTTTTATTTCTATATCTAAAACTGGATTTAAAGTGCCATTTTAAAGTCCCATTTATCAAAAGATACTAGGGTGAACTGGTAATTTTTGACTTACACACTAGAATTAGGCCAGTTCCTGTGTGAAGACAGGTTAGTACTCCCACACCACTTTCTTTCTGCTGGTGACTTTATTGCTAGACTTTCTCTCTTCTCTCTGAGAGGGGATGACATACACACCTACTCGCCAAGCCTCAGTGTTCCTCATAGCTGTCATCTCTTCCCTTAAGTGGCAACCATCATCCTTTACCATAACAGGTAGCATTTAATTTTTCTTACTCATTCATACTTGTTGTGCATACTTAGTTTATAAAAACTATCATCAGCCTCAAGGATTTGCCATTCCTCGTGGTCTGGATAGGTGTGCCAAAACCTCTGCTTTTTCTGGCTGTATCTAACCATTGCTCCGTACGAAGGGATATGAATGAGAATCCCTCAGGAAAATCCACAAAATGAAGCATACTTATCTTGATAATTGACTTCTTAAGGTGGTAATTAAACACCCATAATTCCAGGTGATTGCAATATTCTTTCCATCATTATTTCTTCAAATAGGTTCTCAAGCCCTTGCTCACTCTCTTCTGGTATCGCCACGATGCATATGTTGTTATACTTGTTGTCCCAAAGGTTTCTTGAGCTCTCCTCATTTTTTTAAATTCTTTTTTCTTTTTGCTGCTCTGTCTGGGTGTTTTTTTCTACCTCCTCTTCCAAGTCACTGATCTGATCCTCTCCTACTGTTTATTCCTTCCAGTGTATTATTTACTTCAGATATTGCATTCTTTATTTCTGACTGGTCCTTTTTTATGGTTTCTATGTCTTTTTTCATAATGTTGAGTGTCCTTATAATCCTTACTCTAAACTCTCTGATAGATTGCTTGCCTCCATTTCATCTCATTCTTCTTCTGGAGAATTCTCTTGTTGTTCCATTTGGGGCCTGTTTCTTTGTCTTTTCATTTTGGCTGCCTCTTTATATATGTTTCTATGTACTATGCAGATCTGCAAAGACTCTGGTGCAAACCTATGTCAGATGCTGCCTGTGACTGGCCCTGGGCAACTTGTTTGGAGCTATCAGCAATCCACAGTGTGTGGTTCCTTCTGCCGGGCCCGTTTGTATGCAGAAAGAACCGGGCTATACACCCAAGTTCACTTTTACCAGCACCAGGCCCAGGAAAGGGTCTGCTAAAGTCTCAGAGCTCCCAGAGGTCTGCCTCTGCCTGCAGGCTTTTTGCAGGGTTAAAGAGTGAAAGTCTTCCAGCTGTAGTCCTCAGCAGCAGGGCTTAAGCACCACAGGGTGGGGAAGAGTGATTCCTGCAGGTGGGGCTCGCTCTTCCCCTCAGGCTGATGCCACTTGGAAGTAAGTACTGCCTGAGAAAGATGGCTTCTGCAGTGTAGGGAAAGACTCAACACAGGGATCCTTGTGGCTGTTCCGTCAGTTCTCTTCCCAGAGCCAACTCCAGACTCTCCTTATGCATCTCTAGTCCACTCTGCCCTTTCTCTGCTGGAGCTCAGAGTAAGTGTCTGCAAATGGAATTTTGTGTGTTGGCCCTTTAAGAGGCTCTCTGCCTCTCCAGTCAATACTCCCTGGTGGATAGAAACCCTGCTACTTTTCACAGCCAGGTGTTATTTGGGTTCCTTTCCCAGTTCTGGTGCTATAGGCTGGGGAGATGAGCTTGGTGTTTAGATCCCACACTTCTCAGGGGGAACCTCCAGCCACTGAAATATCCCTCTGGAACTTCAGCTGCCCGCTATTGGAGCCCAGCCAGCCCTCTCCCCCGACGTCTGCACTCCCTACCAGTCTCGTCATGGTGAACTCACTTCTTCCATCTGTCTGTGGCTTTAAGGCTTCTCTCCAGCTAGTATTCAGTTGGTTATTCAAGATGATTTTTCTAGGATTTAGTTGTATTTCTAGTTTGGTCCTGGGAGGAGGTTAGTAGAGCTTCCAGTTCCTCCTCCACCATCTTGAGTCCCTCATGATATTCACTCTGAATTAGACACCACTCTATTAGATGATTTGGCCCCTTCTTGTCTGGATTCAGGCAGGCAGCCAAGCATCAACAATGCCAGGCATTCAAAACAATTAATATAGAAGTCGTAATAGAATATCCTGAATAACTGATAGAATCAATGGGCTATTTTGGCAGTGTATACGCATGGTGATTATTTAGAGCCTGGATTCTTCTAAACTGCTTTCACGAGATGTAAATTTTAGAAAGTGCTGCCTCAGAGAAAGGGACCTTTCTTATTCCAATTGTCACACTAAGCTTTCTAGTAAATGGGTTAGAAAGTAGTATGAAGGGCGTGCTATTATCCACCATACGGGAGCCGGACTTTAGAAATCACGGAAGGAGCATCTTAAGGCCATTTTGCAATTACACTCTGATAATTATTACCCAGAAAAAAAAGACATAAAATAAATCTTTCTACATATGAAACAAAATATTTTTTTTCTGGCATACTTTGAAGTACCCACAAAGGGAGAAAAGAATACTCCCTAAAGCAATTTTGTTTGAATAGTATTGTGATTATAATACCATCCTTCAAAGTAAAGTTCTCTTCATTGAATGAATTAAATATTAAGCTTAACTGATTTCTCTGACTTGGTGGGTATGAATGGTGAATTTTATTTCCTGTCTTAATAGAACATGATAGCATTTTTTTTCCTTTTTAAGTTCCTCCATGATATTGTGGGTGGCAAGACATTATGAACAAAAACTTAAAATGCACTCTTTTAAATTGATTGACTGTGATTATAAGATGCTTCCAGAAAGCTTCTCATTACTCTTGGAAATGTGAAAAATAAATATCTAAAACTTATGTCCTTATAACAATTGTATTGAGTTAAAGTTATGAGAAACATGCTGCATAACTATGTCTTTCTCCAAAGCCTATATCAATATACAATGTATCTTACATTGCTTCCTCAGCACTTTGATTACATTTAAGTATGATAGAAAAAACATCGAGTTAGTTATTACCAAGTATTCTCATCTTTGATGCCTTAAAAATATATTAATGCCCTTAAAATCATCACCACCTTCATCCAAAAAAGGTGTTTGCTGCACACTTACAATTTTGTAGGTGCTGCACATACAAAAAAAGTTTATGACATTGTCCACATGACCCTTAAGAGACTAGGGTCTTATTACAGGGGCATCAGGGTGCCTACATAAAAAGACAAGTAATATTACAAAGTAGCATATACTGAGCCCCAGATGAATCAGGGAGCTCTACAGCAGTCCAGAAGAAGTTATCATCCAGCATTGTAACAGTACACTCTCTATATGACAGAGAAAGAGGGAGGAAGAAAGAATGAATAGTAATTGGAGGGGAGGAGATTTAAGCACTGAGGAAATAGATTTTTTCATGTGAGAATTATACAGAATTAGGGTTTAGTGTTTGAATTTCTTGCGGAAAGAGTAAATTGAGATGCTAAAAAAAAAAAAAGGCAGCAAAGCAGTTCTCACCAAGAAAATTCCTTATTAGAATTACTTCTTGTTCATATTCTAATTTCTGTTATATTAAAGTAGATAAGTAGCCGTGGCTGGTGTAGGTCAGTGGATTGAGCATGGGCCTGTGAACCAAAGGGTCGCCAGTTTGATTCCCAGTCAAGGCATATGCCAGGGATGTGGGCCAGGTCCCCAGTAGGGGGCACACGAGAGGCACCCACACATTGATGTTTCTCTCCCTCTCTCCTTCCCTTCCCCTCTCTCTAAAAAATAAATAAATAAAATCTTTAAAAAAAACAAAGTAGACAAATAGCTCTATGAGGGGTCTAGATGTAATGAAACCTTCTCTAGGGCATACACTGGGAAAATTACATTTTTATTTGGTATCAGAGATCAACTTCCTGATAGTATTGGTCGGAAACTGGCACCAGAAGAATTCTTCTACTTGTTATAATTGTTATAACATTTAAAAAAATGTTATATATTCATATAATAGACATTTACTAAATCCCTGTTATTTGAAGACAGTTGCAGAAGCTCTCTCTCCAGCCCTGTCCTCTCTCAGTGTTAGTACTGCACACGCACCTACTTCTCAGGTCCTGCCTGGGTGCCGGGCTAGTGAGGCCGCTCCTCTGTATGTGGCTGGATCAATATGCTCACGTTGTGTCAATTTTTGTTACACCCATGTTTTGCCATGTGTAATGCAGACTTTTTGCCCAAATTTTTGAGGGAAAAATAAGGATGCTCATTATACATGGATAGTACTAATTCCATATCTATATAAATGTTTTTAATTCTTTTATTTATGCTTATATGTTAAAAATATAATTCTAGAAAGCAATAATGATATCCAAATGCAAAATAATACCCTGGAATACAATAACTGGTTGTGTTTCTATAAATAAATAAATAAATAATTGAATTAAAAAATTAAAATGAAAGATTTTTTTCCCTGAAAGTTTGGGCCAAAAACATTGGTGCACATTATACACAGCAAAATACAGAATTTTGTCCATGAGAGAGATTGACCTTCGGTTTTCTTTCTTTTTTTGTAATGTCTTTGTTGAATTTGTTCAGAGTTATATGGGCCTTGTGAATTGAATTTAAAATGTTTCCTTTGTTTATATTTTTTGGAAAAGTTTATATCACATTGGTGTTATTTTGTTTATATATTACTAGCACTATTTAAATGTTTGAAAGACTCCTGGTGAAGCTGGCTGTGTTCACAACTCTCAGTGGCCATAGGACTATCTGTCACATATCAATGCGTGCAAAAGATACGGGCTTTGCTAAGCTGCTGTTCCAGAACAGAGGGAGATGAGTCCATGGAATAAATTTTGAAAGGGTTACTGAGAGATAGGAATACAATTACATTTTATCATTTCTGAAATGGACTTTATCCAGTTCAATGTATGAGTTGTGAATGAATGACTAAATCAAGTTTTTAAAAGTATTTCCTGAAGGGAAATAAAATGGTCAGTGAAGACAATTCTATCGAAGATCTTGAGCAAAGATATCTTTTAATAATATTTAAAAGTGATCATAGTTGAAAATTAACATATTTTGGATATATGTAAGTATGTCTACAAAGAGCCGTGTGTGACATGGTAAACGTGAACATATCAGAAAGTGAAGAGTTCTCAAACTATAACACGGGGACGATGAAACGGAAGGAGAAATATAGGCTAATAGTGGCACATAAAAGGGGCTGGGGAAAAATTCTTGGTAGTCAGAAGGTCACAGCCAGTCTGCCCCGCGTTTGGTGTGCTTGGAGCCAATCCTTGCCATTGCTTCCAACTCCCAGTTATCAGGGACCGAATTATAACCAGAGTATCTAAGGGAAGAAAAACAGCTTGGAGCAGAGGGAGAGAGGTAGCATTTATTGAGGGCCTTCCTATGCCTAGGCATCTTAGTAGGTATTCTCATGTACATTAATTAATAAACTCTTTACAAAAGCTCTGTGACGTTGAAATCACTGTGTTGTCTGCATAGTACAAACGGGGATTCTAAGTCTTGAGGGAATAAATAATTAGAAAGTTAAATAAATAGTCTGATTCAGTTTGACTCCAGAACATGTTGAGATATTTCTACCATACCGGGATACCCCAGAAGGGCAAATTTTAAACACCTCAACATACTGGAACTGAAATAGAGGGCAGTTAAATAATGTGTCCAAAACCGCAGAGTTAATAAGTATCAGAGTGAAGATTTCTAGGTGAGCCTCATGATACCGTTTCCCCTTTCCACTCCACCGCTGTTGTTTTAAGAAGAAATAAACCATTTGCTCAGTGATTTATATACGTTTGTACATATACCTTTCTATGCCGTGTGCTCTTGTTCATTTTTGTATTCCTCTGTCCAGCATGTGGAAGATAATCGTTATGCCTCAAATATCTGTTGAATGCTGAATCTGCAGACCTATACATATGAAGAGAGAGCAAACATTTAAGACAATTAAAGCATTTTAATTTTAAAAAATCAGACAAAGTAGGGAGATTTGTGGATCATGCATGGCAGGGTCATAATGGTGAAGAGTTGGAGTTCTGAAATGGTACTAAATAAACAGAAACTTGAGAGGTACTACAGTGTAGTGGTTACGAACATAAACTACAGAGCCAGACTGGACGAGACTGCAGTCTAGTTCCACCACTTCATATTGGCAGCATGGCTTGGGGGGTGACTTCCCTCTCTGTTCGTGTTTCTTCATTGCAGAATGTGGGTTACAGTGCCACCCACAGTGAGGTTAGGAAGCGGATGAAATGGCAAAGCTCTTACCACGGGGTCTGGCACACAAAGCACTCTCCAAATGTCTGCTCTTACCATTGCTTAAATATGAATTTCATGGTCCGTCCGCTGTTTGGGCTTTCCCTAAATTGCTTGCTTGGGGAGCCTAGTGCAGTGGGAAAAGCAGCCATGGCCCCTGATTTGTGCCTACAGACCAATACAATTTAATGGCTGGAAACTCGGCCGCACACTAGGATTTGTGTGGATTAATGCTGATACTGGTGTGATGAAGACTGCGGTCCACATGGTAAGCAGATCTCCCCCTCCCCTGAAAGCAGTTTGGATTTTGCTCTTCTTGTATCCTCTTACGGAATGTTGTCACCCAGTTATGCCCCAAATGCACACACAAAATGAATGTGTCCTCTTTCCATGAAGTGGTAAAGTTTGTTTTTATAGTCTGGGAATATAAACTAAGATATGGACTTGCTTCGGTCAATGGGATATTAGAAAATGGGTCATACTCAGAAAATTAAAAAGTGCTTGTGCATTGGGGTTGTCCTGCCTCAGTACTTTTGGTTCTACCACTTTGGAGAAACCTGGGCTAGCCAAGTAAATGCTAGAAACATATGGTCCAGTTATCATCTTAACCCCAGTCAGCTTCCCAACGTGTAAGTGAGGCCATATGGGACCAGCTAAGCCTTAGTCAACCCACGATCCAAAGAATCACCAAGTGAGCCCAACCCAAATTGCCATGTGACAGTATGAGCTAATAAATGATTGTTTTAAGCTATTAAGACTTATCAAAAGTTAAATGACTCAGAGAGAGTCCAGACAAGACCATTGTTAGGATTCAGTTCTGTGGACCGTGTCTGTGGTTTTGTCAGCTGTGCATTATGGTAAGGTATGTTACTGAACTTGAGATTAGAGGTATGTAATGATTTAAAGCATCTATTTAATATTTTTTTGTTAAGATAGAGGAGTGTTAAACCATAGGAGAATAAAAATAATAGTGATGTTTATCTTAAAGTTAGTCTCCAAATTCAAAATTTTTGTTGAAAATGTGTATCCAAACTTTACATTTTCAAAATTGCTGTATTCAGCAGCAGTTTTTTTTTCTTTTTTAATCTGATTCTACACAAATAAATCTCTTCTCCATGAAACTGAAAATTATTTATCCCTGGGCAACAAAAAGTGCCTTTTTATAGCAAGCATTTTGTAAGCCATGGGAACTTGGGGCTTCTAAAGCTGCGATAGATAAGTACTCTCATTAACTACAAGATGTTCAACCCTGTGAGTTGGATCTGCTCTTATGATTTGTAGGGTAACTTATCCTTAACACCTATCATTAGACTATATGCAGGTAGAAAAACAATGAAGTTCCATGGTCAAACCTGAATCAAATGCACAGAGAACAGTAGCTACTCTTACATCACTAGCCTCAGTATATACTAGAGCGCCTTAGTCCTTTATAGTAAAACAGACCCACAGCTTGTATTCTACATGCATATGGCTTGTCAGAGTCAAGATTTACAATACTTATCACAGTCAAAGAACCTCAAAAATGGCTTCCAACAACCAAGGTATCATTGGCAATCTACTGCTAAGCATCCTGACTTTCCTTGGGATTGGGTTGCAGAACCATTGTCTTGTAGCATGTGCCTGAGTTACAAGCAACATTCTCCTTACAACCTGGGGAGCCTAGGGTGAAGACAAATGATGATGATGATGATGATGATTCAAACAAATCGTGCCTTTGTAGTTACGGCTAAATGTCCTGGTTTGGCTCTATTTTTGGTGACCACCATGATCCTTTCTGTTACTTGTTTCATAATACTTGTAGAATGCATATGGAAAAATATTGGAATTTAAAATTTGAAAGAAAGAAGAAGGGGGAGGAGGGAAGGAAGAGAGAAAGAAAAAGGACCTGAAGAAGGAAAGGAGAGAGAAAGGAAAGAAAGAAGAGAGGCAGAAAGAGAAAAATGGGCATGGAGCCTGCCTGTCCAGGAAAATTAGCCACAACGTAATTGCATATATGAAATAACGTCCCAGGGTCTGAAGTAGAGGCTAAGTTTTCAACATATTGGTCAACAAACTTTGTGGATGGTTTCTTTACTCTGAGAACAATCTAGTAATTCTAAAAACATATAACTGGTGTAGCATCAGAAATCTGTGCCTTAAACACATGATTTACTTTGTGGCGGTACCTTATGGTTACTCCTTTCCCGTATGATATTCTCATACTTGTGTATCATTATGCTGACTTTTGTACCACAAGGATTACATTTTTATTATTTACTCATAGTGAGGCCAATAACTGTACGAGTATTGTGTATTACACAGTTACATTTGAGGGCACTCAAGAATGCAAACATCTGCTAATAAGATACTATTTTTATTTTACAAGTGTATTAGCGTCAAGCCAGATAGTAGCTGTAGTGGCTCAGGAATTAAGTCTGGGCAATAGTGATTTGTTTGAGGCTTTTGCTGTAGTGTAAAGATTTTTATGATAAAATGCAATACGTGGATCCTAAAAGGGTTGCAGAAAATGTGTAGGGGCAGAAATTATACTTAGACCTGAAATAATTGGCAGAACAAAGCCGCGCAAGTACAGTTGTGGAGGAGACAGGCTTAGCAGCGATGTTCATGAGAAAGAATCAAAGGTATTAGACAGTCTGAATCAACATTGTGAAATAAATTCTAAAACTATTTTGAACTTGAGCTGTATTAATATAACAACTAGAACAAGAGAGACAAGAATTCACTTTATTGTGGGCCAGTCATTACGGAATTTAGATCTAGGGACATCAGAAAACTGGAACACATTCAGAAAAGAGCAGCTAGCACAGTGAAAGAATTTTTGTACGGGGAATTACAGAAGAAACAAGTTGTTTTATTTAGGGAAAAGAAGACTTAAGGACTGTAATTGCTGCAATAGTTATAATGTTTTTCATTTTGAGTGAAAGAAAAACCAACTCAAACTGGTTTTGATAACTAAGGTAATTGATGGACTCACATAGCTCACAAGTTCAAAGACAAGTTGGATTTCAGGTAAGGCTCAGGCTAATGGCTGGCTATTTCTCTTTATCTTCTCCAGTTTGGGCTAAAACTGTTGCCACCCTTTCCCTTCTTTGGGTCAAGATCTCTGGAGGTGATAATCAGGGCTATGTGTTTCTTTCAAGTAAGTTTCTGAAAAACATTTTTCTTCCAGTAACTCATCGGAAGAAAGAAAATTTCCCTCCAGTCCCTAGGAAATATCTCTTGTATTTCATCAGCCAGAGTTGTGACACATGCCAATCTCTGAACAAATTACAGAGGCCATGGGAATAGTGTGTGCAAATTAGCTTAGCTTATCAGAAATCTACCTCTTGAGCCAAGATATTATATCCATCAGAATTTTCAAGAGAAACAGAACCAGTAACTTAACATACATACATACACACACAGACATGTGTGTGTGCATATATATACATATATAAAGATATTTATTTCAAGGATTTGGCTCACACAGTTGTGGAGACTGGCAAGTCTGAAATTGGTAGGGCAGGCCAGCAGGCTGGAAATTGACATGGGCTGCTATCTCAGTCTTGAGGAAGAATTTCTTCTTCCTCTAGGAAATCTCAGTTTTTGCTCTTAAGGCCTTTCAGCTCATTGGATGAGGCACACCCACATTACTGAAGGTAATATCTTTAGGTTAAAGTGAACTGGTTGTAGTATTAACCATATCTACAAAATACCTGATAGCAACACTTAGATGAGTGTTTGATTAAGGGATTGGGCACTATAGCCTATGCAAGTTGACACAAACCATCACAGATGTGATCAGTCTCCCCCAAAATATATGGCTGCAGTTTTGAGGTTCCATTGGAAAAGGAAGATTGGCAACTGAGAGGAAGCCGACAAATATCCCTTACAGTAGCTAACAGCAGGTATATGAAAAGCTACACGGGTCCTAGGTTTTCAGTTGTTTTACATGCACTGATACCAGAGACAAAAGATATAGAAATAGTGAGGAAACAGCTATCAACTTAACTGAAAGAGAGAGAAACATCAATGTGAGAGAAACATCTACCAGTTGTCTCTGGTATGCACGCTGGGGATTGAACCCACAACCTATGTATGTGTCCCAACGGGGGGTCAAACTCATATCTTTTTGGTGTATAAGACTGTACTCCAACCAACTGAGCCACCTGGCCAGGGCAAAACTGGCTTAAAACACACATACACACATATACACACACTGTAGTGAGTTCTTATTACTGGCTATTCATACATGAGCTATATTAATGTAGTATAAGGCATAAAACTAAAGCCCAATATTATGTGTTCTTGATCTGGGAGAAACTGAACGAGCCTTAAATGGCTTAATCACAAGTTCTGCTCCCCAATCTGTTCCCACAGACAAGGTTCCTTCGCCACATGACCCCCCCCTTATCAAAGGGATCAGGCACAATAGCTGCTTATCCCTGAGTAGCAGGTTCCAGCACCCTGCCACTATAAAATGATTCAATCAAGCCAATCACATCCTCTCATGAGAACCAAGGGGACCCCACCCTCTTATACTAAAAAACCTGCTTCTCGCAGCCTCTGCATGCAATGCTGTTGGTAGCATTTTACCTACAATAGAACTCCCTTCCAAATTGGAGTCCATCCTCCCAAATCCTGCTGCCACTTTATCAACTAAGTTTATGTAATATTCTGAATCCTGTGTTGTCATTTCAACGGTCTTTACAGTATCTTCACCAGGAGTAGATTCCATTCAAGAAACCACTTTGTTTGCCCATTCAAAGGAAGTAACTCCTCATCTGTTACAGTTTTCCGATGAGATTGCATAAATTTAGTCACATCTTCAGGTTTCACTTCTAATACTAGTTCTCTAGCTGTTTCTACCACATCTGCAGTTACTTTCTCCACTAAAGTCTTCAACCTCCCAAAGTCATCCATCAGGGTTGGAATCAACTTCTTCCAAACTCCTGAAAATGTTGATATTTTGACCTCTTCCCATGACTCACAAATGTTCTTAATGGCATCTAGAATGGTGAATTCTTTCCAAAAGGTTTTCAATTTATTCTGCCCATATCCTTCAGAGGAATCACTGTCTGTGGCAGCTACAGCTTTACAAAATGTAATTTCTGACTAGAACTTGAAATGCAGAATTATTCTTTGATTTATGGACTACAGAATGGATGTTGTGTTAGCAGGTGTGAAAACAACATTAATTTCCCCGTACATTTCCATCAGAGTGCTTTGGTGACCAGGTGAATTGTCAGTGAGCACTCATATTCTGACAGGAATCTTTTTTCTGAGGACTTCGTCTCAACAGTGAATTAAAATATTCAGTGAACCAAGTTGTAAACAGAATCAATGTCATTCAGCCTTCGTTGTTTCATTTCAAGAGCTCAGGCTGAGGAGGTTTAGCATAATTCTTAAGGACCCTACGATTTGGGGAGTGGCTTCATCTCAAAGTCACCAGCTGCATTAGCCCCTAGTAACAGAGTTAGCCTGTTTTTTGAAGCTCTTTGAAGCTAGGTGTTGACTTCTCTCTAGCTATTAATGTCCAAGGTGCCATCGTCTTTCAACAGAAGGATATTCATCCCACATTGAAAATCTGTTGTTCAGTGTAGCCACCTTCATAAATTATCTTAGCTAGATCTCTAGGTAACTTGTTGCAGTTTCTACATGAGCACTTGCTGCTTTGCTTTTCCTTAAACCTCATGAACCAGCCTCTCCTAGCTTCCAGCTTTTCTTCTGCAGCTTCCTCACCTCTCTTGGTGTTCATAGAATTGAACTGAGCTAAGACCTTGCTCTGGATTAAGGTTTGGCTTATGGAAATGTCGTGGCTGGTTTGATCTATCCAGACCACTAAACCTTTCTCGACATTAGCAATAAGGCTGTTTTACTTTCTTATCACTTGTATTCACTGGAGTAGCACATCTAGTTTTTTCAAGAACTTTTCCTTTGCATTCATAGCTTGGCTGTTTGGTGCAAGAGGCCTAGCTTTCAGACTGTCTCGGCTATTGACATGCCTTCCCCACTAAGCTTAATTATTTCTAGCTTTTGATTTAACATGAGAGATGTGTGACTCTTCCTTTCACATGGACACGTAGAGGCCATTGTAAGGTTATGAGTTGGCCTAATTTCAATATTGTTGTGTCTCAGGGAATAGGGAGAGCCAAGGAGGGAGTGCTGGATGGGGGAATGGCTGGTCAGTGGAGGAGTCAAAACACACACAACCTTTATTAATGAAGTTCACCATTTTATGAAATGGTGTGGACTGTGGCAATGACAACAGCAACATCAAACACCATTGATCATAGTTTACGGTAACAAATATAGTAATAATGAAAACGTATGAAATATTGTGAGAATCATCAGAATGTGAATCAGAGACACAAAGTCAGCAAATGCTATTGGAAAAACGGCACCTATATAAACTTCCTGGACACAAGTTTGCCAGAAACCTTCAGTTTGTATAAGAAGCACAGTATCTGCAAAGCACACTAAAGCAAGGTGTGATAAAATGAGTATGCCTGTATGTACACAGTAATTTGTTTATCGGTCCACGATTAGCACCTATCAGGTGGTTATGCAAACTATTTATTTATATATTTCTTCTTTTCACCTCAAAGCTCAGAAAGATACGCTTCATTAATTATTTTATTAATTTGTATATACCTCCAAATAGCATAATGTTAGACATATAGCAGATATTCAGTGAATATTTGGTAAGTGAATCTGAAAATGACTGTCTTCATCAGAATTTGAGGGAAAAAATGATCTGTGAATTTCTCCTTAAACAATATAATATATAAGTAAATAGTTATAAATATGATTTCCCCAACACTGTTGAAATCCACACTCACCCCACCCACCTGTAGATGGAGGAAATGAGGTCTTGGGAATGTTGCCCAGTTTTTCTCTTTTCAGTCCCCTTCCAAAATGCAGGCCAGTTGCCTTACAGCTTCTGAAGAACCCCGAAGGCAGCCTCTCCCTTTGTGTAGGAAGGAGCGTTAGTATAGCTGCAAGGTGATCCCAACCTCTGGTCTGTCTGTTGGTTTTGAACGCTCCGTTCACTTCAGAATCCCTGCTGAGAGCTAAAACATTGCTTCTGCAAGAGGGCGTTTATTTCAGGGGTAGTGTCTTCCTTCTAGTGCGCAGCTTCCCAGCACCCCCGTTGTAAATTATGGGGAAATACGGAGAAAGCTGAAATGGTTGGCTTGAAGATTTTTGACATATCTTTTTTTGCTGATTTCATATTCCTTACTGTATTTAAATTGGCCTACTCATTAAATTTATTATTGTTCAAGTTTTATTGAGATAATTGACATATGAATGCAGCACTGTGGAAGTTTAATTGTGTACAGCATAAAGATTTGGCCTTCATGTATTGTGAAATTATTACCACAATAAGTTTAGTTAACATCCATCATCTCACCCGCCCTTCAGCGTTAGCTAGTAGTCATGTTGTGCACTGCTCCCCTAGTGCCTACTTACCGGGAAGTTTGCACCCTCTGAGCACCTTCACCCAGTTCCCCTCCCCTCCCTCGCTCCTGGGGACCACGAATCTGCTCGCTCTCTCTGCGAATTTGGGCTCCTGTCACTCACTCCCTTTTTTCTTTTTAGATCCCACATATGAGTGGGATCATGCAGAATTTGTCTTTTTCTTTCTGAATTATTTTACTTGCCATTATCATTTCACCCATGTTGTGGCAAATGGCAGGATTTTCTTATTTTTTATGGCTGAGTAATATTTCGCAAATTATTTATTCACTCACTGATGGGCACTTAAGTTATTTCCATGTTGTGGCTATTGTGCATGTGTGTGATGCTGTTATGGACATGGGGGTGCAGATATCTTCATAACAGTCTTTTCATTCCCTTCGGCTGTATTCTCAGCGGTGGAATTGCTGGGTCACATGGTAGTTCTATTTCTAATTTTTTTAAGGACACTTTATGCTGTCTTCCCTCTAGGTATTAATTTACATTCCCACCAACAGTGCACAAGGGTTCCCTTTTCTCCACATTCATGTGAGCATTTGTTTAAATTTATTCTTTTTATAAGTTTATATATGCTTCTTTTCCTGATGCATAGATTTAATAATTTTAAAGAAACAATGAAATATCTAGTCTGACAAAGGAATTTTTTAATTCATCAACTTATTATATATCTTCAGAGAGATATAAAATAAATTGTGTTCATTAACAAGAGTGAAATCACATTAAATAACCCCTGGTATTAAAACCAAAGGTGTAATTTCCATGTCCACATATCTTCATATAGTACTAAGCATGTGGTTGGCACTTAGTAAATGTGTATTGGTTAAATAATTTAATAATAGGAGGTGCTCCTTCCACTGACCATAGACTTAAGAAAGACTTTAATGTAACAGCACTGTTTTCTCTGTCTCCTGGGTTTATTCACAGTAAACGGGTCCGAGCTCTGCTAGGCCAGTTCAGCCAGGCAGAAGCCTTATTAATGAAAGCTGGCGTGCAGCCAGGGACTTTGGATGGAGTTCTTTTGGATCTTGGATGTTCCTCCATGCAACTTGATGCTCCTGAAAGAGGATTTTCCCTTCGTAAGGATGGCCCTTTGGACATGAGAATGGATGGTGGCAGGTGAGTATCTATAAAGCATTATTCCTCACTACAAGAAATCAATTTCTCAAAAGCACTCTGAATTTAATTTCCTTTTAAGACAGCAGAATCCCCATTATACGCCCACACCTAACACTATCCATATATAATAAATCAGTTTTGTTTGCTACTCATTGTAGCTTTTCATGTTTCTCTAGATTTGGGATTCTGAAAGAAAAAAAACATTGCTGTCTTTACACAAAATAGTGAGGAGGGTCTTTCATATTGATTATCTCTTTTGTGGATACAGTGTGAGCTTTTAGACCACTGACAATGGTGATACATATGGTGCTGAAACACTGGCTCCATTTCTAGGCAGGCCCAGCTGTGTCTGTTGTGAGAAGTAAAAAGGAACTGTGTCTAATGCAGATTGTTCTGAATATTACATTAAAGTCAAAATCCCAGAGGTCAGCCATTGTGTGTTTTGTCCTGTGTCTTACACAGTAAGTTTGTTTCCACCCTCTTTCAGAGAAACTACAATTTACGGTACTGTGTCAAACACGGTACTGTACATAGGATAGTTTATACCTCCTGTTTATTCCTCATCACCCTGGGAGTACTAGCATTTGTGCTTCATTAGTCAAATAGGTGTATACGTATTAAAAAACACAGAGGATCACATTCTAGGAAAGTACAGGATACTTTCTTTCAAATCTAAATTACTTTTGAAAGCTTAGATTTGCACTTGTCTGTATGCCCAACACTAGCCCAGGGACTGACCAGCCTGTATGGTCAAAACTCACCCATGCCTTTCTACATCATCTCATGTCCCCATCCCTACTGCCACCAAGTTCTATATCATGTCCCCTACCTTTGTGAAGCTTATCTTCTAAGAAGAAAATTAGACTTTCATATACCTAAGTAAGCAAATCATTCAGTTACTGTTTCTAATCTGCAATTCTAGACCTATATAAATATTTCTACTGAAACAAATAGGTTTTCCAAAATTTCTTCCAATTAGAAGGATCTGCATATAAGAAATTTAACATTCAATTTAAATTGACAAATTAATACTGAATTGACTTTAACTTCTGTCCCACAAGCTGCTTTATCCTGTGGTAATTATTCACATATAGTCTTTCCCTGTGCTTTGGTAGGGCCTGTTAACTGAGATCGTGACCCAAACTTGTCGGAATCTTTTTGTTCTGAGTCTTTTACCTTCTTTTGCACAAGTCGGCATTCATAGAATGAAGAATGTGATCATAAAAGAAAATAATAAAAATCTTTTAAAAACCAGTGACTAATAGTAAAGGTCAAATATCTCCTCATGTTTGGAGATTGAGGTTGTGCAGAGGTAATAAAATGTCAAGCAAATTTTTGCTGTTCCCATGTCTTGCTAGGGAGAATACCTTCTGAAATACAATGAACGAAGCTTCTAGTTAATAGTATTAAATCCCCAAATTGTTAATGTAAAGGTTTATCGCAAATTTTAGTTTGAGAATCAGGGTTCCTGAAGTTCTCCTCTAAGAACTTGAAAATGAGACTGCTTTTGAGAAAGTAAACTGTGTACCAACACATCACGGACAGCACTAGAAGTGAGGAAATATATCTTAAAAAGCAGGGTGGCTTCCAGTGAGATGGCATGGACTGTAACTTAACCAAAGATGTGCACAGATCCGGAGAAAGGATGCGGCATGCAGAAAGTGGGAGTTGGCTCACACGAATCTATAGGAGGTGGAGTCAGAGATGGAAATACGTGCAGGGTTAATCCAAAATGTGTCATGGGAAAGGGAATCCAAGCCAACAGAATATAGCCAGTCATATCATGGAGGCTGAAATATCCTGGCATTAGATATAGACTCAAGAGTCCGTCTTAACCTGTGGCTATTTAACACTAGAATCTTAGAGCAGAGTTTAATTTGTGCTCTCCCAATTTCAGCAACAGCTTTAAGATCATAGTAAGGTTCTCACGAAGTAGAAAGAGGTTCACAGCTTTAGGGACTGTCGGGCATAGCCCTGTGTCAGTTGTATTCTTCACTAGAAGGCAATAAATAAATTGCCTCTTAGGTTCGTATTTGCTCTCTCTCATCAGTGTAAGCATTGTAAATCTGTGATCTCTGGAGGACTGACAAATATCTTAACCTGGTAAGTTGGGATGGGAGAGAGATTTTGTATCTTGACTTCTTCAGGTACATGAACGCTTATTCTGAAGCCTCCTAGTAGCCTGCTGGCTTTCCAGAGTGTTGTTCCTTTTGCTTTGTCGCACTATGGAGACTTCTGTGCTGCTGTTCAGGGTTAACATTAGAGTAAAATAAAATTATGCCTCTTATCCACTGAAGTGTATTTGCATAAAATGCTCTTTTAATTTTCTTACTTGAAAGTAGAAAAGTATTATAAAAAATTGCCAAGTCCATCCATACTAATTTTAGATTTGTCCTGTTTGAGCTGAGCTCTAGCCTATGGAGTCTGAAGTTACCATTGTTCGCAAGGTTCATTCTAATGCTCAGTGGTTTGAGCAGTTGAATTCACAACTAGGTAAGGTCTATCAGGGATTTTGTCGATTAGGCCAAAAGTAATGATCAACAAATCTAAGAATGGGAAAAATCTAAGGGACATCGACATGCATTGAGCTTTTATATGGGCCAAGCATTATAGTATTTGTTTTACAATCATACACACTATTAATTCTCCTAACAATTCTGTGAGGTAAGCGTTGTTACTTTCATTTACAGGTTAGAAATTGAGGTTCCACTATATTAAAAAGCTTATCCAATATGAGTAGCAAAGCCAGGATTCTAAATCTTGTTCAATTGGATGCTAAAGACCAAATCTTTATCCTTAAAACTATCACTGAAGGAGCAAGCTTTATTGAAATAGAAGGCACCCAACCTCATAGGATGTTCATTCATCTGGGGTACCATGGAGCCAGAAAAAAAAAACAGAATCACATGAACTGGAAAGCAAGTTTTGAAAGAGAGAGAGGGAGAGAGCAAGATGGAGATGGAGGGGACAAGCCAAAGACAACAGCAAAATTTCCTCCTGGAGGACCTGGGCATGCTAACAAGGTGCAGTGTAATGTATTTAAGGAAGGATTTGGGTTTCTTGGCAACCATACTCTGATTTGATCCTCAGGTCTTCAAGCTGCCATATTCTTGTTACCTAAAGTCTTCACAGTGTGGCACCAATAATCAATCCAACATATTAACTACAAGTAGTAATTGTACTATGAGCAAAGCTATCTTTCTAATAAGTAAGATTTTGGTTAACCCATCACTTAGCATTCCTTGACCCGTTTCTCCTAAGTAAGGTAAACTGGCATGGTCTGACACAATGAATGCTATTTTCCACTACTATGATTTATTTCATTTGGACAGAGCTTGCTACTTCTTTGTCTTCTTCACATGAAATTACCATGTAGGCTTGTTTAGAATTGTTGATTAACAAGTTTTACCCCATGATGTCTTTTTCATGGAGGTAGGAGCCATTATTGTTAAATATTTAAAATAATATATGTTATTATCATTAAGATCTTTTGTGAGGGAAACTGGCCAGCAGTATCTTCTTGTACAATAGTTCCCCCTCACCCCCGGTTTCACTTTCTGCAGTTTCAGTTGCCTGGGGTCAACCATGGCCTGAAACTATTAAATAGAAAATTCCATTAATAAACAATTCATAAACTTTTTTTACATGACATGGCTTTCTTTATTATGATTTTTTATTGTTATTCAATTACACACAGCTGTCCCCATTTTCCCCCCATTACCCTCCCCTCCCCTACCCACCCCCGCCTCCCACATTCAATCCTCCCCCCCCATTGTCTTTGTCCATCGGTCCTTTATACATGTTCCTTTACGACAGTTCCCCTTCTTTCCCTAATTATCCCCCTCCCCTCTCCCTCTGATTACTGTCAGTTTGTTCATTTCCATGTCTCTAGTTCCACTTTGCTGGCTTGTTTGTTTTGTTGATTAGGTTCCACTTATAGGTGAGATCATATGGGATTTGTCTTTCACCACCTGACTTATTTCACTTAGTTCTCTAGTTCCATCCATGCTGTCATGAAGGGTAGGAGTTTTCTTCTTTCTTTCTGCTGTGTAGAAATTCATTGTGTAAATATACCACAGTTTTTTGATCCACTCATTTACTGATGGCACTTAGGTTGCTTCCAGCACTTGGCTATTGTAAATTGTGCTGCTATGAACATTGGGGTGCATAGGTTCTTTTGAATTGGTGTTTCAGGATTGTTAGAGTATACTCCCAGAAGTGGAATTGCTGGGTCAAAAGGTAGTTCCATTTTTAGTTTTTTGAGGAAATTCCGTAGTGTTTTCCACAGTAGCTGCATCGGTCTGCATTCCCACCAACAGTTTACTAGGGTTCCCTTTTCTTCACACCCTTATCAGCATTTGTTTGTTGATTTGTTTATGATGGCCATTCTGACCAGTGTGAAGTGGTATCTCATTGTGGTTTTAATTTGCGTCTTTCTGATGGCTAGTGATGCTGAGCATCATTGCATATGTCTCTTTCACCACTTCTATTCAACATAGTATTGGAAGTTCTAGCCACAGCAATCAGACAAGGAAAAGAAATGAAAAGCATCCAAATTACAAAGGAGGAAGTAAAACTGTCATTGTTTGCAGATGACATGATAGTGTACATAAAAACCCCTATAGACTCCACCAAAAAAATACTCAATCTACTAAGTGAATTTGGCAAAACAGCGAAATACAAAGTTAATATTCAGAGGTTAAAGGCATTTTGTACACCAGTAATGAAGTATTAGAAACAGAAATCAGGAAAAAAAAATCCAATTTGCCATTGCACCAAAAAAAAATAAAGTATCTAGGAATAAACCTAACCAAGGAGGTAAAAGACCTATTCAGAAAATTACACAATACTGAAGAAAGAAATTAAAGAAGACACAAATAAATGGAAACGTATACCATCTTCACAGATTGGAAGAGTTAACATCATCAAAATGTCCATATTACCCAAAGCACTTTATAGATTCAACACAATCCCTATTAAAATGCCAATAATATATTTCACAGATATAGAACAAACATTTCAGAAATTCATATGGAACCATAAACAACTCCAAATAGCTGCAGCAATTTTGAGAAAGAACAAAGTAGGAGGGATCACCATACCTTACATCAAACTATATTACAAGGCCGTGGTAATCAAAACAGTCTGGTATTGGCATAAGAATAGGCACACAGATCAATGGAACAAAATAGAGAGCTCAGAAATAAGCTCAATTCTCTGTGGTCAATTAATTTTCGACAAAGGCGGCAGAAGCATAAAAATGGAGTTAAAATAGCCTCTTCAACAAATGGAGTTGGGACATCTGGATAGCCACATGCAAAAAAATGAAACCTGACCACCAACTTACACCATACATAAAAATAAACTCAAGATGGATAAAAGACTTAAATATAAGTTGTGATACCATAAAAGTCCTAGAGGAGAACATAGGTAGGAAAATCTCAAATATTCCACACAGCAATATTTTCATCGATATGTCCCCTAGAGCAAGGGACATAAAGGAAAGAATAAACAAATGGGACCTCATCAAAATAAAAAGCTTCTGCACGGCTAAAGAAAACATCAGCAAAATTAAAAGGGAACCAACCATATCAGAAAATATACTTGCCAATGATACCTCAGACAAGGGTTTGATCTCCAAAATATATAAAGAATTCACACGACTCCTCACCAGGAAAACAAACAATCCAATTAAAAAATGGGCAAAGGACCTGAACAGACACTTCTCCAAGGACATACAGTTCATAAGCTTTAAATTGTATGCTATTCTGAGTAGCAAGGTGAAACCTCGTGATGTCCAACTCTGTCTTGCTGGCAGGTGAGTCATCCTTTTGTCCAGCATATATATGCTATATATGCTAATCACTCCTTAGTCATTCAGTAGCCAACTGGGTTATCAGGTCAGTTGTAGTGGTATTGCAGTGCTTGTGTTCAAGTAGCCTTTATTTTACTTAATAATGGCCACTAAGTGCAAAAGTAGTGATGCTGGTAATTCAGGCATGCCAAAGAGAAGCTATAGAGTGCATGTATGTAGATATAGTTTATATAGGGCTCTGAACTGTCTGTGGTGTCATATTTCTGCTCGGGGTCTTGGAATATATCACCTAGAATAAGGTAGGACTGGTGGAGATTTTCTGTGTTTAATTTCTGCTCCAATATAAGTAGTTGGTTACTGGACACTCTCAGTTCCTGATATCTAGGCCTATTTAAATATCAGTCAGTAAGCCTTGTATCTTCTATAGTGAAAAAAATTTAAGCATCAATTTAAATTTTGAACAAACTAAATCCAAACATTTCCATTATTTTAGTTTAGGGGAAATCTGCATGAGCAATAACTTCTTTGTGAATTAAGGGTGAGTAAAATACAGGGTCCAGCAGAAGTAAGGCCTACTTGAGTGTGGTTGGTGGGGTAATAGTATGGGTGTAATAATTTATAGTTTCAAATTGAACATTTCACCTAAAATATCATATGGTATGCTTGAGAGTGTGATATTGTTATGTTACAGAATTAAATGCTTATGATTTTGTAATAAAAAATGTCTTTCTTTGTGCGAGACTCTGTATTTTAACTTCTGGTGCCCTTGACCTTGATGAATGTCACACACATAGTCCCCAAGTGCCATCATGATGGGTATTTGAAATGCAAAACCTATTTCGTTCCTTTAAGATTCCAGTCTCTGCCTTTAAAAACCTCAGAAGCTCTCTTAGACAATGTGTGTATGCCTGACTTTATGTCTCATTACTCTGAAATTTCACCTCTTGTCAATGAAAACTGACGTCAATGAACTAATTGGTTCTTCTTGTGCGTAGGTACCCTGACATGCCCACTGCAGCCGATGTTGTGAACGCTTTAGATCAACAGGCACTTGCATCCATCCTGAGAGCATACGGGGAGGAAAAGCATGCCAAGAAAATCGCCTCAGCAATCGTTCAGGCACGCAGCATCTACCCCATCACCAGAACCCAGCAGCTTGCCAGCATCGTTGCAGGTACCCTCATTAATTCTGAGCAGTGTCTGAGAGAAAAAAAAAAAAAAAACATGTATATATTAATCCCCCAAACTCCCAGAGGGATTCATTTGTTCTTGAATCATGCAGGATAGAATCTTGCCTATCCTTCTCTCATAGCACCTTCTTTGGATTTTGGAAGCTGTCCCTCTCTAACACCTCTCCCGCCCCCACAAATAATTTTTGAAAATATACTGTAGTTTGCTGGTTAGTTTAATAGCATATATATATTTTTACATGAGGTAATTTACCACTTGTGCCTATCAAGGTAAAAAACGTGGCATGACAAAAGCAGAAGGATTTCTTGATGCATCACAGTGCTTGATAAGCATCCTGTGTAAGATCTGACATTACCTTTCAGTTTCACATTTCTGCATTTTAATATTTTGGGCAAAAAGAGAATCGCATTGCCCAACTGCTAAAATAAAATCCAGTGACTCATACATCTATTCCAAACAACCGTCTAACAAAGGGTAGGTGATGTATAGGCCATTCCACTTTGTGAATGCTAACTAAGTCAGCCTGAGGGGCTTATTGAAACATTTCATCTTTTCTGCAGTTTGCTACCATAAACCTCTTGAACCTAAGTCTAGGTAGGATGAGCTTTATTATAGCCTTTCTGTTTGAAGCCAAAGTTGTTTCCCAGCTGTGTTCCATGATGAAAGTTTTCTAAGGCAAAAATATAATTCCGGCAGTTAAACAGAATTCCAGTTGTAAATTCTTTGTCTTATTGGACCTTCCGAAATCCTACATCATTTGTATTTATCAAATGTATTATGATTTCTTTTCAATGGCTCCTGTTAAGTTAGTTAAGTAGTTAAAGACATAGGGAAAAGCATATAGAAAGAACCTATATTGGTTGTCTCTATTTTAATATTATCCATAGTTTAAGGGATAAAACTTAATTATAAATTTATTCAGATCAAGATTTAAAGGTCATATAGCAATTGTTTTATGACATAACTTCATAAAATTATATTCTACTTATGCTAATAAAATATGAAAACTTGACTAAGTGTTCAATTTTTTAAGCTGCACCCATCAAGCCCCTCAAAACTTAACATTGAGCAACTGCAGGCAAGTAATTGCAAAATTCTCGTGGGCTATGTGAGCATGAAATATTTCACTGTGTTTTTTCAGGAGTTTATACTGGCAGTCCGATGTGAAGTTCACCCTCTGTTTTATGTCCCCTTCTTTTTCCCACTACATACTCCCTATCACGTCTCGACCTTACTCTTTCTGTCATTCTTTAACTAGCTCTATGTGTTGTTCTCTGTCTCC